>NC_092739.1:65248608-65553251 GCF_047496795.1 Chiloscyllium punctatum | reverse complement strand
AATCTTGTAGCTCCCCAATCTTATTTCCTACACTCTGCATTCATGTCCATGCAAAGTAATTATGAATTAACTCCAAGAGGCTCCAGGTCAATCCTGGACTATTTTAAAAAGGTCAATGATCAAGTTGCAACTGTTTATCAGAAGAAAAGAACACAGGGTTTGCCATTTTAGTAGACTCCGAACTTAGAAAACAAAATACCTTGAGCTCGATGGACAACAGATAAATGGAAAGAATGCAAAAACTTTAATTGGAATTGCGAGGTCGTGTTGCTGCTGTACAGGACATTGATTAGACCACTTTTGGAATACTGCATTCAGTTCTGGTCTCCCTGCTATAGGAAGGGTGTTGTGAAATTGAAAGAGTTCAAAGAGGATTTACAAGAGTGTTGCCAGGATTGGAGGGTTTGAACTATAGGGAGAGACTGAATAGGCTTGGGCTATTTTCCCTAGAGCATTGGAGGCTGAGGGGTGACCTTACGGAAGTTTATAAAATCATGAGGAGCATAGATAGGGTGAATGGGTAAGATGTTTTCCAAAGGGTTGCAGAGTCCAAAACTAGAGGGCAAAGGTGATGGGGAAAGATTTAAAAGGGGCTGAAGGGGCAACGTTTTGATGCAGAGGATGATTCATTTATGGAATGAGCGACCAGAGGAAGTGATGAAGGCATGTACAATTACAACACTTTAAGAAGGCATCTGGATGGGTATATGAATAGGATGATATAGGCTGAATGCTGGCAGGCTGGATTAGATTTATTTAGGATATCTGGGCGGTATGGACAAGTTGGACTGAAAGGACTGTTTCCTTGCTATGCTGCTCTTTGACTCTATAACTGTTAGTGCAGATACAGTAAGTAATTTCATAATTTGTAATTCCATTAAACAATATCCAAAAAGAATAAGAAAGTGTGTTTTGTTAAAAGAAAGTTCTCCAGTTGCATTTTCTTGTATATTTTAACCAGATGATCATCCACACGGAGGCAGTTGAACCTGGGTATTTGTGTTCTATCTAATATAATTTCAATGGTGTTAAATGCTCATTAATAAGATAATGAATAAGACAAGCCAGTTGTTTTTAATTCTGTTAAAATTTTCATTGATTTCTCATCTATAGTTGTCCAGAGGGGATGGTGTTGATCATGAAAGGACTGAGTTAGTTGCTCAGAACCTGCAGCACTGACTACAATGGAGTAAGACAAGGTCACTTGTTGGCCAGGTCAGAAAAGGTAAAAACAATGTCTGCAGATGCTGGAAACCAGATTCTGGATTAGTGGTGCTGGAAGAGCACAGCAGTTCAGGCAGCATCCAAGTAGCTTCGAAATCGACGTTTCGGGCAAAAGCCCCAGGTCAGAAAAGGTCAACTGATTCCCAAACCTAAAGAGTATTGTGAACCAGTTTGATTTTTAACTTTGTGGCTTTTATGAATACCAATATTTTAACTCCTAACTTTTTAAACTGTATTTAAACTCTCAAACTGCCTTGGTGGGATTTAAATTATGTTTTTGTGAAAATTCATCCTTGTCTCTAGTATGCTTGTTCAAAAATAACTGCAAATATTTCTATCATCCTGTGGGATAGATTTTCTTCCTGCACTCATAGTTGGAAATTGGATGGAGTAGTTACACTAATAGATTGAAAATCAATGGGCTCCATTACAGACCTGCCCTTGATTTTCATCTCTTTTGTTCTATACAGGCTTTTATTAAAACCCAGTCAACCCTGACCACCCTCTCTTCTGCCTTCCCCAAGGCCCTGACATTCACTGCACTGAAGAAAAGAAAAGCTGTTCATCTCAAATCCATTCTCTGTGTGTGAACCATGGTAGTGATCTTAATACAGTCCTTTGCCAATCTTTACACATGTAGTTTCCTGCAGCTGTCACCTCTCGGTAATAATGGGAAGCACCTCCCTTGGTTTATTCTTCTTTGGCGAGCTGACAGGAATTGACCTCAAGAATAATAGGGACAGTTTTGGAATGCAGAGTGGAGAAAGTACACTTCATATCCAAACATTGGTCAGATATTATTTGAAATCAAGCTAAATCTGCATCCAAACTCCCAATTATAGATTTCACTGAGGCAGGTCAATGGTAATTGAGGTATTTTAATTAGACTGAGTTACTGACATGACCTGTTTTGCAGCTTTAGCAGTGGCTGGACAGGTTTACCAGGTAAGAGCAAACCCATCAACCAAAGGGAGGTGAGGACTGTACCATGTAGAGGATTCTTTAAATCATTGCTTGTGAGCCAGAAGGAACAGGATTGCTTCTATGACTCCAAGCTTCCACATATCAGACAGTACTCCCTATGAAAAGACCTGCAATTAGTGATCAGACTTGCATCATGGAATTTGACTTTGTCTAGTTTCAGAAAGTGGAAACCCAAACAACTGCACATCCCCAATCCTCCTTGGAACCTGAACCATTTGTTACTGCAATTTGCTTCAGCATGCCCCCCTCAAAACTGGGAGCCAAGCTTACCGATTACACTGACTTCAAAGTTGGGAACCTATCAAATACTGAAGATACACACCAAGGACTTAGCTGCCCAGCTATCAAGGAAACCCAGACACTTCAGGTTCCCTGCCAGTCAATAAGATCATGGTTCATTTGATTGTGGCTATAACTGCACATATCTGTTTGTCCTTGACACTCTTGTAAATGAAAAACCTGACTAATTTAACTTTGAATACATTCAATGGCGCAGCCTCCTCTGCTATGTGGGGTAGAAAACCTTAAAGATTAGTGACTCTCAGAAAGGAAATTCCACCCCAGCTTGGTTTTAAATGGAAAATTCCTTATTTTAAACTGTGATAACTAATTCTAGATTCTCCCATGATGGGAAACATCCTTTCAGCATCTACCTTGACAAGACCCCTCACATCTTTTATGCTTCAATTGCACATTAAATTTTTGTGAGAGGCACATGAAAAGAGTTTGAATACTGAATTAAACATTGTAATTAAATGTTAGTTAGAAGAGGGCACCATGAAAGACACTGAGGTGATGTGTGATGTGGAATAAATGGTTTACTATTCCTTTACTCAAGAATAGTTATTGAGCATGAGTATAAAGAGCTATATCATAATGACAAAAACTAAAATTGCTGGAGAAACTCAGCAAGACGGGCAGCATCAGTGTGGAGAAAACAGAGAATGTTTCAAGTCTAGTGTCTCTCCATCAGAATTCAATTTTAAAGAAGGGCCACTGGACCTGAAACATCGATTGTGCTTTCCTTCCACAGATACTGCCAGACCTGAGTTTTTCTAGTAATTTCTGTTTTTGTTTCTGATTTTCAGCATCTGCAGTTCTTTGGATTTTTGGCAACTTGAGTGAATTGGCATGGAGGATACAATGGTAAAATGTTGTGGGTGATAGGCATGAGTTGGTACTAAGTTGGCATGGAAGATATGGGGTAACTAAAGGAGTGTAGCTTACATGGAGAGTATGAAGAGTAATAGGGGGAGGTAGTTCAGTAGTGGCATAAGATGAGATGGACAGGATATGAGGACTATCAGGTGGGTTGAGGGCAAGCGGTCTTTACAATTTTTATTGTAAATGGGACAAAGGCTCAGAGCATGAAGATGGGCATTCTAAACACCCCGCCAATGTGTTTGCTGGCCTCTCTGGCTGCCTCTGCCTTCAAGGATGTTGGGCTCTAGTCAACACCTCCCTCCTAGAAGAAATAGGTTTAGATTATTCTGGAAAATTTCTCCTGAGTCAGTTTTGGGGAGTCAGGAATTTTCCTGATTACGTACCTGACTTTTGGATCTGAAACTTAGCCTCATGGCAATGTTAGGTAGTGACACTGGGTGCTCTATTCTTGCTCCTATATCAGATCAGCACTGTATTATGTTAAGAGACAAGAAAGGTCATTTATCCATGAGTACATAACAAAGCTTTCCCAGTTGCTGTTGTTTTAAGAGTAATGAATACGAAGTCTGCTACTTTCCAAATTCAAGTCAGCTACTTCACAAAACAGGAACCAAGCACATGATGCATTATCCTTCAAATAGAATGCCTTACAGATCAGGCCAGCATTCTTTGTTGATTCATTGTGTTGCCCCTGCTTTCATACCATAGCGTTTCTGTGAAAAAGATGTGGGTCGACAGTATTGGCAGGTTCTATTTAGCCATGAACATTGTGAATGTAGAGCAGTAAATATAAGTCTCAGGATTAAGATTGTATAGCTTGTGCTTTCCAGCTGTGTTATGCTGGAGTAAATTGGAGACTCTCATTAAGCTTTTGCATACAAATTAAAAGAGGTCTGTATTTAACTTGCTGGCATTTCATGTGGCTTGCCTGAGAAAAACAGTTGTGGGACTATAGTTTTTGATTTGATGATCAGGAACAATATCTTTTTCAATGCATCTACTTTTTGAGTTACAAGGATTATGCTTTGATACTGGTGAGAAACCTAGTGGCTGGATATTTTTTAATCAACATGTATCTGGAGCTGGTGGGACTTGAACGCAGGTCTCCCAGATCAGAGTTAAGGACACTCGCACGGTATCAAAGAATGAAACACATTTGTATCTTCAGAGCAAATTTTGCAATCGATCAAATTAATTTCACCCTTGAGTTTTCCTGTTGGTCCATTTCAAATTCAGAACTTGTGAAGGGCGGGAAGCAAACCCAGGTCAATTGCTTGGAAGGCATCCATACTCACCACTGTAATCCATCACTTAGATTAACATGTTCGGGAATGTTATGACACTTGTCTGGAGTAGGTAGACTTGAGCCCAGGTTTCTTGGTTCAGAAGAAGGCATACAATCACTGTGCCACACCAACCCTCTTAACTCTAATATAGCCAGGCATGTAATTACATCATCAGCATATACTAATGATATCTTTGCACATCAATTGTAACTGCTCCAAATTTAAGTAATGCAAAGTTTACGAAACTGATCAGGGCAGCAGAGGTGGGCGTGAAGTGACTATTTACACTAGCTGGAATAAAAATTCCCTATTGAAGCTGTATCTTAGTTGCTGCTGGCAGAGACTGCTTTGGTAGATATAGCTTTTTATTTCAATCTTTTCAACTTGACACGATCAGGATACAAGTGTCTTAGGTGTGGTTTACAACAGAAGATTATTGCCAATCATAGCAATGAAATGCTATGCTGGTATTTTCATGTTCACAGGAGAGAGTTGGAACTGAAGACAGCTCCTCAGGAGGAAAAAACATCTAGGAGGGAATTTCGAAGGTAAGAAAACACTGGAGACAGTTGCACAGAAGGCACTACGGACATCATCACTCTTATAGGCAGAGTATGTATTTACAATTCTCTTCCTGAACTCTTCCTCTTCGGTTCTCTTTCTAAACTTTGTGAAATGTTCATTTTTCTATTTATCATGTTTATGCTGTTTTGAGATTTTCTTTTTAAAATTAACCTGTTCTTATCTGTTATAGCACACATCTGGGGCACCTTCTGGCCCAGGGTTAGGAACACTACCAATACATCACAACCTTATTTTTGGCTGTTTTGATTGTTTTAGTTTTATTTTTGTATATTATGTAGAGAGAAAAAAATGAAAGTTGGTGACAAGTTCCTGCCATTATTCCAGGGAAGGGATATTATAGGCTTGACACACTCGGAGCTAGACTTCACCAGCATTTTCCATGACACTTTATCCTCACAAACCTGATCTTCTGCATCAAAGACAAAGTGGCTGAAGAAAGGGATATTCATCTGGGGCTTCCTTTTTTTCTGATCTGATTAACAGCAGTAGTCTGGGATTTTGAGTAAGAGTAGAAATTCTAGCCAGTGCAAGTGCAATTCCTGGACTGGAACTTGAACATCTTCAAAAATTCTTTTAATGTTTTTGAAGCCTTCTTGGAAGCAGTTTCTAGGGCAGAATTTCTGATAAACCTCAGCAGTCAGTCGATCCACTCCCAGTGTTGCAAGCGCCTGTTTAATTAAATGAGATGACCTCCTCCTGACTCCACAAATTTGGCAGAGACAGTGCTAATGATCACATGTGTGCAGAGTCCAGTATTTCTGCCTGATTGACAGCCCCAATTTCTAAGCTTCTTGCACTGTAGGATGGACATTCCATTGGGAATTTCTCCTTCCCACGTGAAGTTCAAGAATCCGAAATTTTCAGGAACATTCGGAGAATATGCTGGCTGCATGTTTTCATCAATCTACTGATGACCTAACAAAATGTGTCTCAAATAATGCTGAATGTTTTCATCTGATCTGATCACTTGAACTCTTGAGCATGTGACATTTTTTTCAGAAGACATCTGTATACAACTTAAAAATGTTTCATTTGTTATATAAAAGGTTTATCATTGAATGCATTTCCCTCATGGTGTTGTGCCAGCAACTGTCGCACAATAAATTCTAAAAACTAGAAAGCTTCCTGTGAAATTGCACAGATGTAAATCAAAAGCGCAAAACTACGACTGACTTGATAGCTCAGAGGTTTCACTTCCCACTTACAGAAAGGGCTGCACTAACTTGGAGGGTTGATTACTCTATGTGAAGTTGATCCGTCTGTCAGACCTATAAGTTATTAATGCAATTATACTGATAGGAATAGTTTTTATTTCTTAACAAGAACCTTCTTAGACCTTTGGTTTAGATGATTTAGCAAGTTTTGCAGCCCAAATTCCTTCTTATGTTAGACCTCTCTCACTTTGAGCAGAGAGTGACCTCAGTAATGAATCGTATTTTTAACTTTTACTACCAGCATAAGGGCAATGATAAGAAAAAGGGAGAGGAAATGTGGTGTCAAATTGTGGCGGGACCTGGACATTGATTCCTCCAGAATTAATTGAAAACAAGCATGTCACACTCCTTATTCGAATGAGTCTGCAATTTTCTGATGGAACAAGAAATCTACAAGAAGCTGGAAAGATCCTGGCTCAGAAGGTCACAGACTGGATTTTTATGGAGCAGGCAGGTGGTTTCATTGGGAATGCATTCCCTCATGGTATTGTGCCAGAAACTCTCGCACAAGAAATTCTAAAAACTGGAAAGCTTCTTGTGAATCTTATGATCCTTGTATTAACATAAAATGCTAATTAGATACCCTTCAGACCCCCAAACTATTCTGGCTTGAAATATTCAGTTTAAAGTCTAACAATTTATAAAACTTGACATACTTTCCTTTGAGGAGAAAGGACTTCAGACACTGGAGATCAGAATCGAGAGTGTGTTGCTGGAAAAGCACAGCAGGTCAGGCAGCATCCAAGGAGCAGTAGAATCGATGTTTCGGGCATAAGCCCTTCATCAGGAATGAGGGTTGTGGGCCGGGGTTACTGAGAGGTAAATGGGAGGGGGTGAGGTAGCTGAGAAAGTGATAGGTAGATGAAGGTCAGGGAGAAGGTGATAGATTGGGGGGGGGAGGGAATGGAGCGGATAGATGGGAAAGGTGATGGACAGGTCAGGAGGGTGGTGCTGAGTTGGAGGCTTGGGACTGGGGTAAAGGGGGAGGGGAAATGAGGAAACTGTTGAAATCCACATTAATCCTCTGTGGCTGCAGCCATTTTCCAAGATGGAAAATGAGGCATTCTTCTTCCAGGCATTGCATAGTAACGGTTTGACGGTGGAGGAGGCCCAGGACCTGCATGTAATTGACGGAGTTGGAGGGGGAAGTTGAAGTGTTCACCCACGGGGTTGTGGGGTTAGTGGGTGCAGGTGTCCCAGAGATATTCTCTGAAACGATCTGCAAGGAGGTGTCCCATGTCCCCGATGCAGAGGAGACAACATCGGGTGCAATGGATACAGTAGTTGACATTGGTAGAGGTACATGTAAATTTCTGTTGAATGTAGAAGGATCCTTTGGGACCGTGGACGGAGGTGAAGGAAGTGTGTGGGCACAGGTTTTGCAATTACTGCAGTGGCAAGGGAAGGTGCCAGGAGTGGGCTGTGGGCTGGTGGGGGGCATAGACCTGACGAGTGAGTGACAGAGGGAATGATCTATCTGGAATGCTGACAAGGGAGGGAATTAGATTAGATTCCCTACAGTGTGGAAACAGGTCCTTTGGCCCAACCAGTCCACACCAACCCTCCGAAGATTCACCCACCCAGACCCATTTCCATCTGACTAATGCACCTAATACTATGGGCAATTTAGCGTGGCCAATTCACCTGACCTGCACATCTTTGGAATGTGGGAGTAAACCGGAGCACCCAGTGGAAACCCAAGCAGACATGGGGAGAATGTGCAAACTCCACACAGACAGTCACCTGAGGTTGGAATCAAACCTGGGACCCTGGTGCTGTGAGGCAGCAGTGCTAACTACTGAGCCACTGTGCCAACCCAAAGGAAGGGAAATATATCTCTGGTGGTGGGGTCTGTTTGGAGGTGGCGGAAGTGGCAAAGGATGATGCAATGTATGTGGATGTTGGTGGGTGGAAGGTGAGGACTGGGCGATTCCGTCCTTGTTGCGTTGGGAGGGGTGGGGTTCAAGAGTGGTGGCGTGTGAAGTGGAGGAGATGCGTTGGAGGGCACTGTCAATCACGTGGGAAGGGAAATTGTGATCTTGGAAGAAGGAGGCCTTTGGGGATTTTTTAAGGTAGAATTGGTCATCCTGGGAACAGATGTGGTGGATGCAGAGGAATTGGGAATAAGGGATGACATTTTTACAGGAGGTAGTATGGGAGAAGGTGTTGTCTAGTTAGCTGTGGGAGTCGGTGGGCTTGTCGTAAATGTCCGTGGTTAGTCGGTCGTCTGAGATTGTGATGGGGATCGAGGAAGGGGAGGGAGTTGTCTGAGAAAGTCCAGGTGAATTTGAGGTCGGGGTGGAAGGTGTTGGTAAAGTTGATTAACTGTTCAACCTCCTCGTGGGAGCAGAAGGTGGCGCTGATATAGTCATCGATACAGCAGTGGAACAGCTGGGGGGGTGGTGCCCGTGTAGCTGCAAAAGATGGACTGTTCCACGTACATCAGGCAGGCATAGCTGGGTCCTGTTCGGGTGCCCAAGGCTACCCCTTTGGTTTGGAGGAAGTGGGAGGATTGGAAGGATAAGTTGTTGAGGATGAGGACCAGTTCAATCAGGTGGATGAGGGTGTTGGTGGAAGGGTACTGGTTGGGACGGCTTGGGAGAAAGAAACGGAGGGCTTAGAGACCTTTGTCATGGCAGATCAACGTATATGGGGATTGGTGTCCATGGTGAAGATGAGGTGTTGGGGGCCAGGGAAACGAAAATCTTGGAGGAGGTGAAGGGTGTGGGTGGTGTCCCTAATGTAGGTGGGGCGTTTCTGGACTAAGTGGGCAGGTCCAGGTCTCTTTATAACTGAAACTCTTCAGCCCAGGCAACATCCTGATAAATCTCCTCTGCATATAATGGAACAAAATGGAAAAGCATTGATATGGTTTTAGTAAAGAAACAAGGTTCAAAATGTAAGTGGCTGATCAGAAGACAACAGTGCTTGAAATGAAAAACATTGGCACATGATTTAGATTGGCATTTAGCAAAAAACTCAAAATGGAAGATGTGGTGTATGATTCTGAAGATGTTCAACTCAACGTTGAGTCCAGAACACTGTAACATTCCTATTTGGAGGATGAGGTGCTGTTCATTAAGCTTGTATTGAGCTTTGTGGAACACTGCTGCAGACCAAGTAGAGAAATAGAGCATGCAAGCACAGTGGTGGATTAAAAGAACAAGTCATGGTTATGCTTGTGGACTTAACTGGCAAAATGGTATTTGCAGGAATCAAAATTAAGAAGGCCAATTACAGAGGTACGAGGGGAGGGTTGATGTAGGTTGCATGAGTAAATGGAAAAAACGATATGGCAGTAAATAAACAATGGGAAACAGTGAAAGAAGCAATTCAACATGCATTGCCAAGGCATATGAGACTATGTGCCAAATGCGAGAAAATGGGAATAGTATAGTTAGGTGGTTGTTTCTGACCTACACAGACATGATAGTCTGAAGGATCTTTTTCTGTACTGTCTATCTCTATGATTTATATTATTTAATCTCTCCTACACTCTAAAATATCCATGACTTTGCCTTTTATTCTACCTGATACCTCCTCTTTTCTTAACAGCATTAAACCAATCTAATTGTCGTCAGTTCTGGAGAGGTATCATAATAGACGCATAATTGTGACAAATGGAGCAAACTAGGGGAAAGTATGAAGTTGATCATTTTGGAAGGGAGAACAAAAGAACAGAATATCATTTACATGGAGAAAAATTGCAACACAAAAGGATTTAGGGGTATTTCTGCACAAAACACAGGAAACTAGCACATAGGCACATGAAAGCTAATGGAATGTTGGCCCTTATTTTAAGGAGGTTGGACTATAAGAGTAAAGAATCCTCACTGCAACTATTCAAGATGCTGGTGAGACCACATTTGGAGTATTGTGAGCAATTTTGCTCCTCTGATTTGAGGAAAGATATTCTTTCATTGGAGACAGTTTAGAGAAAGTTTATCTAGATGATCTTGAAGGGATTATCTTAGCAGCAAGCACTGGGACTCTACTTATTAGAATTTAGAATGACAGATGATCTCATTGAAACATATAGGATTCTCAGTGGACTTGGCAGTGTAAATGCCGAGAAGATGTTCCCTTCATGAGGGAGTTTAGGAGTGGAAGGCAAAGTTTTGGGGTAAAGGGGCAGTAATTTAAAACTAAGACAGGGAGGCATTTCTTCTCTGAGGGTTGTAAGCTTTTGGAATTCCTTGTTACAAATAGCCCTTGCGTATATTTAAGGCTGGGGTTGACAGATAGATATGTTGATAGATGGATGGATGGATAGATAGATAGACAGACAGACACACAGACTAACAGTTATATAGAAAGACAGAGTCTTGATCAGTAGGGGAATCAAGGGTTCCGTGAAAAGATTGGAAAGTGGGTGTGAAAAATATCAGATTAACCTAACTAGCCCCATTTGCCAGCACTTGGCCCAAATCCCTCTAAACCCTTCAAATTCATGCCCCAATCCACCTTTTAAATGCTGTAATTGTACCAGCCTCCAACACTTCCTCTGGCAGCTCATTCCATGCACACACCTCCCTTTGGGTGAAAATGTTGCCCCTTAGGTCTCTTTTAAATCTATCCCCTCTCACCATAAGCCTATGTTCTCTAGTTCTGAACTCTCCCACCCCAGGGAAAAGACCTTGTCTATTTACCCTATCCATGCCTCTCATGATTTAATAAATTTCTATAAGGTCATCCCTTAGCCTCTGATTCTCTAGGGTCAACACCCCTCCCTGCCTAATCTCTGTGGGGTTTGTACCACAAGGGCATGATTTCAGTGCTGTGGGTGAGGGAAGGTGAAGGAGAGACAAAGGGACAAAAAAGGGAGTTACTGGACAGTCTGATCCCACAGATTTCACTGCCTCCCTCTCTCTTGCTCTGCCTTCATATTCCTAGCTACTTGTCTCTCCCACAGCTTTCTATAAATCCCCGTCTCCACACACCTCCCCCACAGATCCCTCCCCTTGCCTCCTCTCTGGGTTTTTCAGAAACAGTTCCATTGTCCAGTCTTTCTGATTTCTGACCTTCACTGTTCACCTCTCTTCACACCTTTCTTTCCCTCTGCCCTGTGGGGTCTTGCTGCTCCTGCCTGAGGGTCATTCTATCTGCATCCGCCTTCTCTGTTTCTCTATCTCTCCATCACTTTCTTTCAATAGTATTTCCCTGTCTGCTCTTCTCTCCCTTGATTTCTCTCTGCCCTTCTGTCTCTCCCCCGACTCGCTATCTGTTCTTTCCTGTTCTCTCCCTGGGTTTTCTCTCTGTCCTTTCCCATTCTCTGTTCCTATTTCATATGGTTTTATGTTGTTTTGAAATACAAAAGCTCAGTGAGAAAGATCCATCAAGGGCTTACCGTGGAAATTATATCAATCTTAGATTAAAATAAGAGGCTTAAAATGTTGCAAAAAGTCACTTTTTTTTAAAATCCAGAAGTCTAAAGAAGCATTCCTATAACTAACAGGACTCTGGTGAGAGCTTACCTGAAATATTATGTGGTTTTGATGTCCATATTTAATGCATTGGAGGCAGTGGAATGAAGGTTCACTAAATTGGTTTCATTCCAGCTGTTTGCAGAAGAGGACGGCTCCAGTTACCCACAGCAATAACAGTCAGAATGATAGATTGCAGTGGGCCAGGACATCTGTGGAAGTCAGTGCATATTGATTTTTCTGAAAGATCTCTTGATGTGCATCTCAGAACCATCCTTGAGACTTAAAAGGTAAGTATCTCAAGAGATTGCTGATGGTTGCCAAGTTGTTAAATATTTAAATCATTGGTTTTCCATTTCCAGAAATCTTTGTAAGTCATGTCCTGACTTTTGAGTAGAAAATGCTTTTATTGCCCGTTTTTATTGACATGGCTTTATGCCATCATTGTCAATGTAATGTCCCAGAAGTTAGTTGGACTTCTTGAAAAACTTTCACTCCTCAGTGAGTGTCAGTCCTCTGCCTGCATTTAAAGACGATATACCTTTTGGTCATGAATTTTTGTTGTTTCTGCATGGATCAGGTTATTGTACGTAGGACATGTAACACCCTTTGTAGTGATTGGAATGAGGTCAGCTAGGTAGACCTCATAGAATAGGGCCTGTTAATCTCATCCTATCAGGGACCCTGGCTAACAGATATAAACTGGACTGTTTTTGAGGTTTGTCCTCATTTCCTGAAAATTGGTTGAACGGTAGGGTTTGGTGCCTGGCTTTGCTGTTCCTCTCCTTTGTAAAATTGCTGTTTATCTGTATACAGCTGTTAATGTTAATTGTTTTGTAAACTGTGTATTATTTAATAAAATAAAAAACAATACATAGGAGTGTCAGCGGTTTTGTTCACTCTTGGAGCCAGCTCTTAGCTAGCTGTGTCAGTGTTGTGTACTATGCACATGTAAATAAAGGGTGACTTGGTGTCAGGATACTGGCCTTCATGGAGTTGTTTCACCCGCCAACCTTTCTCAAATGTTGCACATAGTATTTGGAAAATTTCTAGAGGAGCTGAGGTGATTCCACAAGGCAACCTCTTGAAACATAATCTTTCAGGCAGAGTAATGAATGTAATAAACAGTCTGGGGTTGCTATTTAATTGAACCTTCCCAAAACAAATCACATTTAGCACAAGTCTAATGAAGATCTTGCTTATAGACAGTTTGGATAAGTCCTCACCTGCAGTATCCATAAGATGGATTTCTCTATTAACTGCTATATTGAGTTATATTTAGAGTCATAGAGATGTACAGCATGGAAACAGACCCTTCGGTCTAACCCGTCCATACTGACCAGTTATCCCAACCTAATCTAGTCTTACCTGCCAGCACCCGGCCCATATCCCTGTAAACCCTTCCTATTCATATACTCATCCAAATGCCTCTTAAATGTTGCAATTGTACCAGCCTCCACCACTTCCTCTGACAGCTCATTCCTGTAAGATCAACACACATTCTGATACAACCATTAGATTTTGGTACATTGGCTTTGCTGAACACTATTCTGATGGCTTTGTTACATGTGAGATGATGCCCATGTTGGTCATCTTCTGTAATTGGTTTACTTGCTTCATTATTGGATGAGGAATGGTATGAAATCTTAAATGGTTTTGGATGTTTTCTTAATGTGATTCTAATACTGTGTCAAATACACCTAATTCTGTGAATACTTTTAGTGTTTTTTTTCTCAACACTATGCTTCTCCATGTTTGTGAGTTCTTGTACTGATAGAGGAAGTTGAAAGGAAAATGTGCTTTATTATTGCTCAGTAACAAGCTCTGCTGATTATGTATCACATATGCCTTTTCAGGATAGCAATTTTTATGCTTCAAATTTCATTCTAACATCTCTTCAATTTTGGGGGCTGTTGCATCTGCCCCACATGGTATTAAATCAGGAGGTTGCAATTGTATTTATTTCAACTCAAGAGCAGGACAAACAGACAGGCACCACAGGACAATGGAAGTACCTCACCACTCCAGAAAAGACTTGTAACACTTACCTGTGAAGATGAATGGAAGCATGATACTGTCAGGGTGTTGCATTGTGTGAAGGAACAGGACATTCATCTGATAAACTGTTTTCCAATTAGCATCCTTGCAACTAAATTACTCCATTTCCAGAAACATTGTAGTTAACCATTTCTTAATCAGTGTCATTGTGCAGCATTACAATAAAACTGGTCTCATCCTCAGCTCTGGGAGGAGAAATCTGATCTCTGTGCAGACTGTCAGTTCAGTGTCAGCTGGTCTGTTTTCTCCTCCAGCGATATGGCTTGCAATACACTGTCAATTTCACTTCGAGCTGTGTTTTGTGATCTCTAACCTATTGGGCAAATTTCTCCGACACTTTCCTTACTGGAATTTTTCTTTTTTCTTTCATCTCTTTGAATAGCTGTAGTCATTATTGAGTTGAAGATTTCTTCAAGCTAGCACTCAAATCAACATCATTGTTTAGTATGGTATATTTGGGATCGTCTCCATTGGTACCATCTGAGATGCTGCGCTGCAAATTACTATTGTTATTAGTCTGAGTTACTGATACCAGGATGCCTACAAATTTTTTGGCAGAAGAAACGGTCAGTCTTTTTGAACTGAGTAGGTTTATTACATAATATTTAACAGCTAATTCAATTTACATGAGTTACATCAGGATGCTTATGAGATCTCAGGCTAGACTTACGAGTTACAGTTTACTTATATAAAACCTAGCACTTAAATGGTTTGGTCTTCCCAAGAACAATTCTTTAAATCCAATGGGCACGATTATCTTGTGATGTCAGGTCATCTTTTTGGGTACTAACGTTTATAAATGTGGTGCTGGAAAAGCGCAGCAGGCCAGGCAGCATCCGAGGAGCAGGAGAATCGACGTTTCGGGCATAAGCCCTTCTTCAGGAATGAGGCTGGTGTGCCAAGCGGGCTGAGATAAAAGGTGGGGGGGAATTTGGGGGAGGGGCGCTGGGAATACGATAGGTGGAAGGAGGTGAGGGTGAAGGTGATAGGCTGGAGAGGGGGTGGGGGCAGAGAGGTCGGGAAGAAGATTGCAGGTCAAGAGGGTGGTGCTGAATTCGGGGGTTGGGACTGAGATAAGATGGCGGGAGGGGAAATGAGGAAGCTGGAGAAATCTACATTCATCCCGTGTGGTTGGAGGGTTCCTAGGCGGAAGATGAGGCGCTCTTCCTCCAGGCGTCGTGTGGCCAGGGTCTGGCGATGGAGGAGGCCAAGGACCTGCATGTCCTTGGCGGATTGGGAGAGGGAGTTAAAGTGTTCAGCCACGGGGCGGTTGGGTTGGATGGTTGGTGTGGATGTCCTAGAGGTGTTCCCTGAAATGTTCCGCAAGTAGGCGGCCTGTCTCCCCAATGTAGAGGAGACCACACTGGGTGCAGCAGATATAGTAAATGATATGTGTGGATGTGCAGGTGAATTTGCAACGGATATGGAAGGCCCCATTGGGGCCTTGGAGGGAGGTGAGGGGTGAGGTGTGGGCGCAAGTTTTGCATTTCTTGCGGTTGCAGGGAAAGGTGCTGGGAGTGGAGGTTGGGTTGGTGGGGGGTGTGGACCTGACGAGGGAGTGGTCTCTCCGGAAAGCTGATAGGGGTGGGAAGGTAAATATATCCCTGGTGGTGGGGTCTGATTGGAGGTGGCGGAAAATGACAGAGGATGATACGATGTATCTGGAGGTTGGTGGGGTGGAAGGTGAGGACCAGTGGGGTTCTGTCCTGGTGGTGATTGGAGGGACAAGGTTCAAGGGCGGAGATGCGGGAAGTAGAGGAGATGTGGTGGAGAGCATCGTCAAGGGGGGGAAATTGCGGTCTTTGAAGAAGGAGGCAATTTGGGCTGTTCGGTAGTGGAATTGGTCCTCCTGGGAGCAGATGCGGCGGAGGCGAAGGAATATGGGATGATGTTTTTACAGGGGCAGGGTGGGAGGAGGTGTAAACTAGGTAGCTGTGGGAGTCGGTCGGTTTGTTGTAAATGTCTGTGTTGAGTCAGTCGCCCGAGACAGAAACGGAGATGTCTAGGAAGTGGAGGGAGGAGTCTGAGACGGTCCAGGTAAATTTGAGGTCGGGGTGGATGGTGTTAGTAAAGTGGATGAACTGATCAACCTCCTCGTGGGAGCACGAGGTAGCGTCAATACTATCATCGATGTCGCGGAGGAAAAGGTGGGGGGTGGTGCCAATGTAGCTGCGAAAGATGGATTGTCCCACATATCTCCATTTCTATCTCGGGCAACCCACTCAACACTGACATTTACTACAAACCGACCGATTTCTCCAGCTTCCTCATCCCCCCCCGACCTTATCTCAGTTCCAACCCCCGGATTCAGCACTGCCCTCTTGACCTGCAATCTTCTTCCTGACCTCTCCGTCCCCATCCCCTGTCTGGCCTATCACCCTCACCCTCACTCCTTCCACCTATTGTATTCCCAGCGCTCCTCCCCCAAATTCCACCCCCCCCCCCCCACCTTTTATCTCAGCCCGCTTGGCACACCAGCCTCATTCCTGAAGAAGGGCTTATGCCCAAAACGTCGATTCTCCTGCTCCTCGGATGCTGCCTGGCCTGCTGCACTTTTCCAGCACCACACTTTTGAACTCTGGTCGCCAGCATCTGCAGTCCTCACTTTCTCTGACTAATGTTTATAAAACAGACACAAAAGTGATGAGCAGGCAAGTGGGAGTGGTTTTAACATATGGGCCCTGAACAGTATTTACATACAATGAGTGGGGCAAGAACAGTTAGCAATTCGCCTGGCAAGGCTGGGTTAAGCGAAATGAGGTCAGTTTGAATGTCACTGCAGCGAGCCTTCCTGCTCAATTTTGTCCCAATTTCAGCAGACTTATGGCTGGATATAAAAGAAAAATACTGCCCTATATCACATAGCAGTTTACCATGCACATTTATATTTATAACAAATGCTTATTATCACTGCACTTATCTTTGGTGATATTTCTAATAGCTGTGATATTCTTAGACTTATTCCAGTGGTGTGCAAAATTGATACTTGAGGGCCAGGAATGCAAGTTGAGCCAGCTAGTGGTTTTGTGATGCTCATGGGTAAACCTTGAATAAGTCATTTTCTAGCCATGAACCACTTCTCCAAAATGACACTTGTTTTCCGAATCAATCCATTTAGTTAAGTGCCCAGGCCCTGATGGGATCTATCCAAAAATATTGAGGGAGGCAAGAGAACAAATCGCTGGAACAATGACAGACATCTTTGCATCCTCTTTTGCCACAAGAGAGGTCTCAGAGGACTGGAGAATAGCCAATGTTGTCCCATTGTTTAAGAAGGGTAGCAGGGCTAACCCAGAAAATGACAGGCCTGTGATTCTCACAAGGATGCTAGGGAAATTATTCAAAAAGGTTCTCAGGGATAAGGCCTGTACACATTTGGAAGCAAATTGACTTATTAGCAATAGACAGCATGGTTTTATATGGGGGAGATCATGCCTCAGTAACTTGATTGAATTTCTTTGGGGAGGTGATGAAGATGATTGATGAGGGAAAATCGATTGATATCTGCATGAACTTCAGTAAAACTTTTGACAAGGGCCCTCATGGTAGACTGGTACAAAAGGTAAAGTCACATGGTGTCAGGTTTGAGCTGACAAGATGGATACAGAACTGGTCTAGTCATAAGAGACAGCGGGTAACGGTAGAAGGATGCTTTTAGAATGGAGGGCTGTGCAGGAATCAGCACTGGAATCTCTGCTGTTTATGGTCTACATAAATGATTTGGAGGAAAATGTAGCTGGTCTAATTAGTAAGTTTGCAAATGATACAAAGATTAGTGAAATTGTGAATAGTGAGGAGGATTGTCAAAGGATACAGCAGGATATAGATCAGTTGGAGGCACAGGCAGAAAATGGCAGATGGAGTTTAATCCAAACAAATGTCAGGAGATGCATTTAGGAAGGTCAAGTATGGGTGAAAATCATATAGTGAATGGCAGAACCCTTTAGGAATATTGATATGCAGAGGGATCTGGGTGTGCAGGTCACTAAAGTGTAGTACAGATCGATAAGGTAGTTATAAGATCCTATGGCATGCTTTCTTTCAATGGATAGTGTACTGAGTGTAAGGATAGGCAAATTATTCTGTAGCTTTATAAAACCACATTTGAAACATTGCATACAGTTCTGGTCACCACACTACCAGAAGGATGTGGATACTTTGGAGAGGGTACAGAAAAGGTTTACCAAAATGTTGCCTAGTACGTGGGAGATTTTAGCTATGAAGGAAGGTTGGATAGACTGGGTTTGTTTTCACTGGAATACAGGAATTTGAGGGGCGACCTGATAGAAGTTTTTAAGATTGTGAATGGCATGGATAAAGTGGAAAGTCTGACGCTTTTTCCCAGGGTGGAGGAGTCAATTACAAGGTTCAAGTTGGGGGATGGGACGAAATTTAAAAGAGGTGTATGAGGCACGTTTTTCACACAAAGGGTGGTGAGTGCCTGGGGCGCACTGCCAGAGGATGTGGTGGAAGCAGACACAATAGCAGCAGCCAAGAAACACGTTGGCGAACACATGAAGAGGAAGGGAATAGAGGGATATGAATCCCATAAGTGAAGACAGCTTTAGTATGGAAAGGCAAAATGTGTCAGGCTTCGAGAACTCTTGGGCCTATTCCTCTGCTGTATTGTTCTTTGTTAGGTAATGCAAATTAAAGGAGGATGAATGGTATTTTTCAGTTAGCCCTAATGTTCCTGCAGGTGCTGATGGCCACTCACATTTAGTAGTTGAATCTCACAGATCAGCACTCTGGAAAGCCAAGAGGCTCTCTCTGCCATCTTGCTGCAGGAGCAGCCAAAAGCTGCCATTTAATTTGCCTGAACTGCACAGCTTCAATGTAGAACCATCTGGTTTAACCCCACAATGGCGGCCCAGCTGCAAAAGTAAATTTAAAATTTAAAAGGATGGAGAAAGAGTATTTCTATCTTGAAGCTGTGTCTTTCTCACATTCCCTAGAAGACTGCTGCAGCTTTGATGCTGGAATGCCTCTGGTCCTTTAACTTCAAGAGCCACCTCCTATCCTTAATTGGATGAATATATTTTTCACTCAATTAAGAAGGTTTTGATCCAGAAGCAATCCAAATCTAAGTCCTTATCTTTGATGGAAAATTGTGCTGAGAGGGAACATAAGCAAGAAAATAATGAGAAACAATTTGTTATTAAATTCTGGGCACGCCATTTTAATAAGGATTTGATGACTTTAGGGAAATATATCTGACAGTAAGATATAGGAGCAAAATCAGGGCATTCAGCCTGTTGAGTCTCCTCTGCAATCGATCATGGCTGATACATTTCTCAAACTCATTCTCCTGCCTTCTCCCCATAACTGAGGTAAAAACAATGACTGCAGATGCTGGAAAGCAACTACTGGATTAGTGGTGCTGGAAGAGCACAGCAGTTCAGGCAGCATCCAACGAGCAGCAAAATCGACATTTCGGGCAAAAGCCCTTCATCAGGAATAAAGGCAGTGAGCCTGAAGCATGGAGAGATAAGCTAAAGGAGGGTGGGGGTGGGGAGAGAGTAGTATAGAGTACAATGGGTGAGTGGGGAAGGAGATGAAGGTGATAGGTCAAGGACGAGAGGGTGGAGTGGATAGGTGGAAAAGGAGATAGGCAGGTCGGACAAGTCAAGGAGACAGTGCTGAGCTGGAAATTTGAAACTAGGATGAGGTGGGGGAAGGGGAAATGAGGAAACTGTTGAAGTCCACATTGATGCCCTGGGGTTGAAGTGTTCCGAGGCGGAAGATGAGGCGTTCTTCCTCCAGGCGTTTGGTGGTGAGGGAGCGGCGGTGAAGGAGGCCCAGGACCTCCATGTCCTCGGCAGAGCGGGAGGGGGGGTTGAAATGTTGGGCCACGGGGCGGTTTGGTTGATTGGTGCGGGTGTCTCGGAGATGTTCCCTAAAGCGCTCTGCTAGGAGGCGCCCAGTCTCCCCAATGTAGAGGAGACCACATTGGGAGCAACGGATACAATAAATGATATTAGTCGATGTGCAGGTAAAACTTTGATGGATGTGGAAGACTCCTTTAGGGCCTTGGATAGAGGTGAGGGAGGAGGTGTGGGCAAAGGTTTTACAGTTCCTGCGGTGGCAGGGGAAAGAGCCAGAATGGGAGGGTGGGTCGTAGGGGGGTGTGGACCTGACCAGGTAGTCGCGGAGGGAACGGTCTTTGCGGAAGGCAGAAAGGGGTGGGGAGGGAAATATATCCCTGGTGGTGGGGTCTTTTTGGAGGTGGCGGAAATGTCGGCGGATGATTTGGTTTATGCGAAGATTTGTCGGGTGGAAGGTGAGCACCAGGGGCGTTCTGTCCCAGTTACGGTTGGAGGGGTGGGGTTTGAGGGCAGAGGTGCGGGATGTGGACGAGATGCGTTGGAGGGCATCTTTAACCACGTGGGAAGGGAAATTGCGGTCTCTAAAGAAGGAGGCCATCTGGTGTGTTCTATGGTGGAACTGGCCCTCCTGGGAGCAGATACGGCGGAGGCGGAGAAATTGGGAATACGGGATGGCATTTTTGCAAGAGATAGGGTGGGAAGAGGTGTAATCCAGGTAGCTGTGGGAGTCGGTGGGTTTGTAAAAAATGTCAGTGTCAAGTCGGTCATCACTAATGGAGATGGAGAGGTCCAGGAAGGGGAGGGAGGTGTCAGAGATGGTCCAGGTAAATTTAAGGTCAGGGTGGAATGTGTTGGTGAAGTTGATGAATTGCTCAACCTCCTCGTGGGAGCACGAGGTGGCTGTTAAGTTCTTTTTTTCTGAGATTCGTACACACTTCATGCAACTGCAGTATGCCAACTTCTATGTACAGCCAAAATTTTATTAAGCAAGTACAGTACAAGCTGCTTGTGAAACGTGTTGAGAGGTGTCCCCGAACAAAGGAAACAGTCCTTCCTTTATGTGAAATCTTTACATCACAATTAGTAACACCTACAAGAAAGCCCCCCAGCCATCCTCCCACAGTCACATGATACTCAACAACACAATGCAGTGACCTGACCATCTCCAGAAACAGTGTCATGTAAATCATTCCTTCATGGTCAAATGTGTTGCAAATCAAGGGGAACCTTGATTATTCGAACTTGATGGGCTATTTTGTTCGGATTATCGATTATTCAGTTAATTGATCAAATGCCTTTGCTCTATAACTAGGAGCTTTTAAAGTCTGCTCCCTGTGCAGGAGACTGCAGCAGCACACAGCGCGTGAGGCTCGCCCCCAAAACTGTGCCCCGCCCCCAACACTGACCCTGACCCACGCTCCTGTGCAACACCACCCCCCATTCCTGACTCAGTGCAACACTGCCCCCCCCAACCCCGTCCAACACCGCTCCCTGCCCCTGACCAACACCGCCTCCCCCCACTCCCGACCCTGTCCAACAGCCTCCCCCGCTCACGACCCCATCTAACACCACCTCCTGCTCCCAACCCTGTCCAACACCGACCCCACTCCTGCCCGACCAACAGCGCCCCCTCCCCCTCTCCCAACCCAGTCCAACACCGCCCGCCACCTCCTGACCTTGTCCAACACCGCCCCTGCCTCCTGACCCTGCCCAACACCACACCCCACCTCCCGACCCTGTGAAACGCCCACCCCCCACCACCGATCTCGTCTGACACCGCCCCCCCCAACCCCGTGCAACACCCCCGCCCTCAACCCCATCCAACACCGCCCCCCAACCCCATACACACCTGCCCCCTCTCCGGGGCAGATGGATTGGACACCAACAACAAAGACTTCTGCTGCAGTTTCGTTTGTGGGTAAGTCTCCATATAGCACGCACACACACAGCCACACACAACTTTTTACTGCAACGTTTTGACAGGTTCCATCTTTGCCCTGTACAGGACAATGTTGGAGAGATTATCTGGGGAAGGAAGGGTGTTTTAGGGTAAACCCCTGTGTAGAACTCCAGGGAAAGTGTGGGTAGTGAGAGAGGGTGGGAGGTCAGTCATTGGAGACTGAGCTTGTTTAACCACTATAAACAAAAGACACGATCACTGTTGGAAGCACATCTTTGATGTAATGTTTTCATCAGGATCTCAAGATCTCCTTCGGATAATCCGATTTTTGGATATTTGGTATTCAGATAATCGAGCTTCCTCTGTAGGGAGTAGTCAAATTCCAACTGTAATGTTCTTATTGATTTCTGAATTGGGGATGAAAATGTGAATACTAGGAGATGACAATGTAAATTGCTCTGAATGGCAAGGAAATGGCCATGTAAATGGCTCTGAATAATAGGAGATGATACAGATAAATTGTAAGAAATTTACATTAAGTCAGAGGTGTCCCATCCCAGCCTCTGCAGGTCAGCAAACAAAGTTAACTCTTTAATATTCATAACCTTGATCCCTTTACTAATCAACGACCTATCTATCATAAATATACTCAATGACTTGGCTCCCCGGCCCTCAGCTGCAATGAGTTCCACAGTTTCACCACCTTTGGCTGAAAAAATTCATCCTCATCGCAGTCTGACACTTCAGGCCATGCCTTCACTCTGATACTGTGCCCTTGGGCCCTAGTCTTTCCTACCCGTGGAAACACCTTGTCCATGTCCATTCTATCCAGGCCTCTCAGTGTTCTGTGCGTTTCAATCAGATCCCTCCTCACCCTTCTAAACTTAACAGAGTCCTCAACTGATCGTCATGTAACTTCATCCCTGGGATCATTCTTGTAAACCTCTGGACAACCCTCCAATACCAGCATATCCTTCTTTAGATAGGGCACCCAAAACTGTTCACAATACTTCAAATGCAATCTGACCGGATCCTTACACAGCCTCAGCAGCACAGCTCTTGTTCTCTAGCCCTCTTGGAACGAATGCTAACATTGTAATTGCTTTCTGAACCTGCATGATAACCTTATGAGAATCCTGAACCAAGTCTCCCTAGTCCCTTTGTGTTCCAGATTTCCAAAACCTTTCCCATTTAGAGTCAACACTTCTATTCTGCATACTAAATTGTATAACCTCACACTTTCCCACATTGTATTCCATCTGTCACTTCTTTGCCCACTCTCCTAGCTTGTCCATCTTCTTCTGCACCTCACCCCCCCCCTCACCGTTTCCTCAACACAACTGGACTCTCCACCTATCTTTGTGCCATCTGCAAACTTAGCAACAATACCTTCATTTCCTTCATCCAAATTGTTAATGTATAATCTGAAAAGTTGTGATTCAAATGGTGACCCCTGTGAAATTCCATTAGTCACCAGCTGCCATCCTGAAAAAGACCTTTTATTCCTAATCTCTGCCTTCTGTTAATCAGCCAGCCAATCTTCTATCTACACCAGTACTCTGTCCCTATCATCTTGTGCTCTTAACTTATTAAGCAGCCTCCTGTGCAGCATCATGTAAAAGGCCTTCTGGAAATCCAAATAGATGACATCCACTGGTCTCCTTTGTCTCACTTAGTTGTTTCCTTCTCAAAGAATTCTAATATACTTATCAGGCATGACACACATACACACATGTTGACTCAGCCCTATTTTACCATGCTTCCAAGTACTCCACAAACTCATTGTTAATAATGGACTGAAAACCTTACCAATGATCGAGGTCAGGCCAACCAGCCTTTTGCCTCCCTCTTAGGTGACTAAGGAGGTAGATGAGGGGAAAGCGGTAGATGTGGTATATATGGATTTTAGTAAGGCGTTTGATAAGGTCCCCCATGGTAGGCTACTGCAGAAAATACAGAGATATGGCATTGAGGGTGAGTTGGAGGTTTGGATTAGGAATTGGCTCTCTGGAAGAAGACAGAGGGTAGTAGTTGATGGCAAAGGTTCATCTTGGAGTGCCGTCACTAGCGGTGTTCCGCAAGGATCTGTTTTGGGACCATTGCTGTTTGTCATTTTTATAAATGACCTGGAGGAAGGGTTAGAAGGTTGGGTGAGCAAGTTTGCGGATGATACGAAAGTCGGAGGAGTTGTAGACAGTGAGGAAGGATATGGCAGGTTACAGCGGGATATAGAGAAGCTGCAGAGCTGGGCAGAAAGGTGGCAAATGGAGTTCAATGTAGCTAAGTGTGAAGTGATTCACTTTGGTAAGAGTAATAAAAAGATGGATTACTGTGCTAATGGTAGACTACTTGGTAGTGTGGAAGAGCAGAGGGATCTTGGTGTCCATGTACACAGATCTCTGAAAGTTGCCACCCAGGTAAATAGTGCAGTGAAGAAGGCATATGGCGTACTGGCTTTTATTGGTAGAGGAATTGAGTTCCGGAGTCCTGAGGTCATGCTGCAGTTGTATAAGACTCTGGTGCGGCCGCATCTGGAATATTGTGTGCAGTTTTGGTCGCCATACTATAGGAAGGATGTGGAGGCACTGGAACGGGTGCAGAGGAAGTTTACCAGGATGTTGCCTGGTATGGTAGGAAAATCCTATGAGGAAAGGCTGAGGCACTTGGGGTTGTTTTCATTGGAGAAAAGAAGGTTTAGGGGTGATTTGATAGAGGTGTACAAGATGATTAGGGGGTTAGATAGGGTTGACAGTGAGAACCTTTTTCCACGTATGGAGTCAGCTATTACAAGGGGGCATAGCTTTAAATTAAGGGGGGGTAGATATAGGACTGATGTTAGGGGTAGGTTCTTCACTCAGCGAGTCGTAAGTTCATGGAATGCCCTGCCAGTAGCAGTAGTGGACTCTCCCTCTTTATGGGTATTTAAGCGGGCATTGGATAGGTATATGGAGGATAGTGGGTTAGTGTAGGTTAGGTGGGCTTTGATCGGCGCAACATCGAGGGCTGAAGGGCCTGTACTGCGCTGTATTCTTCTATGTTCTATGTTCTATGTTTTCTCAAACAAGGGTATTATATTAACCATTTTCCACTCCTCTGGGACCCTCCCTGACTCCAGTGATTTTGAAAGATCACCATCAATGCCTACACAATCTCCTCAGCTACCTTCTTCAGAACTCTGAGTGCCCAGATTATGTATCCACCTTCAGATTTGCAGCTTCCCCAGCCATTTTCTCCTTAATGTGCAAAAAAGATTCATCAGAATTTCCAGTTAAAAAAAAACTTCAATTACATAGTGAAGTTGGGATCATTCCTCTTCAAAAAGAAGCGTTTGAGAGAAGATTTGAAAGAATGAGTTCACAAATTGAGGGGCCTAGTCCGAATAGGAACTGTTGAGAACCAAAGAATATCGATAGAAGCTGAATGGCAAAAGGAACCAATGACAACATGACGTAAACATTTTTATGCAGTAAGTTGTTCACGTATAGAATGCATGGTTTGAGAATGTGGTGAGGACATTAAAAGGTTACATTTTCGGAAGAGAACTGGATAAGCACCTAAAAGGAAAATTGTTGCACAGCTGTGAGAAAGTGCATGAGTGACAGAGACAAAAAATAAGAATCAGTCTGACAACTTGATGGGCTGAATTTTCTTCTGAGTTGTAAACTTATAAATACTCCCAATTTTCCCACAGATGCTGAAAGTTTAAGCATTGAAGAGTACATTTTTTAAGGCTGAGTTTTACTTCTAACAAACACATATTTGTTTTCAGAAATTCTGATGTGAATTTAATGTTTAATTTTGGCATTTGGGGATTTATTTAAGAGTGTTTTGTTTAGGAATTGGGTGTTAGCTAGAATGTATGCATCTTTATGGAGTTAATCTTCCTTTAGCAACTGGATAATATTTTTTTAAACCACAATTAAACCTTAATTACATAGCCAGTAAAATGTTACAGCATCCAAATTGGTAGTTATCCTAGTGGTCATTTAGTCATGTCTAGTCAAAGGTAATCATTATGTTTGCCATGGAATTTTAAATACAGAAAATTCATAGCTGATGGTTTCCAAGTCCCAATATAGAGGGCAAGATGTGCCATATGTCTCTGGCTGAAAGTGTACCAACCGCTCCATCAATGAAGCTAGTTGCACTCAAAGGAGAACTGTACCTTAGTTAGTGTACATTACAGATGTGCATTATATTTAACTTTCAGATCCTGGTTCTTATTTTCAAATGTTCCGTACCACCTGCTGAACTGATGCAGAAATATGCTAATCTCCAGCAAAAAAAGCCCCCCTTACTAACCTGAATATGAAACTTGGAGGAGCAGTGTTGAACTTCCTCCCTCCAAAACATAAGAATGTCTGCTTCTCATTTTGACAGGATTTCTAACCTGTGTGCCAAGTCAGTTTTTCCTAAGCACAGGCAGTGTTTACTTACAAAAATGATCACTTTCCAAATTACTTAGAACTGTTTATAAATTTCCATTTTTTAGATATTATATTGATTTAGCCAGTGAAGCAAAATCTGCCATGTAGCTTGGATTTTAACCTGTTTCTTCTCACTTTCTTCGAAGTGTTGTACTGATTTGGCTTTTAAGCCAACTTAAATATCCAAGTATTAATCTTGAAGAGACAAAGATAAATATCTTTATGAAAAATATGTAATGATTACGGTACCAGTAGTTTGGTTCTGATTTGCTTCTGTACAGCAAATCTTGACTCTTCTTGCTTATAAAATGCTGCTCTATACAAGAGACCACACAACAGCCACAGTTTCAACGTTATCAGGGTTAAGTTCAAATCTTCGGCCTATTCAAAAATACATATACTGTCAATAATCCTGTATTAATTGAATTTTCTGTTGATTTTTAAAAATTCATTCATTGGATGTAGATATGCCAGTAAGGACAATATTTGCTGCTTATTTCTAATTCAAATCTTGAGAAGGTGAGCCATCTTCATGAACTGCTTAACTCCTAGTGAGGAGGGTACACTACGTTCTGGTAGGATGTAACAACAAAGAAAAAGCAATATACTTCCCAGTCAAGATATTGTATAGGATGTGATTTTCTTTTATTTCATTCTGGGGATCTAGGTATCATTGGCTGGGCCAGTTGCGCTTGAGAAGTTTGAGAAGGTGGTGAGCTGTCTAAAACTGCTGCAGTTGATTTGGTGTAGGAAGAATGCTGATGGATAGTGAGTTTTAGGATTTTGACTGCGATGGAACACTGATATCTTTTCAAGTCAGCTCTCCATGGAAGGGCAATTTGCATATAGTGATATTTGCCTGTGCCAACTGATCTTGTCTTTTTGGTCAGTAGTAGTCCAGGATTTTGAAGCTTCTCAAGGCCAATTAGAGAAGAGGACTAAATGCTGGTGAGATCCCACACATCAAGAACAATAGTAAAAAATAATCATGATGAATTGCTGCAGCATGATCATTGATGATCATTGATCAGCTAGAAGTAACGGGTGACCCCACTTACATTTAAATCCCTAACTGAATTAACGATTGAATGAATGATTTATTATCACATAGATATACAGGGAGATATAGCGAAAAGTTTTCTGTCACCATTTTGAGGTACAAAAGAATAATCACTGAAAGAATGTCAGTTGCTATTACCCACAAGCTTTTTATTCCTGATGAAGGGTTTTTGCCCGAAACGTTGATTTCGAAGCTCCTTGGATGCTGCCTGAACTGCTGTACTCTTCCAGCACCACTAATCCAGAATCTAGTTTCCAGCATCTGCAGTCATTGTTTTTACCTCATTACTCACAAATCTAGTCAAAGGAACCCAGATTATTAAATCATCAAGAATCTCTGAACTTTTGTTCACATATCAAGGGAAGCACAAGGAGGAAGGAAAATGACTAAACAGCCTATTTACCCTTTCTAAATTCGATTAGTTCACTGATTACCTGGGCTACTACCCTTTTTATCTTTTTTGCTGCCAACCTTGTTTGTTTTCCCAATAAATGCAATTATCTAGTTTTTTTTTGCTGGTCATTACCATACATATTTTGACACAAATAGGTAGAAAGACAAGTTTGTGAGAAGTTTGCAGAGAAATTTTGATTGATTCCGTAAGTGGCCATAAAGTTGGCAAACGGAGTATACTATGGGAAAATGTGAAGTTGTTCATTTCGGAAGGGAGAACAAAAGAGCAGTATTATTTAAATGAGAAAAAGAGCAGAAAGCTGCAACATAGAGGGATTTGGGAGGTATTTGTGCACAAAATACGGAAAGCTAACATGCAGATGCAGAAGGTAATCAGAAAGGTTTATCAAATGTTGGCTATTATTTCAAGGAGGTTGAAGTATAAGAGTAGGGAAATCTCACGGTAACTATACAAGGTGCTGGTGAGACTACATCTGGGTATTGTTAGTAGTTTTGGACCCCTTATTTAAGAAAATATATTATTTGATTGGAGGCAGTTCAGATAAGGTTCACTAGGATGATCCCTGGTATGGAGGAATTGTCTTATGAGCGAGGGTTAAATAGGTTGGGACTTCAAATTAAATTTACAAGAATGAGAGGTGATGTCAGTGAAACATATAGGATTCTTAAGAGGCTTGACAAGGTAAATACTAAGGATATTTCCCTTTATGGGAGAGTGTACAGCCAGAAGGCATAGTCTCAGAATAAAGGGGTGCCAATTTAAGATTGAGATGAGGAGAAATTTCTTCTCCCAGAAAGTTGAGTCTTTGGGAGTCCGTGTCACAAATAGCTGTGGAGGCAGAGTCCTTGTGTATACTTAAGGCTGAAATATATTCTTGATCAGTAGTGGAATGGAGGGTTATGATGAAAGGGCAGAAAAATGGATATGAGGAATGTCGGATCAGCCATGATCCTAATGAGTGACAGAGCTGGCTTAAGGGGCCAACTGGTTTACTTTTGTTCATACTTCTTATGGTCTTGTTGAAGAGTTTATTGTGTGTGTCTTTCATGGCTCTGTACCTACCTTGATATTTGTTTTGTTATTTATGTATCTATTAGTACTCAGTATTTTTTATATTCCTTGATAAGTTAGTTTTGAAATTTCTATATGTTTTCATGATCTTAACATTATTCCTAAATCGGTTTATATTCCTTTTCGCATGCTTTCTTTTGTTGCCATTTTACAGTGTAAATGTTTTATTATTAGCTTCAATTTTGCCCAAAATGTTTAATTTATTGGTGGTTTGTTACTCTTCTTCAATTTCCCTAGTTCCATTCTCATCTTATAAATCAATTTTTTCAATTTATTGCATTGGTCTTTGTCTCACTTATGACTCTCGATTTTTACCTTAACATTCATAGAATCATTATAGAATCCCTACAGTGTGGAAACAGGCCCTTTAGCCCAACACGTCCACACCAACTCTCCGAAGAATAATCCACCCAGATCCATTCCCCCAAACCTATTACTTTAGATTTACCCCTGATAATTGCATCGAACTTACACATCCCTGAACACTACAGGCAATTTAGCATGGCCAATTCTCCTAACCTGCACATCTTTGGACTAAAGGAGGAAACCGGAGCACCTGGAGGAAACCCGTGCAGACAGTCAACCGAGGCTGGAATTGAACCTGGGTCTCTGGCACTGTGAGACACCAGTGCTAACTGCTGAGCCACTGTGCGCTCCATTGCTATGCTGTAATCATTACTTCTTAGATGTTCCTATTGATTAATGTTCTGAGCTGATTCATGATGCAAATCACTATTGCTCTATCTCTTACTAGACTTTTTACATACTGGGCAAGAAAGAGGTCCTGCACACATTGTAAAATCTCCAGTTCTTGTACTTCTTTCACTCCTTCTTTGGTAACTTATTTGGAGATAGAATAATAATCATTGGAAAATTTAACTATGTCCTTTCATTTCACATCGTTACGTACGAAATTTGTTCTTCATTTCATTTTCACTAGTAAACCATTATTACAGCAGTCAATCCCTTTTTAAACTTTATTTTAATCCATATGAATTCCATTTCTGTCAGCCTACAATGTCATATTACATTAACAAGATAGGTAGAAATGCTGAGTTTGCCAGTGAGACCCACTTCACAGAAATGATTATAAAAAGAATGAAGTGACTTTACTATTAAACATGTATTCACATGTTTATTTTGATGTTATTTTATACTTAGATAAAAAAAATCAGATGTTTTACAATCCTGTAAATTTACAAATATACTATAAAGAATGCACATTTTTTATTTATCTGTATTTTACATTGTGGACTGAAATGGAAAAAAAAGTTTTAAAACAGAGGCATGTTGAAGGAATTGCTGCACTTTTAAAAACTGATCTGCTGAAGTTCATTACAGGTCATGTTTATACAGTACCACTGCTTTTGTTCAAGCAGCAGCCTAATTGCTAGAAACCAGGATTTGATTCATAAACAGTTCTTTTCAGTGCATTACCTCTCTTTTGATGTGGTCATCAAAGGTATTTTTGACAAGCAGTAGTTAACATTTTCCTATTATATTCTAGTTAAACGCTTGAAGAAATGTTTGAATTAATAAACATATGCACTCTGGAGGCATGATGAATGATAACATTACAGCATCAACTTCCTGCCACTGGAGCTGAGAATTTCTGGCACCAGTCTTCAGCAGCTCCACAAATGTTTATGCTGTCTGGATTAATCTCTTCATCATTACCCAATTGGCTATGGAACTTTGAGCACATCCGAACTGGCTAGCATGGTGGAATGTCGAGAGAATGACCCATGAGTGATAATGCTGGGTGCTGCTGGTTTATTGGTGGTCCCTACTGTGAAAGGGCTGCTTGGAAATAATTAGCCAACTTTCCTTGTGCCTTGATGCCACTATCTGGGGGCTCAGAAAAGTGGGCATATGCAAAATAGGAAGTTCTCCCCCCATTTCTACTCCCTCTTTAATTATCTTGTTTAGGTTAAGTTATCCTAGAAACTTGAATGTAAGCCTGGAAACCGGAGTGGTGTCAGCATAACTTGCAGGTTTCTAACAGATTCTTGCTAGAAATATCCTGGTAGCTGACTGGAAGAGTTGCAGATTCTTGAGCCCTACTTGTTTGAGTATATCACTGTGTGCAATAATATGACCTCTCGTGTGTGATCTTCCATCAGAAACTAGCCACACATATCATATTCTGTAAATTCTCGCACACTCGCATTTTGTTTACTTCATTTCACAGAATTCCAAGACCTCACTGCGGTTTATGCATGGAGGCTATGACTGACTGTACTGTGAGTGAATTGGGATTAATGGATTGGCCAGACATTTCAGCAGCATTGCTTGTATTCTTAGGCTAGCAATCAGCAGCTTTGGATCACCTGGTCTGCTAAAATTTGAAAATATACCTTCTTGTGTGTCACCAAGTAAATACATTTAACTACGCCATTGTCAGTTCAAAAACAATGACTTTAAATTATTGCTTTTCTTTAGGACCTTCAAGGTAGCAAAACATTCCAAGGTGCTTTTTACTGTTAGGGAACAAAATTCAAAATCAAAACAAATAAGATAGTAGAACTGGCAACCAAAAACTTGGTCAAAGACTTAGGCTTTAAAGAACAGTTTAAAGTGGGGGAACAGAATTAGAAAGGCAGAGAGATTTAGGGAGAGAACAGCATGTTTAGGGACTAAGCAGCTGAAAGCACAGATATCAGTGGTGGAGTGATTAAAATCAGGAGTGCATAAACGGTCAGAATTAGAGAAGCCACAGCGAATATCAGATTATATGGGAACAGAAGCAGGCCATTCAGCCTATTGAGTCTAATCTACCATTCTAGATCATGGCTGATCATATTCTTATTGAAACACTTCCGCGCTGTCACGATGTCCCTTAAAATCATTCGCCTCAGAACCTTTCTATTTCTGACTTCAAGCTACTCAATGTTTGAGCTTCCACACACTTTGGGGAAGAGAATTCCAAAGATCCACCACCTTCTGAGGGATGAAATGCCTCCACATCACATTCTTAAATGCCCTGACCCTTATACTAAGATTTTGTCCTCTGGTTCTAGAGTCACCAGCCATGGGAAACATTCTATCTCTATTCATGCTGTCACAACCTGTCTGAATTTCGTAAGTTTTAATGAAACCACTCCTCATTCTTCAAAGCTATATGGAATATAGACTTGGTTTACTCAATATTACCTCACAAAGCAGTCCAGCCAACCCAGAAATTATTATGGTGAACTCCATTGTACTCCCTCCATGGAAAGTATGTGATTCCTTCAATAAGGATACAAAAAGTGTACACATTACTCTAGATGACGTCTCACCAAGGGGCTATCTTTACTTCTGTATTCAAATCCCCTTGAAATGAATGCCAACACACCATGTGCCTTCTTAGGCATACATGAAAATGTCAAAATAAGGTGGTGACAGTGCATGAGAAACAGACACCCAAGAGCCATTACTCATAACAGTCCTATCACATGGGTTTCCTCAACTAGTGACATTCCAAGCAAACCTGACAGATACTCTGAAGCCCACCTTGAGGCAAAATCCAACAATGTATAACTAAGGAAAAATCTTAGGAACACTTAGAAGCCAGTTCAAAAAATATACATCTGTCAAGGCCTGATTTTAGTTAAATGCATCTCAAGTACCTGTAGATTTTCATTTTATCAATTAAATGAAGAGAGACTGGCATCACAACCCATTGCACCACATGTTTTTTTTACCCAACTTTGGTACCGGTGAATAAGTTATTCGGATGGAGAAATCAATTTGATGGCATCATTCACCAAGGAATACATCAAATAATGTGGTTAGATGAATAATAATATTAAAAATTACAAAATGCAATAATATCAAAGTTTCAAAAACAGTTTACAAATGGAATTAAGTACAGCAAATGCTAGAAATACTCAACAGGTCAAGCAGCATTTGTGGAGAGAAACAGAGTTAATGTTAAGTATGTAAGTTAGCTCGCTGAGCTGGACGTTTTGTCACCATACTAGGTAACATCATCAGTGACAGTCTCTGGTGAAGGGCTGGTGGTATGTGCCATCTCGCTGTTTACAGGTCTTGGTTTCTTAAGGCGGGTGATGTCATTTCCAGTTCCTTTTTCAAGGGAAGGTAGATCAAGATATCATGCAAGAATTGAAAAAAAACCCACTACATTGGACAAACTAGCAGGAAACTTGCCACCAGGATACATGAATGCCAACTGACCACCAAAAGTTACGACCCACTATCACTAGTTTCTATATATACAGACAAAGAAGGATACCACTTTGACTGGGACATCACACACATTCTAGGACGGGCGAAACAAAGACATGCACGAGAATTCTTAGAATTCTAACCAGAACTCCATCAAATAACACATTGATTTGGATCCTATCTAACTTCCCTTGAAAAAAAAACTGGAAATGACATCACCAACCTTAAGGAAACAAGACCTATAAATAGAGAAGCGAGACATACCACCAGCACTTCACCGGAGACTCTCACTGATGGTGTTACATAGTATGGTGAGCTACAAATCTTTTCAAAAATCGCTAACAGAGTTAACATTTCACATTTAAAACTTTTAATTTTGTTTTTAGTTAAGATTTCTAGCATCTGCAGCATTTGCTTTTATAAATAGAATAACATTTTGAAGTCCAATGACTGTGCAAATGCAAAAGAAAAGCATTCCAAGGGAACTATCCATTTTAATCTGAATAATATCAAGATCATTCCCAACTGGCTGAACCACGAGACAAAATGGATGTGACCTTGATTTACTATTGAATCTTATAGGGGTCTGGATGATATGTGCTCTGGCAAGAAATCTGGTAGCAACATGTGAGAAATCCAGTGAGACCTTTCTTGACGCCAAGGAAAACTCAATCCTTTTTTTCAACTAAGTGCTGAATGTCATGACAAGCTTATCAGGCAGTAGTATTAAGGGAATTGTTGCTTGTTATAAATTTGACTAGAATTAGACGAGAGGTGCACTGTAGGGGCAGGGTAAGTCATTAATGAGGTGAATTTGGTAAGCTATAGCAACTAAACTTATTCTACCTCTCAGGGAGAACTCCTTCATGAAATTCCACAAAATCAACAGTGAGCCAAAGAAAGTAAGATTCAGCCCTTCTCAATCAGCTGATCCAGCGTCTGATTTAGGAACACAATCAAGGATAAAAAATGGTAATGAATAAAATGAAATTGAGTTTTTAGCTGTGGTACAGTAAGTGGCATCATTATGTGGTTAAATAGAATTCACTTGACTATAAATATTTAAAAAATCATGGTACCCATCCCTTACATTGCAATTTATTCAAAGGCAATGGTTAAAATTAAAACCAATCCCTTTATAAGATACATGTGGAAGACCAAGTAAAAAACTGATTTCGAAAATATTGTTACATTGAATATGTCTGGAGATGCAGTTGGAAAAAAACATCTACCTTCTGAGTAGAAATTGAGAGATGGACAATGTAAATTTTTGTCTTCCCTGTTTAGGCAGCAAACTGGCAAAGCAATTGTTTCCCATTACATTCATGTCCAATTTTTAATCCCATTGAAAACAGTATACTTCTTTCCAATATTTTACTTTTTTTGTTTTCATTCATTCACAGGATTTAGACCCGGCTTGTTGAGCCTGCATTTGTTCCCCATCCCTAATTACCTATGATGGCAAGTTGCCTTTTTGAAACCCTGCAGCATATTTGGTGTGGTACACCACCTGTGCCATTTTGGATGGAGTTCCAGTATTTTGATCTGGTGATAATGAAAGGATGATAGTGAAGTTCCATGTCAGGACCACATTTCTTAGATGGGATTCTGCAGTTGGTAGTGGTGGTATTCTCATGTACTTGCTATTCTTGTTCTTCAAGATAGTAGAGGTCATGGATTTGGAAGGCATTGTTGAAGAAGACTTAATGAATTGTCAAAGTTCATTTGGCAGATGGTACACAATATTTTCACTGTGGTGGAGGAAGTAAATGTTTAAAATAATGGATGGGTATGCTAAACAAACAGGCAGAATTTTTTCCAGATCGAAGAATGAAGAAGCCTATTTACAAGATTTTATTGAATAAAGACTTTTTAAAAAATCTCTTTCATGTTATGTATGTGTTTGGGTCTATGCTGCCACTTTAAGAGAGCAGGTCTGGTGACTCTGGGGTAGGAGCTGAAGGGAGCAGTCCAAAACCGACTCGGGAACTGAGTCCTAAGTAAAGTATTTCTTATTCAAGTTTATTCTCATGATCTACTTATGGTTCTAGCAAACCTCAAACATAATAAAAATAGTCACAAATAAATTATTTTGTGATAAACCTCTTTAAACAGAAAGCTGGAATGATAAACTCACTGCTGTGGAACAAATTGAGTGGTTGGGAGAAATTGTGTCAACACGTTTAAAAAGAAACTAGATGAAAATATAAGAAAGTCCTTGATATTTATTTGGAAGCAGTGAGGAAGAAGAGGCGTGACATAAGGAAACTCAAAAGATTGGATAGCTAACAATTCCTGACATTTTCAATTACAGGTTACTCTTTAATTTTGATCCTTGTTCATAAACAGGCTGTCAGGCTTTTGACACCATACATGCATTCAGAGAGTGGAGAGTCAGGAGAGAGAGCGAGGTTAGAGGTCTTTGGATGAGAGGGGAGAGATTGGAAGCGCCTTCCAGAGATTAGACAGGCTGTGAACAGATCAGGAAATTGCACAGGAAATTCTGTGCTGAGGAAATACAAATGCTTTGAGGGAGTGATTAGGAGGTTTTGAGATCAGAGGATCTTAATGACTCTTAACAATGTCAGAAATGACATCTGAGAGTCATGGAGTCATTGAACTAGTTTCACTTGCTTGTGTTTGGCCTATATCCCTCTAAACCTTTCCAATCCATGTACTGTCTGTGTCCAAATGTCTTTTAAATGGTTAAAGATCACACACCAGGTTATAGACCAACAGGTTTATTTGGAAGCACTAGCTTTCGAAATGCCACTTCTTCAGTTGGTTGTGGAGGTTAAGATCATGTTCACAGAATTTATAGGAAAAAGTGAGGACTGCAGACGCACGCTGGAGATCAGAGCTGAAAATGTGTTGCAGGAAAAGAGCAGCAGGTCAGGCAGTATCCAAGGAGCAGGAGAATTGACGTTTCAGGCATGAGCCCTTCTTCCTGAAGAAGGGCTCATGCCCGAAATGTCGATTCTCCTGCTCCTTAGATGCTGCCTCACAGAATTTATAGCAAAGGAGTCCAGTGTCATGGAGACATGATACAGTAAACAATCTTAGATTCAAACTTTTGTTTTTATAATGGGATATGCTGGTTTCTGTTCTTTGATATGTAAATTCCAGAACTTCTTTTAAATTGCATTCTCAAGTTAGTTTACCTTTTTAAACATTCGGCCTCGGACCTTTGGGTGACCATCCTCCCAGACAGACTTCGGGACAAACAACAACGCAGAGTGATTGAGCAGAAGCTGATAGCACAGTTCAGTACCCATGGGAACGGCCTCAACTGGGACCTTGGGTTCATGTCACACAATAGGTGACCCCACAGCATGATGCACTCTCTCTCACTCTCACATAAACATCCATGCAGATCCTGCTCACATACAAGCTCTGTCTCATATGCGCACACACACATACGCCCCACACTCAATACCAACACAGTACCCTCTCACACATACCCCATCACACTCAGACATACACTTAACCAAACTTACACACTATTACATGCACTCACATCCACTTGCACACATACTCAATCTGTCACTCCTACATACACACACAATAGATTAGATTAGATTACTTACAGTGTGGAAACAGGCCCTTCGGCCCAACAAGTCCACACCGCCCCGCCGAAGCGCAACCCAACCATACCCCTACATTTACCCCTTACCTAACACTACGGGCAATTTAGCATGGCCAATTCACCTGACCCTGCACATCTTTGGACTGTGGGAGGAAACCGGAGCACCCGGAGGAAACCCACGCAGACACGGGGAGAACGTGCAAACTCCACACAGTCAGTCGCCTGAGTCGGGAATTGAACCCAGGTCTCTGGCGCTGTGAGGCAGCAGTGCTAACCACTGTGCCACCGTGCCGCCCCTGAAGACTCTAGTTTTGCCACAAACTGTTTCTGAAATGTTTCTCCATTCCTCCGCCTGATAGCTGTCTCCATCTACGGTCCAGACTGTTTGGAATCTTGCTTATGGGGTGAATTTGTTTTTGCAGGATTACATTTTATTTTGCTCAAAAACTACATGAATCCATTAAATCTCTGTAAAACTATATAGAGAGCTTGTCAGTTTGACATGGCATTGGGACACAGTCAGACTTCACACCTATTGTTTGAAAAGCTGAAAAAAGCAGAAAAAAAGTATTTAAAAAGATGGAAGTTTTAATCTAAGATTGTTTACTGTATCAGGTCTCTATAACACTGGACTCCTTTGGCTATAAATTCTGTGATCATGATCTTATCCTCCACAACCACCTGATAAAGGATCGGTGCTCCAAAAGCTAGTGCTTCCAAATTGGACTATCACCTGTTGTTGTGTCCACCCCAGTCCAACACTGGCAGCTCCAAGTCATGGCGACTTTTAAATAGTGTAATTGTAGCCACCTACACCACTTCCTCTGGCAGCTTGTTCCATATATGCACCACCCTCTGTGAGAAAAAGTTGCCCCTCAGATTCTTCTTAAATCTTTCTCTCACCCTTAAACCTATGCACTATAGATTTGGACTGCCAACACTTGGGAAAGGGCCTTGGCTAAACACTTTATCAATGACCCTTATGATTTTATAAAACTCAATAAGGTCACCCCCTCAGTCTCTGATACTCCAGGGAAAAAAGTCCCAGCCTATACTTATAGTTCAAATCTTCCAGTCTAAGGTACATCCTTGCAAATCTTTGTTGTACCCTTTCTGGTTCAAAAACATCCATACTGTTGCAGGGTGACCAGAATTGTTCGGAGTACTCCAGATGCGGCCTTACCAATGTTTTGTACACCTACAACATGAAGTTCCAACTCCTGCACTTTGTGCTCTGACCTATGAAGGCAAGAATGCCAACATCTTCTTTAACATCATGTCTATCCGTCACAACAATTTTGTGTGATTGTGAGTCAGTCAGTCTACAACTTCTAATACAGTTGAATGTACTCACCTCGTCCAAAACCTTTCCACTGTTATCTAGCTGGTGGCTCTGCATTCACCTGGTTCAATGCTTATCCATCCAGTTGGAGCTAGATTATCAACTGCAATGGCTTTTCTTCCTGTTCCTGCACAATTACCTGTGGTGCCTAATTTTTTCCTCTTATTTCTCATTTACATCTTTCTCCTGATAGTGTTATCTGTCAACATAACATCAGTTTTCATATGAATGTTGATGACACCTAGCTCTACCACATTGAAGTAGAAACCTCAATAGCTTTTTTTTTACATAATATCTCTAAGTAATTAAATATCCCAAGCTATCTCACAGGAGCTTTATAAAGTAAAATATGACAAAAACGAAATAAACTTAATCTAACTAAATATTATGAAGACTCTAGTTTTGCCACAAACTGTTTCTGAAATGTTTCTCCATTCCTCCACCTGATAGCTGTCTCCATCTACGGTCCAGACTGTTTGGAATCTTGCGATCACATTTGTGGCCACAATTAACTAGATTAATTAGATTAGTTACAGTGTGGAAACAGGCCCTTTGGCCCAACAAGTCCACACCGACCCGCCGAAGCGTAACCCACCCAGACCCATTCTCCTACATTTACCCCTTCACCTAACACTATGGGCAATTTAGCATTTAGCCAACCTGCACATCTTTGGATTGTGGGAGGAAACCAGAGCACCCGGAGGAAACCCACGCAGACACTGGGAGAATGTGCAAACTCCACACAGTCGCCTGAGGCAGGAATTGAACCCGGGTCTCTGGTGCTGTGAGGCAGTAGTGCTAACCACTGTGCCACTGTGCCAACCACAAAACATCCATACTGTAGCAGGGATGATGTAATATTCTTGATGTATTATGTAGTTCCACCTCTGTGACATTGCCCAATGTGTCTTTGTCTCAATTCACCTGCTGCAGAAATTCTCAATCATGTCTTCGTTAACTTCACAGTCCAGACTTGATTATTCCAACTAGACTTCCTTAAACTTGAAATCATCCAAACATTGTGTACCGAGTCCTAACTTACAGAAAGCCTTGTTCCCCAGTCATCCTGTATAGGTCCTGACCTCTCTTTGATTGCACGTTTCGATTTTAAAATTCTCGCCACCGTTTTCGAAACCTTATATTGCATCATCCATCCTATGTCTACAATTCCCTGTCGTCCTACAACCCTCCGGGAGAGATACATTAACTCCTCCAATTCTTATCTCTTATCTCTTATGTACACGGGTGGGCTTGACTTCAGCCGGCAGGAACCTAACCCCTGGAATTCCCGCCCGAAATCACTCTCCCTCCTGGAAAGGTGCTCTTTTTAAAAGCTAGCCCTTCTGGATACCTGACCTGATGTTGCTTTCATGCGGTTCAGTCGTGTTGAATCTCGTCCGATGAGGCTCCTGTTGAGTGTCCGGGAAACCTTTTAAGCAACCTGCTGCTGATGTTATAAAGAGGAGACGCTGCTGGGTTGCAGGAGGAGCCGGGAGAATGTAACCCCGCCTCTGGTGGATCCTCATTTTCCGGCTGCTGTGCCTGGGCGGGAGGCGCGAGCGGGATCCGTTGGAGTTTGTAAAGCGAGGAGCGCGTGCCGTGCGGCTGTTGTCCGGGTGCGCGTGGAGATGGGTGAGTCGTGGGGGAAGGGAAGGGAGGCCGTGTGGTCACTGTTTCCGGGAAGCTGCAGGGGATCGGGCCGGTAGTGCCCCCACCCCGGTCGGTTTGCTGCTCCCCTTTAAATGGATTACCGTCAGGAATGGGATGGTGCTCGCGGCTCCGGACGGGGAGGGAGTGGGGAATGTCCCTGGCGTGACTTCTGCTGACCCGGGTTTAACTCGGCGGTGGCGGCCAACCCGGAGTGTGGCCCTTTTAACTGCGTGGGAGGGGAGAGGACGCCTCTCACTTTCTGATCAACACCAGCGTTTGCCAAATGGTTATCTTGCAGTTTGCTGCAGCGTTTGTTATTACACCGGACTTTTTCATCCCGCATCCGCAAAGTAAAAGTACAGTATTTTATGAATTCTTAACTCAGTTTGTGATCACGTTTCTGGTTTGGAACAAAAACAGAAATTACTGGAGAAACTCAGCAAGTTTGGCACCAAACGTAGGGAGAGAAACAGACCTGCAGAACTAGACCCGAAATGTAAACTATGCTCGCACCCGCAGTTACTTTCGGGTTTGGACCACTGAGGCGATGAAAGCAGCAATGTTCATTTTATCCTGTTAGCAGAGTTTTACAGGTCTGGATATAAATTTGTCGGAAAATTAATGTATAACTTTTATGTAACCTGGGTAGGCTGGGATTTAAGGGAGCAGTAGGGAACAAACTGGAAGTTTCTAAAGTAAATGTTTCTCACCGTGCTAGAAGGGCCAAAATCACAAGTTTTAGTTTTTTTTATGTTTTGCAAGTTTCCACATGTTGATAAAGTGAAATGTCTGTCATATACCTTGGTTTATTTCCAGAAGTTTGATGCATTATGTCTAAATCTTTGCTTTTATTGCTCATGATTACATTTAATAGTTTTGAAAATGTATTAGTTGTGCAGTCCAGGTCATGACAGTTGAAAATAAAAGTTGCTGTTTGTAATCTCGGGTCCAGCTGTGTGCTTTGAGGGAATATTTAGCTGTTTAACAATTAATGATCTGTAATGATCTGTTTTACTGAGGAATGCCAGTAGTGTCAGCTGCTGAGTAATCGTTGAGGAGGAGAGACAATAGAGATGTTCATATTGATTTTCTGCTTGGAGAGATTAAAAAGCTAGTCAGGTTCTATGGTTGTGATAAATTAGTCATTGCTTGGAACTGCACATTTATGGATATCTGATAATGGCATTTTATCAGGTTTGGCTGTAATGATGCTTATCCATACAATCAGATGATGCGTTGCCAACTTATATACTTCTGTGAGGATTTAATGTCTGTACTATGAATCTGTAAATTTGAAAATGGACTTCAGCTGTGACTAAATAAATTACTGAATCAAGATTTTTGCTGTTCATTCAGTGCATGTAATTTAACCTGATTTTATTTTTGTACACAATTCAGTGCATAATAACATGCATAAATGCAAACCAAAGGAGTTTTAGTTGTATTGCTTTTTCTACAGTTGACTTGCCAGTTTAATTGAGATTGTGTTCTGTAACTTAAAATATAAATTGGTCTGACCGAATCAGCAATAAGTATATAACAGTCAGATGTCTGTCATTTTCCTTATGTGACAACACTTAGTTCACGTTGAAAGCTCTGGTTGCATAACGTAGAATCACAATCACAATTAGTTATAGGTTAAACAGCTTAAAATGATTCCTATGGGAAGCCAAATGATACTATATTAAAGCTGGGTTCCTTTGGATGTTTTTGACCAGAAACAAAATACTGTACGTGTATAATACTGTTATTATTACTGAAATAACTTGCAAAGCAATGAATATAAAAGAGATGCGATATTTAAAAAAAAACTTTTACAGTTCAGTCGGAGTCATGGAGATGTACAGCGCGGAAACAGGCCCTTTGGTCCAACTCGTCCATGCCAACCAGATATCCCAACCCAATCGGCCAGCACCTGGCTCATATCCCTCCAAACCCTTCTCATTCATATACCCATCCAGATGCTTTTTAAATGTTGCAATTGTACTCGCTTCCACCACTTCCTCTGGCAGCTCATCCCATTCACGTACCACCCTCTGAGTGAAAGAGTTGCCCTTAAGTCTCTTTTGTATCTTTCCCCTCTTACCCTAAACCTATGTCCCCTAGTTCTGGACACCCCCAATCCAGGGAAAATACTTTGTCTATTTATCCTATCCATGCCCCTCATAATTTTATAAACCTCAGCAAGGTCACCCCTCAGCTTCCGACAGTCCAGGGAAAACAGCTCTAGCCTATTCAACCTCTCCCTATAGCTTAAATCCTCCAAACCTGGCAGCATCCTTGCAGATGTTTTCTGAACCCTTTCAAGTTTCACCACATCTTTCCGATAGGAAGGAGACCAGAATTAAATGCAATATTCCAACAGTGGCCTAACCAATGTCCTGTACAGTCCCAACATGACCTCCCAACTCTTGTACTCAATACTCTGACCAATAAAGGAAAGCATACCAAATGCTGCCTTCATTATCCTATATGCCTGCGACCCCGTTTTCAAGCAGCTATGAATCTGCACTCCAAGTATTCTTCAGCCACACTCCCTAGGACCTTACCATTAAGTGTATATGTCCTGCTAAGATTTGCTTTCCCAAAATGCAGCACCTTCCATTTATTTGAATTAAACTCCATCTGCCACTTCTCAACCCATTGGCCCATCTGATCAAGATCCCATTGTAATTGGAGATAACCTTCTTCGCTGTCCACCAATTTTGGTGTCATCAGCAAACTTACTAACTTACATCTCTTATGCTCACATTCAAATCATTTATATAAATGATGAAAAGTAGTGGACCCAGCACCGATCCTTGTGGCACTGCACTGGTCACAGGCCTCCAGTCTGAAAGGCAACCTTCCACCACCACTCTTTGTCTTCTACCTTTGAGCCAGTTCTGTATTCAAATGGCGAGTTCTCCCTGTATTCCATGAAATCTAACCTTGCTCACCAGTCTCCCATGGGGAACCTTGTCGAATGCCGTATTGAAGTCCATATAGGTCACATCTACCACTCTGTCCTTTATCAATCCTCTTTGTTACTTCTTCAAAAAACTCAATCAAGTTTGTGAGACATGATTTCCCACACATAAAGCCATGTTGAGTATCCCAAATCAGTCCTTGCTTTTCCAAATAAATGTACATCCTGTCCCTCAGGATTCCCTCCAACAACTTGCCCGATGTCAGGCTCACTGGTTTATAGTTCCCTGGCTTGTCCTTACCACCCTTCTTAAACAGTGGTACCACGTTAGCCAACCTCCAGTCTTCCTGCACCTCGCCTGTGATTATCGATGATACAAATACCTCAGGAAGAGGCGCAGCAATCACTTCACTAGCTTCCCTCGGAGTTCGAGGGTACACCTGATCAGGTCCGGGGGATTTATCCACTTTTATTTGTTTCAAGACATCCAGCACTTCCTCCTCTGTAATATGGACATTTTCCAAAATGTCATCATCTATCTCCCTACATTCTATATCTTCCGTGTACTTTCCCACAGTAAATACTGATGCAAAATACTTACTTAGTATCTGCCCCATCTCCTGTGGCTCCACACAAAATTCGCCTTGCTGAATTCTGGTGGACCCTGTTCTCTCCCTAGTTACCCTTTTTTGTCTTTGATGTATTTGTTAAAAACCTTTTGGATTCTCCTTAACTCTGTTGGCCAAAGTTATGTCATGTCCCCTTTTTGCCCTCCTAATTTTTCTCTCGAGTATACTCCTGCTGCCTTTATGCTCTTAAGGATTCACTCGATCTCTCCTGTCTATACCTGACATGCTTTCTTCATTTTCTTAACCAAACCCTCAATTTCTTTAATCATCCAGCATTCCCTATACCTACCAGCCTTTCCTTTCCTTTCAACCGAACAGGAATATACTTTCTCTGGACTCTTGTTCTCTCATTTCTGAAGGCTTCCCATTTTCCAGCCATTTCTTTACCTGCGAACATCTGCGCTCAATCAGCTTTTGAAAGTTCTTGCCTAATACTGTCAAAATTGGCCTTCCTCCAATTTGGAACTTCAACTTTTAGATCTGGTCGATCCTTTTCCATCACTATTTTAAAACCAATAGAATTATGGTCGCTGGCCCCAAAGTGCTCCCCCACTGACACCACAGTCACTTGCCCTGCCTTATTTCCCAAGAGTAGGTCAAGTTTGGCAACTTCTCTAGTAGGTACATCCACATACTGAATCAGAAAATTTTCTTGTATGCACTTAACAAATTCCTCTCCATCTAAACCCTTAACAGTATGGCAGTCCCAGTCTATGTTTGAAATGTTAAAATCCCCTACCATAACCACCCTATTATTTGTACAGATAGCTGAGATCTCCTGTCAAGTTTGTTCCTCAATTTCCCTCTGACTGTTAGAGGGTCTATAAATACAATCCCAATAAGGTAATCATCTCTTTCTTATTTCTCCGTTCCACCCAAATCGCTTCCCTGGATGTATTTTCAGGAATATCCTCCCTGCTATCCCTTATCAAAAACACCACTCCCCTCCTCTCTTGCTTCCCTTCCTGTCCTTCCTGTAGCATTTGTATCCTGGAACATTAAGCTTCCCTTCCTGTCCATCCCTGAGCCACGTTTCTATAATTGCTATGATATCCCAGTCCCATGTTCCTAACCATGCCTCGAGTTCATCTGCCTTCCCTATTAGATCTATTGCCTTGAAATAAATGCAGTTTAAATGATCAATCCTACCTTGTTCTCTGCTTTGTCACTGCCCGCCCTGACTGTTTGACTCGCCTTGGTTCTCAACTGTACCAGTCTCTGATTGAAATCTTTCCTCACTATCTCCCTGAGCCCCACCCAAATTGCACCAATTTAGGTGCAATCCGTTCTTCTTGTACAGGTCACTTATACCTAAAACAGCTTCCAATGTTCCAAAAATGTGAATCCTTCTCCTATACTCCAGCTCCTCAACTATGCATTCATCTGATCTATCCTCTTATTCATGCCCTCACTAGCTCGTAGCACCGGGAGTAACTACTCTTGAGGACCTCCTTTTTAAATTCCTACCTAACTCTCTCTAATCTCCCTTCAGAATCTCATCCTTTTCCTTTCCTATGTCGTTAGTTCCAATGTGTACAATGACCTTCTGGCCCCTCTTTTCCCCCTTTGGAACACTCTGCACCCTCTCTGAGACATCCTTGACCCTGGCACCAGGGAAGCAACACACCATTCTGATTTTTTTGCTGCTGGCCACAGAAACATCTGTCTGTACCTTGGACTAGAGAGTCTGCTAACGCAATCAATTGCTTGGAACCCGACGTGTATCTCATTACATTAGAGCCAGTCTCAATATCAGAAACTTGGCTGTTCATGATACATTCCCCTGAGAATCCGTCACCCCCTACATTTTCCAAAACAGTATACTTGTTTGAAATGGGGATAGCCACAGAAGACCCCTGCACTACCTACGTACCTACCTTTCTTACCTTTGGTGGAGTTAACCCATCTATGTGACTGTATCTGAGACTTTTTTTTTCCCCCCTTCCTATAATTGCTATCCATTACATCCCCTTGCTCTTGTAAATTCCTCATTACCCATATCTGCATCTCCAACCGATCCATTCAATCTGATAGGATTCGCAACCGTCAGCATTTATTGCAGGTATAATCTTCAGTACCCAGTAAACTCTCCCTAATCTCCCACATCTGACAAGAAGAGCATATCACTCTACTAAGGGCCATTTTTGCTTCTTTCAATCTACAGATCCAGAACATAACATTGTCTTATTCCTCTACAAAACACTGCTCCAGTTTAAATTAATACTGATGGCTTATACAGTCGCGCCTCGACATACGAATGACCCCGTTCACGAACAAATCGGTTTATGAACAGGATTGTAAGTAAAACTTTGCTTCAACGTACGTACGAAATTCAAGGTACGAGCGAAGGTACGAACGCAAAAAGCCCATGTACGACCACGTGGTTTCATTGTTTTGCTTTGCTGCGTGCTTGTTGAACGCAAAAGCTCTCTGGCCCCACGTGATCTCATTCAGTTCGTCTTTGGCGTATGCACTGTGAACAGCGTTCGTTGCTACGTCCAAGCATTCTTGCGTTATCCGAACAATGGGAAAAATTTATTCAGTTCGCTAACCGGGTCCCGGAACAGATTGAGTTCATAAATTGAGGCGCTACTGTATTTTCAGTTTAATCAAGAGACATATCTCAAAAAACATATAATCAAGAAAAAACCCACTCTACTGCAGACTTATTTTAAGGCCACGCTTAAAATCCACTTATTTGTTTCTGTGCTGTGACCGCTCCCAGACTGGTTCCTCCAAGATCAGTTGTGAAGTTTAGTATTTTTTAATTTTCCCAGACATACTCCGATGTCCAGCAATACATGAGTCCTGTTAAGTTCGCTGGTTTCTATCTAATGGCAAAAGTTGGTGCAAAGAGCAATTGGACTCCCAGACTGACTTGGACCCTACTTTTATTACTAGATGGAGCCCAAAGTATCAATGTAAATTTGGGAGGGGAGCTGGTAAACATGAAGACATTAAAGTCTAGCATAAGAATAGCGGATGAGAAGCAAGACCGTAGTTGGAAGGGAAAGCAAGACTCACGGTGAGACATAGCCAGGAAGCTATGTGAGAAGCTAAAATCCATGCCTGATGCAAGGGTGGGATTGTGGTAACTTTAAGTGAGGACTTGGTGTAAATGTCTAGTCTCAGGCAAGTAAAACTGTTATGTCATGTATTTGAATGTTCACTGTGCAATGATATTATGACTTTAAGACATTTTGTCATAGGTTTTATTTTAATGAAGAAAGGTTGAGATCAGCGGTACTGAAAAGTCTGCTTCAAAACTCCTAAAGTAATCAGTTTGTGAGGCCTTGGTGTATGTTTTCTAAGGTTGGGGCAATAGAAACAGCCTGATTGGGTGGGGTTCAGCTACCCAACACCTAGGATTTTTAGCTTTAGTTTTTCAGTTGTAGCTACTGGAGTCTTGAACCTGCAGTACATTATTCCCTACTACTGAGTTTTCTCTTAATGTTTTTCCTCCTGGACTGGAGACTTGTATGTAAGATAATTTATTTTTCTGAACTGTGTGTTTATGGGATGTTAGCAAATTGGAACAATTACTGTTTAGTAGTTAAATAATCTATTACTTTGTTCAGTTTTCCAAAAAAGTAGTTGATCCAATTTTTTTCTTTCATTATATTTTAGCTATAGTGTATGAATAAAGTGTATTTTGCTTCAAATCTGATAGCTTGACCAATTGAATTGCATCTGGAATGCAACACCTTACACACCTTTAAAATAAGAAAAAATAGGGTTTAGACTATCTTAATATATTTTTGGGTGTTTGGTCTGGTCCATAACAACTGATTTTTCTACTGCAGTGGTACACGTTTAAAAAAATGCAAGGTGTATTTTATCACACTACAAACTTAAAAACATGTTTTTGCTTTCCTTCCTGGGAAAGGGGAACTGAGTTGAATGCCCCCAAACCCTGTAATTGTACAAGGAATTGTGAGGATTGCAGTATTCACCCAGAATATTTTCACATTTCAAAACATCAATGCAAGATTGTTAAGTGCACAATTTAAAACTTGATCTCAATCAATAGTCTGGCTAACCTGGTATTTTTATCACTGAAATTGTAGCCAAACGCGAGTATCTTTTGAAAGCAGGGAAATTTGGGAGAGAGTGGGTGCAGGTTAGGAATATAGTTGGATAAGAAGTGTACTTAGTAATTGCTTGTGGAATGCATTGTCTTTTTACAGTATTGAAATATTGAGTTTGCTGTGTCAATCATTCAGGCACAATGCATTTGATTGTTTATGCCTATTTGTGTGCAAGATGAAATGCAAGTACTTTCTTTTGCACTTTAGTATGGTGTCTTCTAACAACTTTAGGGTGTTTAAAATTGCTTTGCATGTGATACATGTTTAAATCAGGTGGGAGCAGTCAGAGGATTCCACCTTGTTTGCAGAAGGTGGTATCAGTTTATTTACCTGAGCTGACTATTTTGTGTTGTTATGACTGATAAAAGAACTCCCAACCATGCAAGGATAGCTGAGGGGGATAAGTTGCTGAAACACTAAATTAAGGTCTGCATTTATGTAATGGTAATTAATGTTTTTTGCTTTATACAAAATGTGTTTTGCAATATATGGCTTCCAGCGGATGATTTTAGCTTTGTGCTGATTTAATGAGATCCATAGAATTTAAGAACTTTCTTGGTCAAGCTGTACTCTGCTTATGGGTGTCTATGCAATTCAAATGCTGCATATTTGCTAGTAATTATTCTATTAAAGCCAGATTCATGATTTAAAAACTATATTAAAGACAATTGAGAGGACACAGCATATTAGACTTCATTTAACGTGTACTTGTCAAACATGGTAAGGTCCTAGGGAGTGTTGCTGAACAAAGAGACCTTGGAGTGCAGGTTCATAGCTCCTTGAAAGTGGAGTCACAGGTAGATAGGATAGTGAAGAAGGCATTTGGTATGCTTTCCTTTATTGGTCAGAGTATTGAGTACAGGAGTTGGGAGGTCATGTTGCGGCTGTACAGGACATTGGTTAGGCCACTGTTGGAATATTGCGTGCATTCTGGTCTCCTTCCTATCGGAAAGATGTTGTGAAACTTGAAAGGGTTCAGAAAAGATTTACAAGGATGTTGCCAGGGTTGGAGGATTTGAACTATAGGGAGTGGCTGAACAGGCTGGGGCTGTTTCCCCTGGAGTATTGGAGGCTGAGGGGTGACCTTTATTGAGGTTTACAAATTATGAGGGGCATGGATAGGATAAATAGGCAAAGTCTTTTCCCCGGGGTTGGGGAATCCAGAACCAGAGGGCATAGGTTTAGGGTGAGAGGGGAAAGCTATAAAAGGGACCTAAGGGGCAACGTTTTCACGCAGAGGGTGGTACGTGTGTGGAATGAGCTGCCAGAGGAAGTGGTGGAGGCTGGTACAATTACAACATTGAAGAGGCATTTGGATGGATATATGAATAGGAAGGGTTTGGAGGGATATGGGCCGGGTGCTGGCAGGTGGGACTAGATTGGGTTGGGATATCTGGTCGGCATGGACAGGTTGGACCGAAGGGTCTGTTTCCATGCTGTACATCTCTGACTCTTTTGAACTTTTGCCTTAAATTTAATTGTGGTTAGAACAACAGTTACAAGGTGGGCTGTAATTGAAGAAAACTCAGTGCGCTGTTATTCATCACTAGGGTCATGCACTGGAAATCAGACTAATCACACAAATTAAAGTTTCAAAAAGCATACAGAATTCCTCCAGTTTATCTTGTTCTTTCTTTCAGATCCATAAAATTCTGACCCCTATAGACCCCCTCCTTTTTCCCCCCCCCCTACTCATATATATGGACATAGACATACTCAACAAAAAGAAAAAGAAGATTTTATGGATGGAGTGAAAGACTGGGCAGGCAATTTAATGGTTCTTGTACATTGGGTTTGCTGTACTTATCCTTTTAGCTTGTCAAGACATGCAGCTGGATGATCTTTCTCCTCTAGCCATTTGCTTGAAGGAGATAGTTCGTGGCTGGTTCACACTTGTAAAATCTCTGGTTTACTGGTTAAAAGCCACAGCTTGCATAGCAACTTGCTTTGGATGTTTTTCACTGCAGAGGAGAGTAAGTTTTTTGGAGATCTGATGACATCTCTCTACTCATTTACAGCCATAGCCTAGTCAACTACCCTACAATCACATGCTTATTGCAGGGCTGAAAGCCTTTGTTGTCAATACAGTAATTGGTCACTTGTCCACAGACTAATCAGCTACTTGTTGCTGGCCAAAGCTGCATTCATGTACGCCCTTTGGTTTCAACTCATGTGTGATCTCGATCTCCACTACTGATTGAACAAGAAGTTGTGTAAACAATGAGTGTCAGCTTACTTGATTGTATAAAGTGCGGTGTAACAGTGTTTCCTAAATGTCTTTTTCCTATTTCAGTCCATGATCAAAAATACAGAAAAATGAAAAAGCACAGTCTTTATAGGCACTTTATTGTCTGCTTTAATGCTTAAGTTTCTGGTCAAAATGGTTAGCATTTGTAATTATGTTGCTGAATGTTTACGTAACAAACCAAATGCATAGTCAGAAGCTAAAACGGAGCCAGGATGGAGGATTTTAAGTCAAGATGCTAATTATTTTCATGAGCTTCCATTTTCTGTCTGTTGCTTACTTAAGCTTCATGCTTTAATTATAGTTGGTAAATTGTTAACATTGTATAACTAGCAATTTATCAAACTGCACAATGGAAATAAAAACAAAGTTACGTGAATCACAAATCCATTCCCTTTTTTAAAATTCATTCCCGGGATGAGGGCATTGTTGGGCAAGCCAGCATTTATTGCCTATTGCTAATTGTCCAGAGGATTGTTTCCAACGGTCGACAGTGGATTCTCGGTCATCAGTAAACTCTTCCAGATTTAACTGAGTTCACATGATACCATCTGCTGTAGTGGGGTTCGAACCTGGGTCCCTAGACCATTACCTGGGTCTCTGGATTAACAGTTCAGCAATAATATCACGAGACCATTGCCTCCCTGTCTTTTGAAGAGAAATGGTTATGACATGTTTGTATTTTTGGCTTGAAGATCTCAAGGCATGATAATTGGTCTTTTCTCATTGCACACCTCTTCATCTTTAGCATCAGTTCATCTAATGACAACTGCATGCTAAAGTGAGGTGCTATCAACTCGATCCATGCTAGAATTGGGTTAATTGAGAGAATATGGGTTCATTATGTTAGTAAGTTTATCTGAAAAGGGTATGTAAACAACCACTCATGACCATCAGCTGCTTGTATGTTCAGTTTTATGGTAAAACACTTCAAACTCCCCCTACCACTCTGCCAAAGACATGCAAATCCTGTGCCTTCTCCACTGCAAAATCTTAGCCACCTGACAACTGGAGGAAGAACACCTCCGCTTCCGCCTTGGGACCCTCCAACCATATGGAATCAATGTCGATTTTCACCAGTTTCCTCATCTCCCCTCCCCCTCGACCTTATCCCAAATCCAACCCTCCGACTCGGCACCGCCCTCTTGAACTGTCCTACCTGTCCATCTTCCTTCCTTCCTACCTATCTGCTCCACCCTCCACTCAGACCTATCACCTTCATCCACCTACTGCATTTCCTAGCTATTCCCTCCCACCCTCAGCCCCACCCCACTCTCATTCATAAGCCATCCCCCTAGAGCAACCCCCCAATTCTTGATGAAGAGCTTATGCTCGAAATGTCGATTCTCTTGCTCTTTCGATGCTGCCTGACTGGCTGTGCTTTTCCAGCGCTACACGTTATGACTCTGATCTCCAACATCTGCAGTCCTCACTGTCTCCTGGTAAAACATTGGTGGTCTGTGAAAATCTGATTTTTGTTTTCAACTGTTGTTTCTTTGATTATTTGTAATGTCTTCTAACTGTGGTCTTGTGCAAATTAGGCATCTCTACATGAATGCTTCACATGCCTTAGCACCTTCTGAGCTATCCTGTGTAAAGTTTGCATGTAGTATTCTGGTTGAGAGCTATACTTCAAAACATTACTGTCTAAAACTCATTAACTGCTCAACAGCCCAAACCATTAGATTTTTCTTTATTTTATGCTTTGGAGGCAATCTTTTGGGATTAAAGGTGATTTGATGTCACCTTGGTTTGGTGAGTTCTGAGTTGTTTGATAACTCTAATTTGTAATCTCCAGACTCTGCTATACGTGTCACATTGTGTTTGAAGGATCAGTTAGGTAGTTTGTTTCGATGTATGTGCATTTACTTCAACAGCTTACTTCACTTCTATACATTCTTGACAAAGCCCTTCATTGTATTTGGTGCTCTTCCTGAATGAGCTTTATCCATTTTGGTCGGTCGTAAGCCAGAGACTGGTGTGTAAGTTTGAAGTTTATCCCACTTCTTGTAAAATTTGAAATCTCAAATGTAAACAGATTTTGGAGGAATGAACAGCCTGCTTTTGTTAATTTGATATGCAGATCACCAAATAAGCACGTTAGATACCTGAGTAAATTTAAGGAGGAGTTAGACAGATTTTTAATTGGTAATGGGTTGAAGGGAGAGAAGGCAAGAACGTGGGGGTGACGAGTATATCAGCTATGATTGAATGGCAGAGCAGACTTGATGGGCCAAATGGCCTCATTCTACTCCTCTGTCTTTTGAACCGGAAGAGGCCATTATTGCTCCTTTAAATCACCTTTACCATTCATCCAACTTATTTAAGTTTCTTACAAAATAAAGTTGATGTCATCATACAATGTATTGTGATTTAATTAAATAATACATCCTGAAAGTGTTCCTTCAAAACACAGGTAGTATGCATTTGAAGTTGTGATTGCAAAGATGATTTAGCAAGGATGATACCAGAAATGCATGGGTGCATGTATCAGAAATGGATTGATAGGTTTGGGTTCTTTCGTCTCTTGGATATGGGAGTGTGTTGTGTGGTGGAACAAATGGCTGCAAGGTGACCTTCAAACTTATGGAAGGTTTGATAGAGTCAACACAGAATGATTCCTCTTGTGTGGGAGAGCATAACTACCACCAAAATGTCGAATAGTGAATTCAGGAGAAATTTATTTGCCTGATGGTAGCGAGGGTATCAAACCCACCACGACTGGGAAGGAAATAGTGTATTCAATGGGAAAATAGATAGTCATGACGATTTAAATAAAAAAACGATGGGATGAGGCTCAAGTGGAGCATGGACTAGTTATAACAAGTGGACTGTTTCTGTGCCATACTTGCTGTATAATCCTAAACGTGTGGGTGGCACGGTGGCACAATGGTTAGCACTGTTGCCTCACAGCGCCAGATACCTGGGTTCAATTCCCGCCTCAGGCGACTTTATGTGGAGTTTGCACATTCTCCCCGTGTCTGCGTGGGTTTCCTCCCACAATCCAAAAATGTGCATGCTAAATTGTCTGTAGTGTTAGGTGAAGGGGTAAATGTCAGGGAATGGGTCTGGGTGGGTTGCGCTTCGGCGGGTCAGTGTGGACTTGTTGGGCTGAAGGGCCTGTTTCCACGCTGTAAGTAATCTAATCAATCTAATCACTTAGATTCAAGTGGCGCACATGTAGCTATGCAGTGATTTCAATGCATGAAGTATGATTTAGCCATCTCAAGATATTTGTCAGTGCACTGTGATATTTTGTGCCTTGTAACATTTAAGCTTGCTATTGTTGCATGTAACTACTGTGGTCTCTTCCCATTACTACTTACCAGTGATTGTAATGGCGAGGAAAAAAGAATGAAAAGCAAGTTAAGTGTCATGACTCTACATCATCTATATTGAACTATTAATCATGACTACAGGGCAGATAGCTAAAATTGCTCAGAATTCACATTCTCAGCCATGTGATTCAATGACCATCTGGAAGGAGAGTGTGAATTATCCTCTGCCTCAAGAGGGACCTAGGAATGTAACACCTGATTGGAAAAAAAGCTTCAATGAAAGGGCTTCAGAAGGAAGAAATGCACTGCACTGCAAAGCAAATTATAATATCCGGTGAATATCTGCTTGGAACACACAGGGTGAAAAGGGAGCAGTCTGGGAGAGAGACAGGTTGGATTTTCTCCTTTTTTAAAGAATGCTTAAGAACAATTTAAAAGCCAGTTCAGCTTCTGTCTGTGTGCTAGTGGTTGAAGGTGTGTGCTCGTGGGCCACAGCTGAGAAAACCCATGTTCTACTTGTGAAAAGAAAGAAACTCACACTCTTTTTCTGGAAACTAGGAAGCAAATAGAGCTGCAGTTGAACAGGACAAAGACCCAAAGCCAATCATCTTGAAATGAATAGTTGCTGACCAAAATCAGTGCAACCACTATCACCCAAGAAACCAATCACAGCATCCCATTAAGTGCATCTTACTGAACCCATATATCTTTTTTTTTAGCTTTCATCTTCCTTTTTAACTCACCTTTTGTTTCTAATCTGTGTATGTGTGTTTTATTATTATTTCTTCTCACATTTAGTAACTAATAAACTCACTTGTTAACTGAAGCCTGGTTAAAACGTAAACTTGGTCTGGGAGAAAGGATCCATAAAGGAAGGCTTACTTTTAAAAAGTAAATGTGTTAGGACCAATCAGATCATTCTGTCTCCTGGGACCTTAGCAATGTTGAGTATTGTGCCTGGAATTGTAATAAGTTGGGGAACCTTGCTTGGTGGGGTGGGTGGTATGCTGGTTGCAACTCAAGCTCCCGATAGCCTGATATGAGGTTCAAAATGTGCAATGATTAGTAAGAAACTAATCTATTTCCTACTGCTATGGTACGTTGCATGGGATATAGCATGGATGCTCACCATGTTATTCTGGCTGCTCCAAAATGTGCTAAATATCATCCTATGGGATTATCCCATTCAGCTAATAAACATGTTTATATATAAATTAACTGTCCCAAGAAATGAGCCTTCAACTGTTCGCACCCGGTAAGGTTATGACTCGAACAACCAGCCTGTGCTTGCGTAACTCCAGAGTCCAACAGTGATTCTGCAATTGAACAACATTTGATGAACATTTCTGAATGTGCAAAAATCCACTTTGGGATTATCAGTCTGGCTTGCAATGAAACGCACTTCTGTTTGCACAGGACCCTGTTCTTTGCATGCAGAAATAACATACACGTGCAGTATTGTTTCAACTAGATGAATGACAGCCTATGTTAACTATCTTTTTCTTAGTGCCATGCTCAGACCAAACTAATCAGTCCATCTGGTTGGCTTAAACTTTAAACAAACCTGTCAGTTAAATGTCAAACAGCATTAATGGGCAAATTCTCCATGGCAACAAAGCAGAAGCCAATTTCCAACCAAATAGCACTTCCTGAATTTCTGGAAAAATAGGCAATTCTGAGTTGCAAAGCATTCTATTCTTCAATATGTTTGCAAGTCTATTTGTATGCAAATCTGATCACAATGCTGAACAATAGCCGTTCGTAAACACAGGAAATGTTCATATGTTGGGTCTTTAAAATTGCAGAGGAGAAAGTGAGGACTGCAGATGCTGGAGATCAGAAGAAGGGCTTATGCCCGAAACGTCGATTCTCCTGTTCCTTGGATGCTGCCTGACCTGCTGCGCTTTTCCAGCATCACATTTTCAGCTCTTTAAAATTGCACCCTGTATGAGATGTATTTGTAAATGTGAGCGTTCATGTGTCAGATGTTTCTAAATTTGGTCCCCTCTGCCTAATCCATGATGTTTTTCAGTGTATAGTATATTTTTACTTTAAATTTTTTTAGTTTTGTAATGGACAAATAGCTTTTCCCTTTGAACAAAACACTAGATTTAACTAACTAATCATACCAATTGTAACAAAAACTAGATTTAAATTGAAGATTGGGGAAGATTATAAACTGAGATGTTATATAGCAGTGTTTGTGGCCTAAGGATAACTCTGTCATTTTCAGTTGCTTAGTGCTTTTACAGTATGATCATTCTTGTACTCTTGAAAATATGAATTAACTAATTTGTACAAAGCAAGCACCCACAAAAATCAGTGATGTAGTAATCAGATACTGTGCTTAGTGATGCTATTTGAGGGATAATGGTTGACCATGACATTGGGGTGAATTTTACTTTTGCTTCTTTGAACAGTGCCTATAAATCTCTTATGTTCACCATTTGGGGCCACAGTTTAAGAAGTCATTTGAAATACAGTATTTTGGTGTTGCATTCAAGTCAGGTATCTAGAATAAGACTTGAAAGAGCCACCTTATGCATGTGTTGCCATAGCTGCTGAGATTAAGAACCTCATTACAGGTTATGAATCCAATCAAAGAAATTGAGTGCAGCTACAAATGAGCCAAAGCTGGAACATTCCTCAAAGAATGAAATACATGCCCTTTCTGAGAAATGTTTATTTTTCTTCACTCACTGTCCCTTTTTTTTTTGGTGATACATTCAATATTAACAATTTTTAAAATCATTGTATCATAGAATCTCTATGATGTGGAAACAAGCTATTTGGCCCAATATGTCCACACTGACCTTCCGCAGAGTAACCCACCCAGACCAATTCCCTTACTATACGTTTATCCCTGACTAAATAAACCTAAACCACACATCCCTGAACACTGGGCAATTTAGCACGGCCAATTCACCTAACCTGCACATCAGTGTATCGTGGGAGGAAACCAGAGTATCCAGAGGAAATCCATGCAGACATGGAGATTATGTGCAAACTCCACACATCGTTACCCGAGGCTGGAATCGGACCCGGGTCCCTGGCACTGTGAGGAATTTGTTTCCTGAAATTAAGAGCCAGTGTTGCTTATTCAGATCATGCACACTGCAGAAACAAAAGATGCGGGCTAGATCAAAGGCTCAATGACACCAAGTCACTGCTGAAAATCCCATGGAAATTGTACAGCATCTTTTAAGTGTAGTAAATGGCAAATGATTATCTGTAGCCGCTAACAACAAAATTCAGAATAACCTATATTCACTGCCATCTCTGGTATCCAATTCTCAATAGTCATAATGCTGACCTTCCCAGGTCCGTTAAAGCTGTGTGGATGTTGCTTAACTGTGTGTTTATAAATTTCTGTTTGTTAATTAACAATAATTCAAAATATTCCAGGGTTTCTGACTAAAACTGCACATTTTTGGCCTGGATGTTTGCTGTGTTCTGTGTCTCAGGGCCCTTTAAAATGATGAGTGGGTACAGGCTTTCACAACTTCACTCCCGGGCTTTCTGATTTTGGGGAGTGCCTTCTAAAACCATGGGCTTGTTTGTGTCATGAACTTCACGTAAGTATACGCATGGCTTACACTTTGCAATTTTCATGGAATTGGGCCAACTTTTTAAAGACAAAAAACAGAAACTGCTGGAGAAACTCAGCAAGTCTGTCAGCTTCTGTGGAGAGAGAGAGATATTGTGAATCATACATAGTCTGCATGAAGGAACATTCTGAAACTTCAGTTCAAAATATGCCCCCTCATGTTCCTGCAGCGCTGGGTATGCTTCCCAAGAAACCATCCTGACCCCCTGCCACATTATGGTATTTCCATACCCAGTCATTATTCTCTTGCAATTCTTCAGTCCTTGATTGACAGCTCTGACTGTCTGGTCTCTATACATGTTTATTTACTCAAACTTGAGGTTTGAAGTGTTTGCAGTTCCAGCTGCGAAAGCTGTAAAAAGTCTGGATTGTTCACATTTATATTGCCCACTAGTAGAGTTTTTAAAAATTTATGGAAAGTTTTTAACAATGATCATTTTAAAAAAAAACTTTTCCATTTGTTATGATCCCAGTTGATGTTATTACTGAACAAATCAGATCCCAGATTGACACATTAATTGATAGAGGTAAAAACAATGACTGCAGATGCTGGAAAGCAAATACTGGATTAGTGGTGCTGGAAGAGCACAGCAGTTCAGGCAGCATCCAACGAGCAGCGAAATCGATGTTTCGGGCAAAAGCCCTTCATCAGGAATCATTCATTGATAGATCATGTTTTGTTTTGATTTTAATAAAGTGATCTCTCACTGAGACACAATGATGTGGATTTTGTTTTAACAATAAAACAGTTTATTTTCAAAAGAAATGAAGATAATATAAGCAATTATCTACTTGTAACACAAACATTAATTAAACACTGTGAAAGTGCGGTCACACAGGTCCTAAATACTTGTTTATAAATTTAACATATAATAATATCGAAACACACTCCTCGTACAGAACTCAAAAGTGCATTTTGTGTGGTACTCAAAAACACCACTCATACAGTTCTCACTCAAGGGTCCCTGTCTCTAATAGGTTTAAGTCACTTGTGACTTTAACTAATAGACTGAAACATCTGATTGAACTCTAGGATGAAGTTTATACACCTGAACTTAAATGTATCAAGCTTTAAGTAAGTTCTTCTGATTTTAGTCCATCACTTCAGGTCTGAGACTTAGCACAAACTTTTAACTTCAAGGTAACCTAGTTTTGCAATAGCACCCCTTCTCAGGAGTACTGATTTATACAGCCATATTCATAGGACAACTCAAAACACAAAATAACTCTTTTTAAAAAATCTTGCTAAGCCATGGGTGTTTCCCTTAAACCTGTCCTAGCCTTCTAAACTGGTAGTTATTTATCTTGTTCAATCATAATACGATACCAATGTGCTTTTAAAAAATCATTAAATATAAAGTTAGGCCTGAAACTTTTGACAAAAATCAGGGCAACAGTAATGCTTAAACTTGATTTATTAACTTCAGACGAACTGAACAGTTCATGCCTCCAATTAATCCAGAATCCACAAACTTAGAGTCCTAGAGATGTACAGCATGGAAACCAATCCTTTGGTCCAACCCATCCATGCCGACCAGATATCCCAACCCAATCTAGTCCCACCTGCCAGCACCCAGCCCATATCCCTCCAAACCCTTTCCTATTCATATACCCATCCAAATGCATCTTCAATGTTGCATTTGGACCAGCCTCCACCACTTTTCTGGTAGCTCATTCCATACATGTACCACCCTCTGCGTGAAAAAGTTGCCCCTTAGGTTTAGATATAAAAGAGACCTATGCCCTCTAGTTCTGGACTCCCTGACCCCAGGGAAAAGACTTTGCCTATTTATCCTATCCATGCCCCTCATAATTTTGTAAACCTCTATAAGGTCACCCCTCAGCCTCCAACACTCGAGGGAAAACAGCCCCAGCCTGTCCTGCCACTCCCTGTAGCTCAGATCTTCCAACCCTGGCAACACCCTTGTAAATCTTTTCTGAACCCTTTCAAGTTTCACAACATCCTTCTGATAAGAAGGAGACCAGAATTGCACGCAATATTCCAACAGTGGCCTAACCAATGTCCTGTACAGCCGCAATTCCTGTAGTCAATACTCTGACCAATAAAGGAAAGCATACCAAACGCCGCCTTCACTATCCTATCTACCTGCGACTCCACTTTTCAAGGAGCTATGAACCTGCACTCCAAGGTCTCTTTGTTCAGCAACACGCCCTAGGACCTTACCATTAAGTGTATAAGTCATGCTGAGATTTGCTTTCCCAAAATGCAGCACCTTGCATTTATCTGAATTAAACTCCATCTGCCACTTCTCTGCCTATTGGTGCATCTGATCCAGATTCTGTTGTAATATGAGGTAACCCTCTTCACTGTCCGCTACACCTCCAATTTTTGTGTCATCTGCAAACTTACTAACTGTACCTCTTATGCTTATATCCAAATCATTTGTGTAAATTACAAAAAGTAGACGACCCAGCACCGATCCTTGTGGCACTCCACTGGTCACAGGCCTCCAGTCTGAAAAACAACCCTCCACCACCACCACCCTCTGTCTTCTACCTTTGAGCCAGTTCTGTATCCAAATGGCTAGTTCGCCATGTATTCCATGAGATCTAACCTTGCTAATCAGTCTCCCATGGGGAACCTTGTCGAATGCCTTACTGAAGTCCATGTAGATCACATCTACTGCTCTGCCCTCATCAATCTTCTTTGTTACTTCTTCAAAAAACTCAGTCAAGTTTGTGAGACATGATTTCCCACGCACAAAGCCATGTTGACTATCCCGAATCAGTCCTTGCCTTTGCAAATACATGTACATCCTGTCCCTCAGGATTCCCTCCGACAAGTTGCCCACCACCGAGGTCAGGCTCACTGGTGTATGGTTCCCTGGCTTGTCTTTACCGCCCTTCTTGAACAGCGGCACCATGTTTGCCCAACTCCAGTCTTCCGGCGTCTCTCATGTGACTATTGATGATACAAATATCTCAGCAAGAGGCCCAGCAATCACTTCTCTAGCTTCACGCAGAGTTCTCAGGTATACCTGATCAGGTCCTGGTGATTTATCCACCTTTAACTGTTTCAAGACATCCAGCACTACTTCCTCTGTAATCTGGACATTTTTCAAGATGTCACTATCTATTTCCCTACAGTCTATATCTTCCATAACCTTTTCCATAGTAAATACTGATGCAAAATATTCATTTAGTATCTCCCCCATTTTCTGTGGCTCCACACAAAGGCCGCCTTGCTGATCTTTGAGGGGCCCTATTCTCTCCCTAGTTACCCTTTTGTCCTTAATATATTTGTAAAAACCCTTTGGATTCTTCTTGATTGTATTTGCCAACGCTATCTCATGTCCCCGTTTTGTCCTCCTGATTTCCCTCTTAAGTATACACGTACTTTCTTTATACTCTTCTAAGGATTCACTCGATCTATTCTGTCTATACCTGACGTATACTTCCTTCTTTTTCTTAACCAAACCCTCAATTTCTTTAGTCATCCAGCATTCCCCATACCTACCAGCCTTCCCTTTCACCCTGACAGGAATATACTTTCTCTGGATTCTTGTTATCTCATTTCTGATGGCTTCCCATTTTCCAGCCGTCCCTTTACCTGCGAATATCTGCGTCCAATCAGCTTTCGAAAGTTCTTGCCTAATAATACTCTCAAAATTGGCCTTTCTCCAATTTAGAACTTCAATTGTTAGAGCTGGTCTTTCCTTTTCCATCACTATTTTAAAACGAATAGAATTATGGTCGCTGGCCCCAAAGTGCTCTCCCACTGACACCTCAGTCACCTGCCCTGCCTTATTTCCCAAGAGTAGGTCAAGTTTTGCACCTCCTCTAGTAGGTACATCCACGTACTGAATCAGAAAATTGCCTTGTACGCACTTAACAAATTCCTCTCCATCTAAACCTTTAGCACTATGGCAGTCCCAGTCAATGTTTGGAAAGTTAAAATCCCCTACCATAACTACCCTATTATTCTTACAGATAGCTGAGATCTCCTGAACAAGTTTGTTTCTCAATTTCCCTCTGACTACTGGGGCATCTATTATACAATCCCAATAAGGTGATCATCCCTTTCTTATTTCTCAGTTCCACCCAATTAACTTCCCTGGATGTATTTTCGGGAATATCCTCCCTCAGCACAGCTGTAATGCTATTCCTTATCAAAAATGCCACTCTCCCTCCTCTCTTGCCTCCCTTCCTGGAATGTGAAGCTGCCAGTCCTGTCCATCCCTGAGTCATGTTTCCGTAATTGCTATGATATCCCAGTCCCATGTTCTGAACCATGCCCTGAGTTCTTCTGCCTTCATTTTTAGGCCCCTTGCATTGAAACAAATGCAGTTCAATTTATTAGTCCTACCTTGTCCCTGCCTGCCCTGACTGTTTGACTCTCTTCTGTTCTCAGCAGTACTTGCCTCAGATTGATCTCTTGCTTCACTATGTCCCCTCCCCCTCCCCCTTTTTCCCCCCACACCCCCCACCTTACTAGTTTAAATCCGAGCAAATCTATATTAGTCCCCTTCCAATTTAGGTGCAATTCATCCTTCTTCTACAGGTCATTTCTACCCCAAAAGAGATTCCAATGATCCAAAAATGTGAATCCTTCTCCCATATACCAGCTCCTCAGCCATGCATTCATCTGCTCTATCCTTCTATTCCTGCCCTCATGAGCTCATAGCACTGGGAGTAATCCAGATATTACTACCCTTGAGGACCTCGATTTTAAATTTCTGCCTAACTCTGAGACTCTGAAGGGAGATTACAACCGTTTCACTTCCTATGTTGTTGGTTCCCATGTGGACAATGACCTCCTGCTGGCCCCTCTTCCCCCGTGAGAACATTCTGTACCCTCTGAGACATCCTTGATCCTGGCACCAGGGAAGCAACACACCATTCTGCTCTTTCTCTCCTGTCCACAGAAACGTATGTCTGTACCTCTGACTACGGAATCCCCTAACACAATTGATCTCTTGAATGCCGACGTACCCCTCGTTGCATTAGAGCCAGTCTCATTACCAGAAACTTGGCTGTTCGTGCTACTTTCCCCTGAGAATCCATCACCCCCTATGTTTTCCAAAACAGCATTCTTGTTTGAAATGGGTATATCCACAAAAGACTCCTGCAGTAGTTGCTTATCTCTCTTACTCTTCCTGGAGTTAACCTATCTATGTGACTGTGTATCTGAGACTTTCCCCCCTTCCTACAACTGCTATCCATCACATACTGTTGCTGTTGCAAATTCCTCATCGCTTCTATCTGTCTTTCCAACCGATCCACTTGATCTGATAAGATTAGCACCCAACAGTATTTATGGCAGATATAATCCGCAGTAACCCTTAAACTCTCTTTAAAATCCCACATCTGACAAGAAACACTTGCAATCAGTGAGGGAGGGTGGGGACTGGATGATCCAAAAGACATTTTGCTGTGCTGTAGATCTCTGTGACTTTTAAGTAATGGGTTAGCTGCACAGTGCTTTGAGATAGCATGAGGATTCATAAAGCACAATCTGATTACAGTTAATATTTTCCTGCTATCGGTGGTCTACAGACTTCTGGATGACTCTCGGACAAACACAGTGGACAAGGAAATGAATCAGATTTCTACTTACTGACTATGGAGATTTATTTCTTGGACTGCTTAGTAATGTTAATTTTGAGGTGGTCTAAGTGTGTAATCATGCTGTATCAGGTGTTACGGAGTCCTCTTCAGTATTCATTAAAGGAGAAAAATGAAACTGCTGCTAGAGTAGATACGTTATTGAGTTGGTAAAAACAATGACTGCAGGTGCTGGAAACCAGATTCTGGATTAGTGGTGCTGGAAAAGCACAGCAGTTCAGGCAGCATTCGAGGAGCAGTAAAATCGACGCTTCGGGCAAAAGCCTTTCAGGAATAAAGGCAGAGAGCCTGAAACGTGGAGAGATAAGCTAGAGGAGGGTGGGGGTGGGGAGAAAGTAGCATAGAGTACAATGGGTGAGTGGGGGAGGGGATGAAGGTGATAGGTCAAGGAGGAGAGGGTGGAGTGGATAGGTGGAAAAGAAGATTGGAAGGTAGGACAAGTCATGGGGACACTGCTGAGCTGGAAGTTTGGAACTAGGGTGAGGTGGGGGAAGGGGAAATGAGGAAACTGTTGAAGTCTACATTGATGCCCTGGGGTTGAGGTTTTGCGAGGTGGAAGATAAGGCGTTCTTCCTCCAGGCGTCTGGTGGTGAGGGAGCGGTGGTGAAGGAGGCCCAGGACCTCGGCAGAGTGGGAGGGGGAGTTGAAATGTTGGGCCACGTGGCGGTGTGGTTGATTGGTGCGAGTGTCTCTGAGATGTTCCCTAAAGCGCTCTGCTAGGAGGCGTCCAGTCTCCCCAATGTAGAGGAGACCGCATCGGGAACAACGGATACAATAAATGATATTGGTGGATGTGCAGGTAAAACTTTGGATGTGGAAGGCTCCTTTAGGGCCTTGGATGGAGGTGAGGGAGGAGGTGTGGACGCAGGTTTTACAGTTCCTGCGGTGGCAGGGGAAAGTGCCAGGATGGGAGGGTGGGTTGAAGGGGGGGGGCGTGGACCTGACCAGGTAGTCACGGAGGAAACGGTCTTTGCGGAAGGCGGAAAGGAGTGGGGAGGGAAATATATCCCTGGTGGTCGGGTCTCTTTGGAGGTGGCGGAAATGTCGGCAGATGATTTGGTTTATGTGAAGGGTGGTAGGGTGGAAGGTGAGCACTGGGGCGTTCTGTCCTTGTTACGGTTGGAAGGATGTGGACAAGATGTGTTGGAGGGCATCTTTAACCATATGGGAAGGGAAATTGCTGTCTCAAAAGAAGGAGGCCATCTGGTGTGTTTTGTGGTGGAAGTGGTCCTCCTGGGAGCAGATGCGGTGGAGGCGGAGGAATTGGGAATACGGGATGGCATTTTTGCAAGAGGTAGGGTGGGAAGAGGTGTAATCTAGATAGCTGTGGGAGTCGGTGGGTTTGTAAAAATTGTCAGTGTCAATCAGTCGTCATTAATAAGATGGAGAGGTCCAGGAAAGGGAGGGAGGTGTCAGAGATGGTCCAGGTAAATTTAAGGTCCGGGTGGAATATGTTGGTGAAGTTGATTGAATTGTTCAACCTCCTCGCGGAAGCACGAGGTGGTGCCAATGCAGTCATCAATGTAGTGGACGAAGAGGTGGGGAGTGGTGCCAGAGTAATTACGGAAGATCAACTGCTCTGCGTAGCCAACAAAGAGACAGGCATAGCTGGGGCCCATACGTGTGCCCATGGCCAACCCTTTAGTCTGGAGGAAGTGGGAGGATTCAAAGGAGAAATTGTTAAGGGTGAGGACCAGTTCAGCCAAACGAATGAGAGTGTCGGTGGAAGGGTACTATTGGGGACGTCAGGAGAGGAAAAAACGGAGGGCATGGAGGCCCAGGTCATGGCGGTTGGAGGTGTAGAGGGATTGGATATCCATGGTGAAGATGAGGCGTTGGGGGCCGGGGAAACGGAAGTCTTGGAGGAGGTGGAGGGCGTGGGTGGTGTCTCGAACATATGTGGGGAGTTCCTGGACTAGGGGGGGATAGGACAGTGTCGAGGTAGGTCGAGATGAGTTCAGTGGGGCAGGAGCATGCTGAGACAATGGGTCGGCCAGGGTGGTCAGGCTTGTGGATCTTGGGAAGGAGGTAGAACCGGGCAGTGCGGGATTCCCAACAAAAACAATGACTGCAGGAATCCAAGGCCCTAAAGGAGCCTTCCACATCCATCAAAGTTTCACCTGCACGTCCACTAATATCATTTATTGTATCCGTAGCTCCCGATGCGGTCTCCTGTACACTGGGGAGACTGGGGCCTCCTAGCAGAGCACTTTAGGGAACATCTCCGAGACACACTCTCACCAATCAACCACACTGCCCTGTGGCCCAACATTTCAACTCCCCCTCCCACTCTGCTGAGGACATGGTGGTCCTGGGCCTCCTTCACCGCCGCTCCCTCACCACCAGACGCCTGGAGGAAGAACGCCTCATCTTCCGCCTCGGAACACTTCATCCCCAGGGCATCAAAGTGGACTTCAACAGTTTCCACATTTCCCCTCCCTCCCCCCCCCCCCCCCCCCCCACCTCCCCACCTCACCCTAGTTCTAAACTTCCAGCTCAGTCACTGTCTCCATGACTTGTCCGGACTTGTTCTACCTGCCTATCTCCTTTTCCACCTATGCACTCCACCCTCTCCTCCCTGACCTATCACCTTCATCCCCTCCCCCACTCACCTATTGTACTCTATGCTACTTTCTCCCCACCCCCACCCTCCTCTAGCTTATCTCTCCACCCTTCAGGCTCACTGCCTTTATTCCTGATGAAGGGCCTTTGCCTGAAACGTCGATTTCGCTGCTCGTTGGATGCTGCCTGAACTGCTGTGCTCTTCCAGCACCACTAACCCAGGTTGGGATTGGAGCAGAGGGATTGGAGGGCTGCATGTTGTGAGGGTGAGAGGTTGGAGTGGGGGAGGGGGTAGACAGGTTGCGGCCAAAAAAACAATGACTGCAGATGCCGTAAACCAGATTCTGGATTAGTGGTGCTGGAAGAGCACAAAAGTTCAGGCAGCATCCAAGTTGCTTCGAAATCGATGTTTCGGGCAAAAGCCCTTCATCAGGAATAACCGGCAGCAGTTGAAAATGAAGAGGTCCAGGGCAGGTAATAGGCCAGCGCGGGGTGTCTAGGTGGATGCAGTGTGTTGGAGGTGGACGACATTATTGAGTTGGTCATATGCAGTGAAACATCAAGTTCCTAAACTGACCTGTCATCTGATCATTTCAGTGCCACACACCCAAGTGTTAATTGTTCATGTAATGTAGATTATTTTATAGAAATTTCATAGAATCCCTACATTGTAGAAACATGCAACTTGTCCCAACAAGTCCACACCCAACCTCTGAAGAGTAACCCACCCAGGTGCATTCCCCTGACTAATTCCCCTACACATCCCTGTACATTGTGGGCATTTTGGAATGATCAATTCACCTAACCTGCACATTTTTGGACAATGGGCAGAAAGCTGAGCACCCGGAGCAAACCCATTCAGACACTGGGAGAATGTGCAAACTTCGCACAGACTGTCGCCTATGTATTGGTGAAAACTCAGCACACTGTTAGGACCATATTTATTGTCTTGTTTCTTGAGCATGACTTTCTTTGGATATCATGGGAATGATCATAAGAGGGGCCAAGATAATTTTATTTTTTTGGTTCCTTTTGATTTTCAGGAGCTCCTGATTAAAATTATTTCTAGCTCATGCAGTCATGCAGTAATCTTGCCTTCTATATTTGTGTTGATTTTTATTTGGCATTTCCTTCTTTAAATAGCACGAATATCAAATACAGCATTGAAAGATTTGTATTCAGTCCTGAACAAAGGATTAATCAGATCAAAGTAATATTGGTGTCATACTTTAAAGAAGTAAGAATGTGTGGAGTAACAATAAATGTCAAATATCCAGTCATGCTGTATGACTATGACTCTGACTCTATATCATATCAGTGATTTGAGTTTTTGTGACTTAAATTTCCTTTCAACCTTGAAATCAATTGAAACCTAAATGAGGGAGTTGTGTAGAGATGAGATGTTTCGCACTTGATTGTCTGCCAAACTCAATGTGAGTTGCCAAGTGCATGAAAAATGTAACTGCAGGAAATTGAGTTTCAAATTCCGAGACTTTGAGAGTGATGAGTTAGGGCAAAGTAGGTCTGTAGAAAGGGTGAAAGACTGCTTACCCAAAGTTAATGCTTCATTTAGTTAACCTCGTCAGGTGTTGGAATTGCTTTTAAAATTTGCAAGATAAAGTTTATATTGTGCTGTCAGGTATCATGGTGCACATTCAACTGATCAACTATGATAAATGTTAATATACAATTGAATTTCAGTGCCAACAAAAAAGAGAGTTTAGCTTATCATTTACTATTTTAAGGAAGCTCTGTGTATGATTTTAAAAATGGCATAATTAACTTTTCCATTCGATTGCTTAACTTCAGTCCTATTAGAAATCTGAATTGCTTGGTTTAGGCATGCTCTCTTGAGTTGCTACTAATTGTGACACCACCCAACATGGCAGATGGCTGAGTCACTTCCCTTTGTAAACAAGGTAAACCTTGTAAGGATCATATTACTTGCTTATTTGGAAGATTGTGATTTGTTGTCTTTTTTTTTAAGATTACTATATTTGTTATATTGTAGTTCAATATTTGAAATGAGATTTTCATATTGTTACATGAATACTAATTTCAATAGGAAATACAAGTCATGTTCCATGTATGATGAATAACTGGAGCATTTCGATATTCTGCTTTTTTTTTGTTTTCCATGTGGAAATGTTATCTCTTACTGAAGATGAATGTGATATATTTATATTTGAGGCCCAACTTGTTTCTGCCCATTACCTGTGTAGAATGTCATTATCTCGCAAAGATTTTGCCTTGTTCTTGCAGATTAATGACTAGCTACAAATTACAACTCCAAATCAATGTATAAATCTTATACCAAGTTAAAGTTGTTATTTGATAAGTTTGATTACTTTCTTTAAAATTAATTGAAACCTTAATTGCACAAATGAGATTAAACAGATGAAAAACATACAGGTATAGGCTGTTCATAAGTAAATTAACATTGTTTTGTCTATTTTAACTTGCATCTTCTGATTTAAATATCAATTGTGAATTGACCTGCTTATGAATGTCATTGAGTATGTGACAAGCATTTGCTCAGGTATCAGCAATATAATAGGTAAATGCTGAAGCATAGGGACCATTAGTTCAGTCTCTTTTTGTCTTTTTTTAGCTGATGCCTAAGCTGCCATAAATAGAAACCTGTTCCCTGTCCATGTTACATCTTCAATGCTTTGGAACCTCCTGTGAAGCGCTGCTGTACTGAGTCTTGAGGAATTTATTTGATTCCGTTCCTGCTGATTCCAATTGTTTGTTGTAATGGTCAGTATATTGGGTCTAGGTCAGTGTGCTTGTTGATGGATTCCATGGATGAGTGCCATGCTCCTAGAAATTCTCTGGCTGTCCCCTGTTTATCTTGTCCTGTTATTGTTGCATTGTCTCAGTTGAAGTTGTGGTCCTGGATATGATGGTAGAAAGAACACAAAACTGTGAAGGTACAACAAAAGCATACAGAAAAGCCACACATGGACCAGATCCTGAACTACGAACACAACCACCCAAACACACCTGAGAAGCTGTATCAGGACCCTGTTCAAAAAGCCAAGGACATACTTCAGCACTCCCGACCTGTGAAAAGAAGAACACAAAAGCTACAAAGTCTTTGCCAAGAATGGATATCCCCACAACCTCACCCACAAATGCCTGCTAGACAAACAATGCAACGGGAACATGTCACGACCTAACACACCCGCCACTCTACCTTATGTTAAAAAAAACTCTGAATTGACAGCCATACTTCTCCCAGCACTCCGATTCATGACCGCTCATAAACCGACAGCCACGTTCAGACGACAACTCACCAGGCCAAAAGACCCAATAGTCATCACGTGCAACACAAACGTAGTTTATAAGATTCCGTGCAAAGACTGCATGAAACACTATGTAGGGCAAACAGGCAGACAACTAGCAATCCCCATTCATGAAAACCAACTAGCCATTAAATGCCACAGCCAGCTGTCCTTAGTAGCCATATGCACAGATGGCAAAGACCACAAATTTGACTGAGACGATGCAATCACAATAGGACCAGCTAAACTGAGAACAGCCAGAGAATTCTTAGAAGCATGGCACTCATCCACAGACTCCATCAACAAACACATTGACCTAAACCCAATATACTGACCACAACAATGAACAACCGGAACTGGCAACCAGAAACAGCAGGAACAGAACTAAATAAATTCTAGAAGACACAGTACAGTAGCGCTTCACAGGACACTCAAAGCATGGAAGATGTCACCTAGACGGGTTAAAACATCTGCAGGTCAGCCAACATACCCACAACTACGGCACCTGAGCTACAAATCTTTAAACAAGGTTTGCATATGAACTCCTCCAGACCTTTACATGCATTTAAATGGCATGTTGGTGATCTATGATAATTATCTTCTTCATCTGAGTGAGCTGTGTCAAATACATGCCAGAAACAAATAGGCAGATGTGAGCCATTCTAGTTTGATGTAAGCATCTGTTACCAAGGGCAATATATAGATAGATAGATCCTCCATGGGAGACTTTGCATTCCATAAAATTTATTTAATGCTGTTAATGAATCGATTTTAAGCTGTAACAACATTATAGCAAATTGCTCTTTGAAAATGCATGGTCTCGAGATTCTTATGATGTGGAGCAAGATAGATATAGAAAAGAAATTTGTATTAGTGTGTGACCTTCGATCACTGGTTGCCCCAAAGTGGTTTTCAACAACTGAGGTCCCTTGGAAATATAGTTGTTGTTGTCATGTGAGGAAATATGGCAGCTAATTTGCACATAGCAAGCTCCCAATAATGGTAATGTGATAATGATTTTATTTTTGATAAATGTCATTGACAACTTATCCTATTTTGTTTGTAAAATGGCACCATGAGATCTTTTACATCCATCTGAGAGGGCAGACTGGGCATCTGTTCAACATCTTGCCTGAAAGATAGTGTTATGGCCAGACCCCCTCAAAACATTTCAAGAAGATAACCCAGATCCTAACGTTTTTGAGCAGGTGTACAGTGGATATTCCAGGAGTGATACAGCTGGTCAAAATCCTTCAGTTTTAAGTAAAACAGAATTTTATTTACAGTATATTGAATGAAACACAAATAAAAGAGAACAGAATAACTTAACTAATCCGAAAACCCAACAGACTACCCAACTTAATGATGCTGTTCCAAATTTCTACTACAATCCCCATAAACACCCCTTGGCAAAAAAATCAAACATAGGGTCTGACAGGAGAGAGAGAGAGGTGGCAGAGAGATTCAGCATGGAACACCTTCTTCCATGTAGCTGTTTTTTTTTTGATTCCTAGCTAACCACTGACAAGCAGCTCTGAACAGCCAGCCTGCTAAAAGCCAAACCAAACCAGAGTAAGGCTGAGCTGGGGAGCACTGGCCTCTCCCATTTCATTCTACAAGTTTTTTTTTAAAACTTGAAAGCCTTTTTGCCTGAGGCAGTGTCTGTAAACAATAAACAAATTGGCCCTAAAACCCATCTGAACCAGAACCCCGGAATGTCTGTTTTTGTTTGAGGGCTCGTAAATGCAAAGATAAGATAACATAACCTTCGTCACAATAGTAGTATCTTTGGTGCCAAGGTAAGTACATCACTGAAGCATGAGCATAGAAGTCATGAAGTAGGATTTGAAACCTCAGCATTCTGACTTACAGGAGAGAGCATCTATCGTGCCAACTAATAAACATACCAGGTAAAATAAAACTGTTGAATTGGAAAGTGGGCAATTACGAGACTATTGCATGATAAAGCACTCTAAGCCTAATTCCTTTTGTTGTAAAAGATCGCATGTAATTTGACATTGTTTGTGGAAAGGAATGTTACTGTTTGGAGGTTAATAATTTAAGCCCAATGGCACCTCTGCAGGTATTCCTAAGGTTAGTAGGCCCAACCGCCTTCAGCTGCTTCATCAATGGCCTTCCCTCCATCATAGGGTCAGAACTGGAGATGTTTGATGATTCCACAATGTTCAGCAATTCCTCAAGATACTGAAATGATCCATAGCCATATGCAGCAACATCTGGACAGTCATGGCCATTGATTCAGAAGCTCAAAGTACTCGTGGATGTTTTTAATTTGTACTTCCACGATGTCTTTTTTTTTTAAAGAAGGTTGATAAAGCCAAAAATAGCTGCAGATGCAAATTAGATGGCTTTCTGGGAAGAGAGAACCACCTCCTGATGCAAAGGGCATTTCAAGCGGCAGCTTTCCAAAGGGGTATTGTAGGGAAGGGATGGAGATGGTTGGGGGTGCTAGGGAGAGGCACGAAAATAGACTAGGCTCTGATCTCTTGTTGGTAGGAGTGGGTACTGCAGATGCTGGAGATTGGAGTCAAGATTAGAGTGGTGCTGGAAAGGCTCAGCACGTCTGGCAAAACCCAAGGAGCAGGAAAATTGACGTTTTGGGCAAAAGCCCTTCATCAGGAATGAGAATGAGACCCTCTCGGGTGGAGAGATAAATGGCAGGGATGGGGCTGAGTAGAAGGTAGCTCAGAGTGCAATAGGTGGATGGAGGTGGGGGTAAAGGTGATAAGTCAGAGAGGAGGGTGGAGTGGGTAGGTGGGAAGGAAGATTGACAGGTGGGACAGGTCACGAGGACGGTGTTGAGCTAGAAGGTTGGAACTGGGGTAAGGTGGACGGGGGGGGAAATGAGGAAACTGGTTAAGTCCACATTGATACCATGGGGTTGAAGGGTCCCGAGGGGGAAGGTGAGGCATTCTTCCTCCAGGCATTGGGCGGTGAGGGAGTGGCAGTGTAGGAGGCCCAGGACCTGCATGTGCTCTGCAGAGTGGGAGGGGGGACTGAAATGTTTGGTATGGTGCGGATGTCCCGGAGATAGCATCCATCGAAGTTTCACCTACGCTTTCACACATTTGTTGCTCCTGATGTGGTCCCCTCTACATTGGGGATGCCGGACCTCTTCTCACAGAGCGCTTCAGAGAACGTCTGTATAGAATGACATTTTACTTTGCTCAAAAACTGCATGAATCCATGTAAGATTCTCTAAATCCATTTTTTTAGATTTAGAATCAGTCTGAACATCGTGGTACAGCACCACACAGGGATTATATTATCTCGGCCAACGTGACAACAATTGTTAAAGTTCACTTGGGAATGTAACTTTTAAGAAAGGGTTTTGTGATTTACATATGAAAGAACTGAAACCAACATGGTCATTCTAAAAGATGAGCGACTTAATAAACAATCCATGTCTTTTTCAAAATATAATTTCAGTTATGTCACACTGTAAACTTTTGCAATAAATTCTGTGTCTTGCAATCTTATCTTCACAACCACATGATGAAGGACCAGCACTCCGAAAGCTAGTGCTTCCAAATAAACCTGTTGGACTATAACCTGGCGTTTTTTAACTCCATTTGCGAACAATCTTATTTATGAACAGGATCTCTGACAGTGGATTTTAAATACAAATACGAGTATTTCCTATACTTAGGAATAGCAGTTTTATGTTGTCCTACTTGTGTTCTGACTTGCATGAAAATTGACTTGTGAACAGAGCCTGGTTAACAATCCCTAGGGACTGCTTGCACACTGACAGCAAATAACCTAGCTGTTGAACTTTGCATACAGACTATAAAAGCTTTAGACAGGGAAAAAGTGCAAATGCAAATGTTTTGGCATTGTGTCTCATTTCGTTGTCTGTCATGTTATGTAACAATTTTGAAATGCACTGATTTTTTTATCTCGATAAACTTACATTGAGCAATGCATGGCAGTGATGGCTTATGTCAAAAGGATAGATCAACTGGGCCAATCTGACTTTGCAGAACCCGATGTAGTTCTGTAAAATTGTTTTCAGTTGTTGCATTATCTTGCTCCTGCTTCTTTGTTCCTTACTTACAATATCTTGACTTAGAACATTCTTACTCAGCCTTCCAAATCGCACTGTGGTCTTGGTCCTCTCTATCTCTAATCTCCTCCAACCCCCACGTAACATTGGAGATATCTGCATTTCTCTAATACTGGCCTCTTATGCATTCCCAATTAAAGTTGCTGTGCTGTTGGCGTCCATGTCATCAGTTGCCTAAGCTCCGACCCCTGGAATATCCTCTGTGTAACACTTCTTCTCCCTACTTCGCTTTCTACCTATATGGCACTACTTGAAAGCTACTCCTTTGATTAAATTTTTAGCTTCTATCCCATAGTATCCTCCAAGGTTCCTTGAAACATTTTGTTATATTAAAAGTGCTGTATGAATATGTTGTTGAATAGTTAAATGATATAATTACCACCATTATGTTGCACAACAACTTTTCAGCTCTGGGAACTGGATCTTGCTCAATGTGATGAAGATGGCTGATGGGAAGTGGGAACTTTTCTGTCATTGAGGACAGCAGCTTGCTTCTCGTACATCAATGACTACATCAACGTCACCACCTACTCTCCTCTGGAGCCGGATAGATTAATCAACTTCTACCCTTCTCTCACCTTCACCTGGCTCATCTGCATTTCTTCCCTTTCTTGAATTTTCTGTCTTTAATTGCAGTGATGGGCTGTGTATTAATATTCACTAAAAACTTATCAATTCCTATAGCCACCTCAACTGCACTTCCTCATACTCTATGTTTCCATAAGAATGCAATTCCATTCTTCCCATTTCTCTATGTCCATCACATTTGTTCTGATATTACCTTTTATAGTAGTGCTTCTGACATGTTTTCCTTTTTTCAAATTTGGAATTTCCTCTCATTGTGGTGGACAGAGTCCTCAACAATTTCTGACCTAATTCCCTCACTCCTGCCTTTATTCTTTTCTCACAAAACTGTGATTAGTATTACATTTATCCTCAGTTCCCACTCCACTAGACTCCAATTTCAAAGGTCAAAGTGACAACTGCAGATGCTGGACATGAGTCGAGAGTGTGGTTACAGGGAGAAATGCCCTAATGAGGGGCTTTTGCCCAAAACGTCAATCTTCCTGTTCTTTGGATGCCGCCTGACCTGCTGTGCTTTTCCAGCACTACACTCTCAACTCTAATTTCAAAGGATCATGCTCCATCATTTCTGCCAGCTCCAGCATGATGTCATCACTAAACATATCCTCTCCACTCCAGTCAGCATTTCAGAGAGGCCATTCTCTATTCATGACGACCTGGTCAATTAAGGTGCCCCAGAACCTGATCCTCCTTCCATTGCACATTCCCATTCCCATAAAGGAGGTGTAATGCTTGCCCTCTTTGCCCCTTCACACTCCATGGCAAGGAACACCTCTTCCAGGTGAATCAATGAATTACTTTTATTTCTTTCAATCTAGTCAAATGTATTTGTACTCTTAATGTGATTACCTCAACACTGGGGAGACAAAACACAAGCTGGCTGACCATTTTGTGTAGCGCCCCTGCTCATTCTATGCACGTGAGCTGGACAATATCTTGGTCTCATGCTCGTATTACTGTCCTAATCTTGCTGCAGTCTTCCAGTGAAACCAATACAAGCTGGAGGAACAATAATTAATTTTCCTTCTAGGGAATTTAGAGTCTTCTTGTATTAACACCAAAGTCATCAACTTCAGGTCAGGAATTCTGTCCTCCATTTTGCTTCATGCCCAGCAACTGTAGTTTGCTTGGTTTTGTTTTGGTAGACTGACAAACTGTTAGTAACTGCTGTTAAAATGTATTCTGGACCTGTTTCTCCTCTAAAATTTTCAGACAAGCCTCTTTTTAACATTTTCCAAAGATGAAAAAAAACTGCCTACAATATCATTGGCAATGTAGCCAATAACTTTGTCAATCAAACCTATTTGATATTTTAAATATCACCTGCTTTTAAAAAAATACAGTAAGTTTGAAAATATTGAGTAAAAATAGTAAGCAATGCAGTCGGAACAGAAACCGATTTGGTCTAAAATGGAGTCAGTTGGAATTAAATATAAGCCCGGAAGATATAGAAAGCGGAAAGTAGGCCATTCAGCCCATCGCATCTGCTCTGCTATTCAATCATGGCTGATGGGGTTGAAAAGCCTATTTTCCCACTTTCTCCCTGTAACCTTGGATCCCTTTGGCAATCAAGAACTTATCTATCTCTGTTTTAAATATACTCAATGACCTGGCCTGGACAGCCGCCTTTGGCAATAAATTCCACAGATTCACCACTCTCTGGCTAAAGAAATCTCTCCTTATCTCCATTCTAAAAAGTCTTCCCTTTACTCTAAGACTGTGCCCTCAGGTCTTTGTTTCTCTTGCCAATGGAAACATCTTCCCAACGTCCACTCTGTCCAGGCCATTCAGTATTCTGAAAGTTTCATCAGATCTGCCCCTCATCCTTCCTTCTAAACTCCATCAAGTATAGTCCCAGCATCCTCAAATGTTCCTCACATTAAGCCTTTCATTCCAGTGATTATCAGGAAATGTGAGATTGCTAACTTTGAAATGAAGGAAGACAACTGGAATATTTCTATATGATGAAAACTGTGAATAAGTAAAGAAAGATTTCTGATCTGGGTACCGAACGTCGTGAAGATTACTTTGTCCTTTTGTGGGGGTGTTCGGTCCAGACTGACTTAAGTTTTAACTATTAAATATGAGGACAGGTTATACATTAAGCTGATTGTGTTTCATTGAGTATAGAAAAGAGAGACATTATCTAACAAAGGGTTTTAAAAATTATAAAAGAATTTGATGGCAATAGGTAAAGAGAAACCATTTCCTCTGGTGAGAGGATTCAATTCAAGAAGTATGAATCAACAAATTAAAGCAGGCAGGTGAGGGTTGAAAATTTGGAACCAGTAAATACATATCTCGCAGTAGCAGAAATCTGAAACATTTTTCCATTCTTTCCCCTTTTGGAGCTTGAGTTAGTTGTTAGTTTCAAGACTAATCACTAGGTTTTCTTCTTTACTTTAGGCATTGAAAGATATAAAGCAGAGTTGTAGATGAGTTCAGATTTTAATCTTTTTCCAAGATCTAATTGGAGAAAGTTAAAATCTTGCAGACTCTAACCTTACACCTTTAATATATTGTCTGAGCTGAAATATCACTTTTATGAAACTTTAAGTTATCTCAGGGATGTAATTTGAAAGAAATTCTGGGATTTACTTATTAATGAATCGACACCTGCAACCCATTCTAAAAGATGAAAAACTTAACAGCAATCTAGGTTTGTTCAATATATTGCATCAGTTGTGTGACACTCTGATCTTTTGCTATAAATTTTGAGTCCTATGATCCTACTCCTCCAGCTACCTGATAAAGGAGCAGTGCTCCGAAAGCTTGTACTTCCAAATAAACCTTTTTTGGCTATAACCTGGTGTTGTGTCTTTTTTAACTTTGTCCACCCCAGTTCAACACTGGCATCTCCACATCATAATTGGTGGAGCAAGCTCGAGGGGCAAATTTAGTTATTACATTTTTTTAAATGTAACCTCACTTTTGATCCGTATCCAAGACCACAGTTCAAAAATACATGAATCCCTCAGTGAGAACAGCATGCTGTTTGGCTGTTTTTTTTTCCCCTAAATTGTATTTCTCCCTTTTCTTGTAGCTAAGCTGCTTCCAGCACAGGTTGTCTTTACTAATAGCTGAATGAGATACTGACTAAAAGGATCAAGGGAATAGCTAATGGTGAAATAAGATATTGAACTCAATGATTAGGCATGGTCATAGTGAATGGTGGAGCAGGCTTGTGGGACCTACTCGTGCTCCTATCTTTGTTCCATGGATTAGACATTTGGTAGAGGAAGAGAAAAAAGGGCAGATGTGGATAATACAACAGATGAAAGAAGTTGATCAGAATGAATGATGCCCACACAAGCATATCCAGCTGAAGGTGGGAAAGCAGTTGTGGAATACAGAATAGGAAGAAAATAGGTAACTTATCCATAGAAATAATATTTGATATTTTACTGAGATACTTGCCCCTTTTTTTTTTTGTAGAACCCCAAAGCTCTGGGCAAGGGATGAACCAAACTGGACCAAATAATGTACATCCAGAGTATATCGCACTTGGATTGGTACCTGTCTTCTTTCTCACAGGACTTCTGGGAATATTTATCTGCCACATTCTGACCAAAAAAGGTTATCGATGCACGACAGACAGAGAGTCAGAATGTGGTGAAAAGGTTGCTGCCACTCAGATGGGTAAGAATAGCAATTTATGAGGTAACTACTAAAACTCGTTAGTCTTGGACTAAGTAGTTCAACATTGTAAAATGTATTGGTTATTAATGGACACTTCATTTAAACTGTTTTTTGTTTGAATGAAAGTGAAGATCATTTCTTCCATCCAGTCATTATGTTTAGATGGGACTCTGGGATTTAAAGTAAACTATGGAAGCAGACTTAGTGGAGTTGAAATTAATATTTGGAAAGGCAAATCAGGGCAGGACTTGTACACTTAATGGCAAGGTCCTGGGAGGTGTTGCTGCACAAAGAGACCTTGTAGCACAGGTTCATAGTTCCTTGAAAATGGAGTTGCAGCGAGATAGGATGGTGAAGAAGGCATTTGGTATGCTTGCCTTTATTGGTCAGTGTGCTGTGTATAGGAGTTAGGTCATGTTGAGGACATTGGTTCGCCACCTTTTGGAGTACTATGTGCAGTTTTGATCTCCCTACTATACGATGGATGCTGTGAAATTTGAAAGGATTCCAAAAAAATTTACAAGTATGTCGCCAGGGTTGGAGGGTTTGAGCTATAGGGAGCGGCTAAATATGCTGAGGCTATTTTCCTTGGAGCGTTGGAGGCTGAGGCGTGACCTTTTATAGAAATTTGTAAAATTTGTGAAGGGAATGGATAGGCTAAATAGACAAGGTCTTTTCACCAGGGTAGGGGAGTCCAAAACTAGAGGGCATAGATTTAAATGAGAAGGGAAAGATTTAAAAGGGACCAGAGGGGCAAGTTTTAAAGAGGATGGTGCGTATATGGAATGAACTGCCACAGGAAATGGTGTAGATAGCTACAATTACACTATTTAAAAGGCATCTGATGGGTATATGAATAGGAATGGTTTAGAGGGATATGGACCAAATGCTGGCAAATGGGACTAGATTAATTTATCCTAAATTCTGGTCAGCATGGATGAGTTGGACTGAAGAATCAGTTTCCATGCTGTACATCTCTTTAGCTCTATGACTCTAAATGCATACAGATCATCCAAACTGGGAAAGGCATACAGAAAATCTGTAATTAGCTTAGCTTAGAAAAATTATTGCTGTGGACAATTTTAAATTGTTCACTTTGATAAGCAGTGAGCAAGTAGGGAACAGGGATTGAACTACCTAATATAAAAACATGAAGAGCTAGAGAAACTCAGCAGTTTGACGTTCATGTTATTTTACTTATCTTTGTTTTCTATTATATTGGTCCTTAGATTTCTGTGATAGTAATGAGTGCAATGCTGACACAGTTGGACAAATGGTGCATTATATTATGAAAAATCCAGGTAAGCCTTTGTTATAAAAATGTATTTGTTACATACAAGCAGAAGTGAACTATCTTGGTCCTGTAGACTATATTCATTTGAGATTGTGGTTGGACTGCAGCAATTCAACAGGGAGAAAGATGAAATATTTCTTGATGGGATCCCTAATAGGAATATGCGAAAGGCTGTTTTAGTGGTGCTCAAAATGTCAAAGAGAAACCTGGTAATAAGGCATTTCTCTGTTGAAATGCTTTCCGTGCCTTACCAAGAAGAGGGAATATCCCTACCTTTAGCCCATTTCTCTTAATATCTTTATTTAACAAAACTGTTCTGATGACTGGCCTTGAAACATTAACTATCTTTCTCTCTTCAGATGCTGCCACACCTCCTGAGTTTCTCCAGCACTTTTTTGGGGATTTCCAGCACCTGCAGTTCTTTGTTTTATTTTGGAGTGACGACTCAAAAAGAAGCACCTCACTTTCTAATCTGTAAAAAAAAATGTAAAAAGTGGTGTAACCTGCTTCTCAGCAACTTCTTGTGGTTAAATAAAATAAATCCCTGACACTCACTTTAAAATCAACAAGTAACAATTTGTTTATCTAGCTGTAACAGTGAACAAATTAACTAAACTATTAACAAACAGAATAAAGCTTTTCTGACTACCACCTATTCCTGAACACATCAAGATTCTCATGGTATGTTGTTTCAATAAATATAAATCCCACTTATGTTTTAAAAAAAATAGAATTTAGTCTTTTTGAAATTACAGCCATGTATTCACTTCCAGAATGTTCTATGTCGCCTTCCGTCGAATCCTCCAGGAACAACACCTCCAATTCTTCTACCAAGAGCACCTTTTTCCATTGTTTCTTTATCATTGCTATCATTATTAATACATAGCTGACTATGAGAGCCAAGTTCTTGAGAGAGAGCTGTCAACACTGACAGGATGGCAGTCAACTGTGCTGATTTTCCAGTTACCCTCTTCTTTTATACCCTTGATAACATACCATTATTTTGACAATCCAATTGGTCCTAGGTTACCAAAACGATCAGATTTAAATTTGGTAGGTTTTTGGTAGCTAAGGACCTGATTTAAATTGATTGGCCAAATTTAAAATCGGTTGTCTTGATAAAACTGCTGCTTGGCCTTGCAACTCAAAATGTTTCTATTCAGGTGTTCTGTGTACTTGCAAACTTGCGCTGCTGCCAGACATTCATTTTTAACTCTGAGCAGAGGAAAAAAAAGTCCATCTTTCAAAGGGTCCATGAAATACTTTCCCCATTTTACAATTTTACAAACATCGACTGGAGATTGAGGGGTGATCTTGTAGATAATGTCGATACAGATAGCCATTCTCATCAGCTGATCATCCAATAATTTTAATATTCACAACAAGAAATACAGGGGAGATGAGAAGAATAACTATTTTACAAGGTGTGACCAATGACTTGACTCTTGCTGCCTATGAGAGTGATGGAAATGTAGACTATTAACCATTTCAAAAATAAAATGGGTGATATTTGAGAGAATTTAAGCTGATGGGTCAGAAAGAGAGCGCCATGGAATGGACCTGTCTAGTTTGCTGTATGAAGAGCAAGCATGGGCTTGATGGACCAAATTACCACCGTCTGTGCCATAATAATGACATTATAAAAGGTTGGTGTTTGTGTCAAGTCACAAATTTTGTGATTGCATTTTCAAAATTTACACTGTACAGCCTGTTTCACTGATGTCACCCTCCCAAGTTTGTGCGTTCTTGTCAATTTTATACAGTAATGACAGTAATTACAAATAATTTAATAATTACAGTTGCCATTTCAAGGCTTCTCTATTTGTGCAAACTATGTTTGGACTATGTGACCCCGAAATAGTTTCTTTTCTTGATGCTGGAACTGTTTGTATTGTACATTTGAATTTCTCACTCAAGCTTGTTTGAAATAAACCACCACTTCAAAAATGAACACTGTTTCGCTCCCATTGCAGCCTTGTCTCTTTTTATACTTTAATCTAGGTTTTAATTTTCATTTGTTAGGATTTTGTTCAATTTCCAAGTCAACTTTGTGATAAAATTTTGTAGCATTAGACTGAGAAAATGTAGATGAATTTGAGCAAGCCATCAAAAGTAATTAGATTTGAATTGTAAAGTTTCAAATATCCATAATTCAGTTTGGGACTGAATGTTGTTTTGCTCCCTTGCAGCTAATGCTGAAGCATTACACGCTATGTTAGACCATCATACAGAAAGGTAAGCTTGCCTTCAAAGGCTTTTTATTAATAATACAATGCATAATTTTGCAAAAATTTACAAACTTGCCATTTATATAAACCTTTTTCTAGACCTCAACAATTTAAGTTTGATCTCCTCCATAAAATTACATTCAGAAATATTTAATGATGAATCCTACATGTTTTAGTATTTGCCTTGTGATTTTTTTTTGTTCTTCAACTGAAGCTTGTGTCCTCTCGAGAGCACATGCATTGAGCAAGCATTTGGACTGTGATCGGGGGAATATCAGTTTTTTGTCACTAGGAGTATCTCAACACAAATTTGAAGAACCTGTAGTATTTGTTTGTCCTTAAGGCTGCTATCACCTTCATCTCTCATCTCGATGCAAAATGTGCTGGAAGAGAAAGAGACCTGGTTCCATTGTTTCTATCCAAATAACAAAATTGATTTTGTAGAAATATTTCAAGTAACATTTTCATATGTTTTAAAGGAATTAGTAAAATGGTGAGTAATCTATCCCTTGAACTCTTCACCTTTTGAGCACCTGGATATTCATATTATCTACAATTTTAGGTGCTCTTGGGGAGGAAATTTGCCAAATATGTTCTCCCTCTGTGAGAAACAAAGCTCACACACTTCAATAAGTGCAGTCCGAGACAAAATTTGAATCAGTAGTGTCCTTTATTTTACTCTTGCAAGAGGGTGTGATGTCCAGTGTCTATAAGGCACACCCCAAATTCAATTAATACACAATATTTATATAATTTTTTTTGTTTTACATTGCTCCTCCCCTGTTTACATCTTCCACTTCCCTAAGACCGGAACCCATTACTCCTGTTTATCTCTTGCCTTATCCGGCCTTGTCTGTGACAAAATGCTTATTTCTGGCCTCACAAGGCCGTTTGACCTCATCTCGCTGTAGATCATTGTTAGGCATATTCTTTCTTCATTATTATCTACTCCCTCCGTCTGTACCTTCCCCCACCATACTGATCCTTATGACCCTTTTAATTGGGGTTTGTTCCTGTGTTTCTGTAAAAGTGGGAAACAGATGTTTATACCTACTGTTTGTACAGGCAATTCTAGCTTAAATTCCTCCCCTCACAGCATCTTATCTATTCACCTGTATTTCTACCATTGTTTTGCAGTCACGTTTCAATCTGGCATACAATTTTAGCTAATACAAAATCAATTATGTATTTTCTCCACATAGTTTCCATTCTTGTTGACTCAGCTCTTGGCTAAAACAATTACATACTGGTGTGAATTCATTTACTTTGTATAAGTAAATGGAGTTGCAGAAGTAACACTATTTTTCCCACATCCCACAATTTCCCTTTTTTCTTTAATTACCATTTGTTATCTTCTGCAATTTTTCTTTTAAGCATCGCCCCCGACATTCGCAAGCATCATTCTGGAGATTTCATCCATCTTGGTCTCACTCATCCCCTCATTATTTAGTCGATAAAGTTCCTCTGCCTGATTCCCTTTTAGGGGCATCTGTTTCATCAAGGCTGTTTCAATCAGTCTTTGGGTGAGCCCTCGTATACAGGGTATGATACAACAGCTAATGGCCACCAATACCCCGACTACTACTATCAGGGAAGTAAGGATAGAAACCATCATCCCCTTCTATTTTCCAAACCATGATTCAAGCCATCCCGTGAGAGATGTATCTACTCCTGAATTCTCAGCCAGTTCCTCTGCTAAGGTAGTCAATCCCCTTAAGGCCCGAGTAATTGAATCATCAGGTGCAGTGTTATTAGGAATAAAGGTACAACAGCTTCCTCCTAACATCTCTCTCTCTCTCTCTCTCTCTCTCTCTCTCTCTCTCTCTCTCTCTCTCTCTCTCTCTCTCTCTCTCTCACACTCACACACACACACACACACACACACACACACACACACACACACACACACACACACACACACACACACACACACACACACACACACACACACACACACACACACACACACACTTTTTCTGTTAAAATCATGTCAAGGGCCATTCTGTTTTCCCATGCCATCCTACTTGTCACATCAAGCTGTTCTGATATTCCTTTAACCGCATCTCTTGTATATTTTATAAATCGCTGTTGATTATAGAACATGTAATTTATCCAATCTACATTTTTATTAATTGTTACCCACCAAAAGAGAGCTGACTCAAAGCCTGCTGCAATCTGATTATGAGCCTTGAATTCATCAGGTATTCCCCTAGGGACTCCTACCGAATCGAGATAAATCCTGTCATCGAAAGAAGTGTCTAACAGTAATCTCTTACCCCTTCCCTTTTTCCCTACTATCTTTTCCTTCTCAAATGCCAGGGTAAATGGAATTGCCAGTTGTACAATTGCACATATCCTTGTCCAATCCGGAAGTAGCGTGGGTCTCAATATTTTGCCTCCACAGTACCACCACAGATCTGCTCGGGGAACCTTTAGTGCTGAGTAGTTCCCTCCCTTCTCTGTTTCGGTAACATTCTTAATCTCTGTACATAATTTCAGCTCCCCCAAATCTCTCGACTGACTTGTACCTCGTCTACGCACACATGACTTGTGATTTCCAACTGCAGTGGAAAATGTGGGGGGGACTTTTGCATCTTTCTTCTCCAAGGGAGGGAACATCAGAGATAGGGAGGTACAATTCCTATCATTCCATGCAGTCTCATAGTGATACAGGGCTATCATTCACTTCATGCCCTTCCTATCTCGCTTCCACCACCTTCACCTCCCCCCCCACCCCGAGCGGAAAGGGAACCACCTGGGCCACTGGCTGACCGGAGGCACATGCATAGCAATTGCTTTTGTTCAGACTTATTACAGTATAGTTTACCCATTCAACCCAGGCATTTGCATCCCCATACCCAGTTTCTATTTCGATAGTCTGTTTCAAGTCCTTTACCTCTATAATTTTTACTACTTTTAGGATCATCGGGAGGGGTGAAAGGTTGTATCTTATTACCCAGTAGTTCTACCCGTTTTCCCTGTCCTACGCTAATTCGAAAACAGCCCAAGAAATCCTTCCCATTTGCTTTCATTTCTATCCCAAATGTTCCATTTAATTGTATCTCATAGGTGCCCCCCCAACCCCCAGAATTGCTTCGTGCCATGTGGTTTTCTTTATCGTTAGGTATATTGGGTTACACTTTTTATCGGGACAATCACGAGCTGGTCGGAAAGGGGCCTGGTGAACTGTGACGAGACCATTATACCAAGTACCATCCCCGAGGCCATCCCCATAGGACTTAAGATGTATCTCAGAGCTGCGGTACTGTCTCTGATTATCTACATCCCCACAATTTACTAAACTGCCTGCATCAGCGTCTATTACTTGTGGATTATCAGACTCTGGAACCGTTAATAATACATATGAAAATGATATATGACAAAATCCCAATACTAAGAGGGCTAGCATCATAACTCTAAGCATTCCCAGTATTCTAAACATCATGCTGAAGCACAAAAAGATTTAATATACAATCTTACAGAAATAATCCCGCGCTCACGTCGCCACTGTATAATCAGTTATGCAAAGTCTCTTTAGTCTGAGTTTCAGTGGGTCTTGCGTTGATTCGGCTGTCCAGACTTCTTCCTCAACTGGAGGGTCCACTGGCCCTTTGATCTGAGTGTAATAAGTTCAGCCTTTCTCTGCTGTCCTTCTTGCCATTTCGGTAGTCAAAAGAGCCTGGTACGGCCCTTCCCAGTCCGGCTGCAATTTAGTCTCTATTCATGATTTTACTAAGATCCAATCGCCCGGCCGGATGGGATGAACGGTGAATTCAAGGGGTGGAGTCTATGTCAATAAACTCTGTTTCCTGAGGAAAGACAAAGAGGAGGACAAGCCCAGTATATACTTCTTTAAAAACAAATCTTTAGTTTTGGGAATTGGCATTCGTTCCCAGGTAAGGTAATCCAAATAAGATTTCATAGGGGGATAGTCCCAAATCTTTCCTTGGGGCTGTTCGTACTCGCAAGAGAGCTATAGGTAAACATTTGGTCATGGGCCACAGCCCATGATGGAGCACTTAACAAGGACTGTAAACTTGGATACTCTCTTTTATTTCTTCCTTTTTCTGCCTTTATATTCTATGTTTTGGTTTATTTTTATGTTTTTAAGATGGCACCAGAAAGTGGTGACACTATACAACACTTCTCACTGTATTTTGTAACAAGATACACGTGACAATAAATACATCAAGCTAAATCAAATAATTCTGCTGTTTGTATGAACTTCCTGTGCACAAATTAACTGCTTTTCCACACTGTATCAATGACTATACTTCAGAAGTACTCCAGTGGCTGTATTGCTTTGGGACATCTGGCTGATGTGGAAGACCCAAATAACTGTCTTTGTTTTATGTTTTGGTGGGAATCTTAAGAAAGCATTGAAAATGAGGGCTATGGAGTCATACTGGATTCCGTGGATTTGTGAACTGTGACTCTATTAGATAATGGAGTTAGTGAAATCCATCTGTAAAACTTGACAAACTAAAGGGAGCAATGGCCTAAAATCCAGCATAGGGTAAGTATTCCTGGTGCCTTTGAGGGAGCATGTAAAGAACTATTTGGAGAATTGAGTCAGCATAGCTTATATTCTTCATTCCTGATAGCCTTGCAGATAGTATGGTTTAGGGAGCTGGGATGTGGATCACTCCCCTCATGTTTCCTGGAATCTGAATTGCTCTTGTATCCACATGTTTGTTTATTTTATCATTGGAAAAGCCATTATTTATTGCCCATTCCTAATTGCACTTGCAAAGGTGGTAGTGAGTTATTGCCTTGAATTGCTGGAGTCTGTTGGGAAGGTATCCTAAAGTAGTTTGTGCCCCAGTATTGAAGGTACAGTAATGTATTTCCAAATCAGGCTGGTGTTAGACTTGGAGGAGAACTTGAAGGTAGTTTCTGTGGCCCTTGTTACGGGTATGGGAGATGAATTGTTGCAGTGTATCAACAGTTGGTACACGGTATACCAGTGTGCTAAGCAGCTGTCACCTGGGTGATATCCCACTCATTTCCTGTACCAAAGACAATCTGCAGGAGTGCTTTGTGCATGGTGTTGGAGCTGTGTGCATTTGGGCAAGTGTAGCATATCCCATCATACACCAAAACAAAAAGTGCTGGAGAATCTCAGCAGGTCTGGCAGCAACTGGGTAGTAACTGTTTCTCTCCACATGGATGCTGCTAGACCTGAGTTTCTCCGGTGCTTTAGTTAAAATTCAGATCTCGAGCATCTGCAGAACTTTGCTTTATGTTCCACCACATTCATGACTTGTGCTTTGCAGGTTTGGCAAGTCAGATGATAAGTTACCACAGAATGTCAATCCTTAGACCTGGTGTTGTAGCCATTCTATTTATCTGGCTAGTCCAGCCAAGTTTCTAGATAATGCTACCTCCACGATTTTGATGGTGAGGGATTCAACCACAGCAATACTATTGAAGAAAGATGTCTAGTTTCCCTCCTTGTTCGAAATCATCATGAGTAGCAAATAACATTAGCACCACTATTTGGTAAAAGTTTGAAAATTATCGCACTTTTGCTGCATGCTCTGCTTCATTATGGGGAGTTGCAAATTGGGCTGAATGCCATTCAATCATCATGGAGCATCCAAAATTCTGACCTTGTATGATGGAGGAAAGTCCTTTTTTTTAATGAAGTAGCTGAAGATGGTTGTTGTTAGGCTCTGTTCGCAATAATTTCCTGCACCAATGTCCTCCAAAGAGGTTTCTTCTCAACTAATAGTATAATTTAGTCAGCGAAGGGACTTATTGATTCCGGTTGACTTAGATTTTACTGCAAACGATCAATGGTGGACTCTGTCAAGTGCTACTTTGGTATCAAGAACAGTCATTTTCACCACATCTCTGGAATTCAGCTCTTTGGCCAAACTTTAATATTTAATTGGGAAAGAGGAAACTATGATGCGATTAGACATGAGTAAGGAAGCATGGACTGGAAGCAATTGTTCCATGGTAAAGGCACATGTAGAGACTGTTTAAGGAACAGTTGTTGAGAGTGATGAATAAATATGTCCCTCTGAGACAGGCAAGAAAGGGTAAGATAAAGGAACCTTGGATGACGAGAGCGGTGGAGCTTCTCGCCAAAAGGAAGAAGGTAGCTTACATAAGGCGGAGGAAGCTAGGGTGAAGCTAGGGTCAAGCTCAGCTCTAGAGAATTACAGGCAGGCGAGGAAGGAGCTCAAAAATGGTCTGAGGAGAGCCAGGAGGGGGCACGAGAAAGGCTTGGCAGAATGAATTATGGAGAACACAAAGGCATTTTATACTTGTGTGAGGAATAAGAGAATGGTCAAAGAAAGAGTAGGGCCGATCAGGGATAGCATAGGGAACTTGTGTGTGGAGTCTGAGGAGATAGGGGAAGCCCTAAATGAGTTTTTTGCTTCTGTCTTTACAAAAGAAATGAACTTTGTAGTGAATGAAACCTTTGAAGAGCAGGTGTGCATGCTGGAATGGATAGAACTAGAGGAAGCTGATGTGCTTAAAATATTGTCAAACATTAAGATTGACAAGTCACCAGGCCCGGGCCAGATTTGTCCTCTGCTGCTTTGGGAAACGAGAAATGAAACTGCTTCGCCACTTGCAAAGATCTTTGCAACCTCGCTCTCCACTGGAGTCGTACGTGAGGACTGAAGAGAGGCAAATGTAATTCCTCTCTTCAAGAAAGGAAATAGGAAAATCCCTGGCAATTACAGACCAGTAAGTCTTATGTCTGTCGTCTGCAAGATGTTAGAAAGGATTCTGAGGGGTTGGATTTATGACCATCTGGAAGAGCATGGCTTGATTAAATGCAGTCAACATGGCTTTGTGAGGGGCAGGTCATACCTCACAAACCTTATCGAGTTCTTTGAGGATGTGACTAGAAACATTGAGGGTCAAGCTGTGGATGTGGTGTATATGGACTTCAGCAAGGCATTTGATAAGGTTTCCCATGTTAGGCTCATTCAGAAGGTCAGGAGGAATGGGATACAGGGGAACTTAGCTGTCTGGATACAGAATTGGCTGGCCAATAGAAGACAGCGAGTGGTAGTAGAAGGAAAATATTCTGCCTGGAAGTCAGTGGTGAGTGGTGTTCCACCGGGCTCTGTCCTTGAGCCTCTACTGTTTTAAATTTTTATTAATGACTTGGATGGGTCAGCAAGTTTGCAGACAACACAAAGGTTGGAGGTGTCGTTGACGGTATAGAGGGCTTTTGTAGGCTGTAGTGTGACATTGACAGGATGCAGAGATGGGCTGAGAGGTGGCAGATGGAGTTCAACCTGGATAAATGCGAGGTGATGCATTTTGGAAGGTTGAATTTGAAAGCTGAGTACAGGATTAAGGATAGGATTCTTGGCAGTGTGGAGGAACAGGGGGATCTTGGTGTGCAGGTACATAGATCCCTTAAAATGGCCACCCAAGTGGACAGGGTTGTTAAGGAAGCATATGGTGTTTTGGCTTTCATCATTAACAGGGGGATTGAGTTTGAGTCGTGAGACCTTGTTGCAGCTCTATAAAACTTTGGTTAGACCGCACTTGGAATACTGCGTCCAGTTCTGGTCACCATATTATAGGAAAGATGTGGATGCTTTGGAGAGAGTTCAGAGGAGGCTTACCAGGATGCTGCCTGGACTGGAGGGCTTACCTTATGAAGAGAGGTTGACTGAGCTCGGACTTTTTTCATTGGAGAAAAGGAGGAGGAGAGGGGACCTAATTGAGGTATAAAAGATAATGAGAGGCATAGGTAGAGTCACTAGCCAGAGACTATTTCCCAGGGCAGAAATGGCTAACACGAGGGGTCATAGTTTTAAGCTGGTTGGAGGAAAGTATAGAGGAGATGTCAGAGACGGGTTCTTTACACCGAGGGTTGTGAGTATGGAATGCGTTGCCAGTAGTAGTTGTGGAAGCAAGGTCATTGGGGACATTTTAAGAGACTGCTGGACATGCATATGGTCAAAGAAATTTGAGGGTGCACACATGAGGATCAATGGTCAGCACAACATTGTGGGCTAAAGGGCTTGTTCTGTGCTCTACTGTTCTATGTTCTAATTTAAACCAAAATGAGACCTGGACTCTGCCAACATTGAAGATGGTAATGTGTTACAGCTGAGAGGAGGGGTGTGATGTCAATCAATCCTTGCTATTTCATCAGTTGTACTGGTTGTGAAAATTAGTTGATTGAATTACCAAAATGGCAAATTGCTTTTCTTTAGTACAACTATCCAGAATAAGAGACATGTCCGCAGATGACTTTTAAAAAATAAATTGATTATTTTGAGCCACGAAACAAAACTTGACTCTTAAAACAGTGGCAAGTACTGATTAACATCTAAGATGAGATCCAGAATTGGAAAATATCCCTTTAATCCCATTTGCAGACGTGCAAACAAGACAAGTCTTTGCAGAGATGAGAACTTTTCTTTTTAAAAAGTAAAAGAGTAATAACGCCTGTGGGCCAAGGCTCCACTTTCCCACATAACTGACATTCCTTGTCTCATTTTTGAAGAAGGGTCACTGGACTTGAAGCGTTAACTCTTGAGTCTTCTCACCACAGATGCTGCCAGACCTGCTGTGTTTCTCTGGCAATTTCTGTTTTTGTATACACATTCCTGGGACTATTCTCAAGTCTAACTGTACCAACTCTTTAAAATTTTATATCCTTCCCTAAAGTGTAGCATTTGACACGCTACTCAACTTTATGCCTCATTTGTGGTTTATAAGTGTTGAGTAAAAGTTTTGCCTCCTTTTCTCATTAGCTTGTCAAAAATCTCAATGTCTGCTTTTCAGTAACATTGCACTTCAGTGAAGGACTTTGGGTGTTTAGCTACCTTCAAAATCTCGATAAATGCAACCTGTTGAGGCTGAAATTACTTGGGTTCATCTACTTACGTCCATGAGCTTCTGCATTGACTGCTAATGGTTGAATACCTGAAGAATAGTTCAGTAATTAAAATTACAGACAACATGCTGTCATTAATGAATCAAGTTGTGAAATTAGTTTGCCTGTAGGCTCAGTTTCCATGTTTTAGATTATCACTGCTGTGTTCATTGAGAGAATGATAAATTGCAGCTTTGCATACTTATCAGAGTGTAGTCCTTGCATTCTTGGAACTAACCAGATCTGATTCAGAGAAATTGCAGAAATGCTGAAAATGGGAAAGAAATAAAAATGCAGAATATGTGATCATGCTTTGAATGACAGTAAAAATTCACCCCATATTTTTACCTTTTGGAATTTGATTTTGCTGTATCCTCAAATTAAGTTGAGTGGGTATTTTATTCATTCTGATTTACGATACTCCTAATTAGTTGACTTTAAATTGTCACTCTGCAACACACTTTTTGCAAAAGGTAGGTTTATTTTTATTCTTTAATGGGATGTGACCACTAATAGCAAGGCCAGTTATCCATCCTAATTGCTCTCTATTTGGTTCTGGTGAGTATTTCAGTGGCAAGATTGCACAGGTTGTTCAGGCCACTTCAAAGGATAATTGAATCCCACTCACCATCACAAGGGAAAAATAACAGATTTCCTTCCACAGAGGACAGGAGTCAGATGTGTTTTTATGACAAATAATGTTCATTTTCATGGTCGTTATTATGAAGATTTTCAATTTCAGATTGTATAAATTACTTTTAACTTCACTAGCTACCATGGTACTTTTTGAACCTATGTCATCAGGATCTGGATTAGTGTTGCTGGAAGAGCACAGCAGTTCAGGCAGCATCCAAGTAGCTTCCTGAACTGCTGTGCTCTTCCAGCACCACTAATCCAGAATCTGGTTTCCAGCATCTGCAGTCATTGTTTTTACCCCTATGTCATCAGGATACTGGCCCATACCTCTGGATTATTGTGAAGAAAGTAATATACTGCAGATGCTGGAGATCAGAAATACAAAGTAGCAGTGGAAAAACACAGCATGTCTAGCAGCATTTGAAAGGAGAGAAACAAAGTTGATAATTCCAATATGACTTCTTCGGGTGTATATTCATAGCCCACTGACATAACCAGGGAAGATGGTTGTGCGATGGTAATGACCATATGGCATGACATTCTTGAACGTTCTGCTTGAAAGCCATAATCTCTACCACGGTTATGATGAGGTCCCGTATCTACGCTTGCTGGAAAGGAGATCTAACGCTTGCTGTTAGCACCAGAGTGATCACAAAGACCATTCAACAACTCGACCAAGACCCCCTCCGTTTGTCTAAACCTCTGCAGCATGTTGTAGCCTGGATCTGTGGGTAGTGATGGTAAATATTCCAATTTATTTCCATCACATGGCTAACCACTTTGTGCTCAAGCTGTTCAGATTTTCAAGTCGATACCTGTTTGGCCACAATATAAACACACTTTCCTTGTTCATCAAGTCCAGTAGTGAGACCTGAAATCGGTGATCCTGTCTCAGACACAGGGATACCGTTCACTATACCACAAGATGTGAACAGAGATTGTAGTTTTACTAAACAGAAACTTAAATTGCTGGAGTCAGAATTTCCGATCAACAGTAAACACTGATTCCAATCAGCTGTAATTATTATGAGCACTTTAAATACAGTTGAATCGCAGTCAGCCTGGCCTTGTTACACTTAGCCAATCACTTAGATATCAGGTATTATTAACACAGCCTGAGGAGGACATTGCAGCAAAGAGCATGAGTCCAGGTGCTATGTTGATTTCCTGGTGCTAGGATTCCAGGTATCTGCACTGGACTAGAGTTGCTATGTGATGGTGCAGATCTGTTGTTGTGGTCCATATTAAGTGATATAGGTATAACTATGAAAAAGCAGAGTAAGGCATCAGAATAGAAAAGAACCATGATGAAGAGTCAGAGATGACTTAATTGAAGCATATAAGGTTCTGAGGGACTTGACATTGGTGGATGTGGAAAGGATGTTTCCTCTTGTGGGAGAATCCAGAACTAAGGATCATAGCTTAAAAACAAGGGAGCATGGATGTAAGACTGGAGAGTGTGGTGGAGAAAAAAATAAAGTGCTCTCAGGAGGATTGAGAGTTGCAGAATCTTAGATTCTTGATTATCAAGGGGATGAAAATATTTGATCAGGGATATACAGGAATACCAAGGGTAAAATCAGATGAGCTGTGATCTTATTGAACAACAGAGCACGCTCGAAGGGCTGAGTGGCCTACTCTTGTTCCTTGTATGTGTTTCCAGCCTGTACACTTAGTTAAATGAATAATTAATGTAGAGAATGTTTGTAAGAAAAATAGAACCTTTTAGAAGATTTGTATTTTTTTCTTCAGTTGGAGCTGTCCAAAAGGTTGATAGATTTTCTTTTTGCCTAAATACAAAAATAGTTGCATGCGAGTAGTTTTTCTGCGATTTAATAGCCTAAATTTACAGCTTATTAGAATACAAAATGTGTTCTTGATAAGTTTCCTGCTGCTTATTCACCAAATATTGCCACACTCAATATGACTTTGACTTGCATCTTTACTTCTGGGGTCAATTTCTAAGAATTTTCAAATTTCCTCGCACCCTGCTTCAAGTGATTTTACCAGTAGAGGGAGGTTGTCTTAATGAGAAGATGTGACTGATCAATGGTGCTTTGGAATTCTGCAAACTTAATTTATCTCACCAAGGAATAATCTGACACTCTTTCAATAATGCTCTAAGCCCCTAATCGTGGGCTGGGAAGCCCAGAGTGGAACGCTTTCAGCGGCATGGCATGGGCTGGGAATCTGGTGGCGCAATGCTGTAGCAGTGGAGAAGGAAAAGTTGGATTCTCTTAGAATAAAATTTTTTAAAAGATAACTAAGTTAATGTGAATGGCACCTATGTACAGAGACAGTATACAGTTTTCACTACTTTATATTTAATACACACTATAATATATTCTAACTAAAGCCCCAAATCCCATGCTCACTTTGTTTTATTATCATGTTTAACCTTAAATAATCTATGCTTGCATGCTCTGTTTTTCACATCCTTTAGAAGTGTGCCATTTATTGTTTTCTCATTCTCCTATCAAATGTATCACGCCAGTTTGCTGAGTTGAAGCTGTTTGTTATATTGTCTTGTCTCTGTCTTGTTGGAGCCTACTGGTATCATCATCATTGTTCTTTGCAGTTCTTGGCTTTGTGTCCTCTTTAGATTTTGAAATTGTGCCTCAATTCCCCATGTCGACTTCACTAATATTATATCAAAAACACCAATGATCTTAGTGAAAATCCCCAAGATGTAATACTGTATGCCTGACTCCCATCCAAAAGAACAGTCATCCTGTATAGTGCTGATTTTTTTCTATTCTTTGACCAACTTTGGGTTCATTCTGCTACTGCCATTTTCATCTGTGGTCTTCAGTTTTGCTAATCAGTCTATTACTGTTTTCCTTTATTGTTATTTTGAAATCCCAATTTGCGTTTCTTTACTTGAAATAAAAGGTGATTGGAAAAGTGTTGGGTTTTATGTTGCAGTCAAAGGTGGGGGAAGAAACACGCAATAGATGGTAACAGTGTCTCAGAACAAAAATTAAAGGGGCTGCTAATGGCAGCAGAGAAAATATGTAGCTGAAGGGCATGTGTTAATAGGAGCAATGCAGTCAGTTCTGCTGAGAGTAAACCCATGAAAATGGGCATTTGGTTTGTGGAGAGGGCATGCCGTTAGTCAGACCCCGCCTTCCACTATGATATTTTCTTTTTTTTTCCTCAGCCAAGGATGTCTCCTTACCAAGAATGCCAGGGTACTCAGCATGTCTTACCCATTTCTTGCCCTTCTACCTTCACTTCATCCCCTCTCCTACAATAATGACAGGGGTTTCCTTGCCTACCCCACTAGTCTCCATGTTCAAAGGATCATCTGTTGCCATAACCGCCACTTCAAGCAGCATTCCACCACTGTACATGCCTTACCCTTCACTCTCACTCTCTGCATTCCATATGGAGCATTCCCCCATCATACCCTAGTCCATTCCTTTGTCACTTTCAACATCTCTTCAGCTCCCAAGATACCATAAGACCATAAGACATAGGAGTGGAAGTAAGGCCATTCGGCCCATCGAGTCCACTCCGCCATTCAATCATGGCTGATGGGCATTTCAGCTCCACTTACCAGCGTTCTCCCCGTAGCCCTTAATTCCTCTGGACAACAAGAATCTATCAATCTCGGCCTTGAAGACATTTAGCGTCCCGGCTTCCACTGCACTCCGTGGCAATGAATTCCACAGGCCCACCACTCTCTGGCTGAAGAAATGTCTCCGCATTTCTGTTCTGAAATGACCCCCTCTAATTCTAAGGCTGTGTCCACGGGTCCTAGTCTCCTCATCTAACGGAAATAATTTCCTAGCATCCACCTTTTCCAAGCCATGTATTATTTTATACGTCTCTATTAAGTCTCCCCTTAATCTTCTAAACTCCAACGAATACAATCCCAGTATCCTCAGCCGTTCCTCATATGCTAGACCTGTCATTCCAGGGATCATCCGTGTGAATCTCCGCTGGACACGTTCCAGTGCTAGTATGTCCTTCCTGAGGTGTGGGGACTAAAACTGGACACAGTACTCCAAATGGGGCCTAACCAGAGCTTTATAAAGTCTTAGTAGTACATCCCTGCTTTTATATTCCAGCCCTCTTGAGATAAGAGACAACATTGCATTCGCTTTCTTAATCACGGACTCAACCTGTATGTTTGCCTTTAGAGAATCCTCGACTTGCACTCCCAGATCCCTTTGTGCTTTGGCTTTATTAATTTTCTCACCATTTAGAAAGTAGTCTGTGCTTTTATTCTTTTTGCCAAAGTGCAAGACCTCGCACTTGCTCATGTTGAATTCCATCAGCCATTTCCTGGACCACTCTCCCAACCTGTCTAGATCCTTCTGTAGCCTCCCCACTTCCTCAGTACTACCTGCCTGTCCACCTAACTTCGTATCATTGGCAAACTTCGCTAGAATGCCCCCGGTTCCATCATCCAAATCATTAATATATAATGCGAACAGCTGTGGCCCCAGCACCGAACCCTGCGGGACACCGCTCGTCACCGGCTGCCATTCTGAAAAAGAACCTTTTTATCCCAACTCTCTGCCTTCTGTTAGACAGCCAATCCTCAATCCATCCCAGCAGCTCACCTCGAACACCATGGGCCCTCCCCTTGCTCAGCAGCCTCCCGTGTGGCACCTTATCAAAGGCCTTTTGAAAGTCTAGATAGACCACATACCTTCCCATGCCATCACAGAATTTGCTATACTTGCCCTATTATCTCCTGTCTCCTCACTGTCCACAAATACACCTTCCAGGTGAAGTAGAAATTTACTTGTACTTCTTTCAGTCTTGTCTACAAACTGTGTTTGCTGCTCACAATGTGTCTCCTCTTTGCTGACTAGACTATATGCACACTGTGTATGAATGTTTCGCAGAACACTGCTCCCCACTAAGAATGACCCCAATCTTCTGGTCACTTACCATTTCATTAAACCATTTTACTCTTGTGCTTATGTTGCTGTCCTAGTCCTGCTGCAGTATAATGGCAAATTCCAACATCAGCTGGATGAACGACACCTTCTTTTCCACTTCAGTACTTTCACATCCTTCAGGACTACACATTGAGCTCAATAACTTCAGACTATGAACTCTGTCATCCAGTTTCATGTCCACCGTTTATACCGCGCTGTCCTGACACAGCTTCCCAAATGAATCGAACTGCTTGTTGTGAGTGCTTCCTTTCGATTTGGTGGATGGATTGTAGGATGTTTGCAGCTGTCCCTTCATTCTATGTTAGAAATCTAAGAAAAAGGTGATATTTTAAATAATCACATGAGTTTGGCTTGGTTCTGTTTTAATGTCTTAAATTGGTTTTATTTTTCTACTAATGTCTCAGTGAAATCACCAAAGACTGATTTGATTTATTTATTTAAGTGAAACAAGAATCTTTTGAAATAACTAATCATAAAGAAGCTGAATACAATATTTTGTAATACTTCATCAATATACCTAGCTTGATATTCTTGGGTTCTGCAGCTTCAGACCTTTTTGAATTGATTTTGAAAATCTACTTTTCTCTCTCCACCAAACTCCTGCTATCACAAAGTTCACTGTTGTTCCTCTGTAATCTACACTAATAATAATTGACCTAGTTCTGTGTGCAAGTTTGTCTAACCGCAGAGTATTAATTTGATTGTTTAATCCAGACTGCATGCAGGATATTTGGAGAGAAATAAAATCTATTAAAACCAGTAACGTATCGTTTGATTTCCCATACAGAAGAAATGGAAAGAAAAATGTATGTTTGTAAATTAGGTGTTTTGTCGCCCTCTAGTGATGGTTGTAGATGGCTATCTTGCAAAAGAACAATTTGAAATGTTTTCTTTGCAGTTGACCAATGTGCCAAATTTGTAAGTAATGGTTTATGGAAACTGTAGTGGTTCTGACGAAATCAAGTCTTTTAATGAATAAACATGGTGGTGAATAGGTGATTGAGAATGGGTGGCTGTATTGGGCGGTCAAGTTGGGGGGAGCTGATTTAGGAAATTTGGTTGTATTGGTCCATTCAGTTGTGTTGGTTAGTCTCTTGAATTAGATGACGTGTTAACCAGTGTAGCATTCCCATGAAGGGTATGCTGCTAAGCCCTGCAAATCTAATCTAAATCTTCAATCTTGAGGTCAGGATTGAAGACCTTCATGCAAAGTGCTGTCCAGTGTAAATCAGGGCATCAAGAAACTTGGCTGGGCAATTACAGCACTGTGCACATGCAATGGTCCACTAGAAATAGGGTCATAAGAAATAGGAACAGGCCATTTGGCCTCTTGGGCATGCACCACCATTCAAGAGAATCATTGTTGATCTGACATTCCTCACATCCACTTTCCTACTCGTCCCTGTAAACTTTGATTCCTCTTGTAATGAAGAATGTATCTATTTTAGCCTTAAACATTCACAAGGATTCTGCAAGGAGGTCCAAAGAGAGACAACCCTCTGAGAGAAGGAATTCCTCCTTCTCAATTTTAAATTGACACCTCTTTACTCCGCGACTGTGCCCTTTGATCCTAAACTCTATCATAAGTAATCCTTTCAGCATTTATCCTGTCAAGCCTCATAAGAATCTGATATGTTTCAATTAGATCATCTCTTGTTCTTCTGAACTCCAGTGAGTACGTTGGATTTACATGTATTTGGAAAGGCAAGTACTAATTAGGAATAGTCAACATGGCTTTATGTGTGGGAAATCATGTCTCACTAAGTTTTATTGAGTTTTTTGAAGAAGTTACGAAGAGTATTGATAAGGGTAGAGTGGTGGACATGATCTATATGGGCTTTCAGTAAGCCATTTGACAAGGTTCCTCATGGTAGATTGGCTAACAAGATTGGTTAGATCACATGGAATACAGGGAGAACTAATCATTTAGATTCAAAATTAGCTCAAAGGTAGAATTCAGGGGGTGGTGGTAGAGGGTTGCTTTTCAGGCTGGAGGTCTGTGACAAGCGGTGTATGCAAGGATCTGACTGATCTTCTGCTTTTCATAATTCATATAAATGATTTGGATGTGAACGTAGGAGGGATGGTTAGTAAGTTTGCAGATGACACCAAAATTGAAGATATAGTGGACAACAAAGAAGGTTTATCTCCGAGTATAAGGGGATTTTGATCAGATGAGCAAATGGGCTGAGGAGCGGCAGATGGTGTTTAATTTAGTTATGAGGTGCTGCATTTTAGTGGGACAAATCAGGGCAGGACTTATACACTTAATGGTAATGTCCTGGGGAGTGCTATTGAACAAAGATCTTGGAGTGCCAGTTCATAGTTCTTTGAAAGCAACATCGTAGATAGACAGAGTAGTGAAGAGATGGCAAGTGTGCCAAATGCTTTTATTGGTCAGAGCATTGAGGGTAAGAGTTGGGAGGTCCTGTTGTGGCTGTATAGGACATAATTACTCCACTTTTGGAATGCTGCATTCAATTCTGGTCTCCCTGGTGTAGGAAAGATGTTGTTAAACTTGAAAAGTTCAGAAAAGATCTACAAGGGTGTTGCCAGGACTGGAGAGTTTGAGGTGTACATAGAGGCTGTTTCCTTGGAGAATCTGAGGGGTCACCTTACAGAAGGGCCAGAGGCAAAAAGCACAGGTTACAAATTCATTAGTGTGGAAAGGGTGAAGAGTCAAAGTATTTTTCCACAGGTAGAGGAATCCAAAACTAGAGTTTAAGATGAGATGGGAAACATTTAAAAGGGATCTAAGGGGCAATGTTTTCACACAGTGGTGAGTGTATAGAATGAGCTGCCAGAGAATGTGGTGGAGTCAAGTCCTGAAGAAGGATTGCACTCGAAGCATTAACTTCTCCACCTCTTGATGCTGCCTGGCGGTTCTTCCAGTTTCCTGTTGGTTTGCAGAGGAAGTGGTGGAGGCTGGTACAATTACAACATTTAAATGGCATCTGGATAGGTATATGATTAGGAAGTGTTTCGAGGGATAGGAGTCAAATGGTCAGTATGGACAAGTTGGACCAAAGGGTCTGTTTTTGTGCTGTACATCTTTGAGTAGAATTTAGCCTTTGCTCATGAGCCAATTGCTCTATACCAGGGATCATCCCTACCAGTTCTCTGAACTTCCACCAATGAAATATTACTTCCTTAACAATTGTTTGTAGTACTTTTTCAACTTTTTAGTTGTTAAGGTAATCAGCTTATAATTGTGTTTTTTGCCTCTGGCCCTTTTTGAGTACTGCCGTCACATTAGCAGTTTTCCAGTATTTCTCCACAGTCTAAGAATTTTTTGAATATTGAAACCAATGCATGCACTTTCTCTTTTTAGTTATCCCTTTTAGGATCCTAGGGTGCAAGCCATCAGGACCAGGGGACTTATTTGCCTTTACCCCCATTGGTTATTCTAATACTACTACTTTAGTGGTGGTGATGGTACTTAATTCCATCCCTGTATTCTTTAGTATTAATGGGAAGTTTAAAGTATCTTCCACCATAAAGACTGATGCAAAACTCTGTTTAACTTCCCTATAACTATCTCCCCAGATTCATTTTCTAAGGGGCATATGTTTGCTTTCACCCCACTCTTCATTTTTATTTATTTAGAAAAAGGCCTTATTGTCAGTTTTTGTGTTCCTCGGTAGTTTGCTGTCATAGTTTATTTTCTATCTTTGTTATCTTTTTAGTGTTTCTTGCTTAGTTCTGAATTTATCGGGACTACTTCGGGACTATCACTGGCTTTTGCCTTCTTGGATGCTTTTTCTGTCAACTTAAGACTCTTCTTAAACCAACCATGGCTAACCAAGGAAGTTATCCCTCTCTTAGAATCCTTTTTTTTTACTGGGATGGATTTTTAAGAATCCTGAATTACCCCCCCCCCCCCCTCTTAAATATCTGCCTTGCTTGCGAACTGTCATTCCTGTTAATCGATCTGCCTATTTCACTTCAGTTAACTTCATCCTCATTTCATTGTAATTCCCTTTATTTAAGATAAAGTCAGCTGTTTCCAATCCAAGTTTCTTACTCTTGAACTGAATATTTAAGTCTGTCATGTTATGATCATTACTTCCTAGGTGACCATTTAATCTGAGGTCATTTTTTAACCCTGTCTCATTACCCATTATCAGATCCAGAGGTTGGCTTCGTGATGTAATGCTCTCAATGATCCACTTTGAACTGTCAGTTATGCTAGTTCCAAGTGCTTTAATAGAGTTATGCTATATTATCCCTAATGCAGTCTATGAATTTGTTGTTGTAGCTACCCTTTCCAATTTGATTAATCCAATCAACATTAAGATTACCGTCACCCATAATTATTGTCCTATTCTTTTTATGTGCTCCTATTATTGGTTAATTTGTAGCCTTTCCTACAGAGTAGCTATTATTTGGAATTCTGTATACTGCTCCTATAAATGTCGTCTTCCCTTGTTTGTTTTTACCTCCTGTCCAAATGAAGTCTACTTCGTCCAAGCCTCAATTGTCTCTCATAACTGTCGTTTCATCTCTTATCAACCGTGCTATCCCACCATCTTTTCCATCCCTACTGTCTCCCTGAATGGCATCAAAGAGTATGGAGATAGTGCAAGAAAATAATTCTGAGGTTGATAATCGGTGATGATCTAATTGAATGGCAAAAGGGGGGAAGGTTTACAGGAGATGTCGGAGGCAAGTTTTTTTTATACAGAGGGGAACGTGAAGACTAGAATACAATAGCACTATTTAAGAGGAAGTGAATAGAGAGATAAAGATTATCATGTCGCATTAAGATACAAAGTCTTCTAAATTTGTTCTGTTATTGAGTCTCCATGCACTTTCATGGTTCCTTGGTACAATATAACATTCACACATTTTGTCCCTTCCTTCTATTTTCTGGTAACAATTAGCCCCATCACGAACCTACATCCTTCCTTCTCCTTTACCTTTGATTTCCTAATTCTCTATGCAACTGAACACCCCCGACTAATTAGATTAAGGCTTTAGAATCTTTGTATCTTTATGTCCTAGTGTGCAACACCCAAATCCAGATTTTGTTCCCCTGGACATTGGAAAATTTGTACCCATATTTAGTATTCTTTAGCTTCTGGAAATTCAGCTTTGTCTTCCATTGTTTTTGTTTCCTTCTGTTTCACTGTCTCCCTTGTCTCTCTTTATCTGCAAATGTTTGAGCTTGCGTGCAGTTTCTTTTTTAACAAACTCAAAAATAAGTGTTTTATAGAAAACGCCTGTGGAATTTATTCTCCAGCATGTCTTTGGCTACCTTTCAAAATAAACCAATAGATTTTACTGAACCTCCAAGAGAGGCATCTGACTAGTGGAAATGCTATGGTGACATCTTAGTTAGTTGTGTGAACTAGGCAGCTCAAACTGCTAGATGCCTACACTGGGCACGATTGTTTCTCTGGGCAAACAATCCATTCAGCCATCAGATCTTCAAGCAAAATCTTTAATAAAGATATTAAAGGATATATCAGTTATACTGCTACTACTTCTGGCAGTGGTGTTGCGGTATTTCTGTTGTGGGGGTGAGTACTAGAAATAGTAATTCCTAGTTATATGTAATGGCCAACTGAATGAGCACGTTCAACTTTAAAAATTAATGCAAGAATTTCTCATTGAGCAGAAAACATTAAGCAGAAAATACTTTTAATATAGCAAATGCTGGTATTCACCTTAGTATATAATTGGATAAGTGATGGGTCAAAGAACAGTGTTTTTCCAAGATTACCATATTAACATGGAGCTGGAGGGTTCAAATATGAAAATAATTCAGAGATTAACTGTAACATAATTGTATAAAGCACTTTGAACTCGCATAGCTGACAGTTCAAAGCGTCTCTTTCAACAGATTCACATTTCCTCCTTGGTCTCTGACAGAAATTGAATTTACTGATGAATCATGAAGTTGGTTTGAAGAGTACTTTTTTGTTTGAGAAGATGGGAGATGGAATTTTCAGTATTCGGAGTATGCAGATCTGGTATATGCTGTTATGAGACGAGTGTGTAGACAGGATTGGTGCTCACTTATTGAAACATACAAGATGCTTACAAGGCTTGACAGGGTAGATGCAAGAAAGTTGTTTTCCCTTTTGTGGGAGAGTTTCAGACCAGAGGACATAATCTCAAAATAAGCGGATGCACATTTAAGAGAGAGACAACGATCAATCACCAATATGTCGAATTCTTTAGTATAGGGACCTCTTGAGGCTGGATCACTTAATATATTTAAAGCTGAATACTTAACCTGCGATTCCCTCACTGATTATGTGGAAAGGGCAGGACAGTTGAGTTAAGGATCAGTCTGGATCTTATCAGGAGTGGACCAGACTGTGGGCTGAATGGGCTGTTTCTATTTCTTATGGTTTTACGATGAGGAACTTGTAGGTTCTCTCTGACTTTTGCTATTTTTCCCCACATGCTCTGCCCAAAAGAGTCTCTGGGGACAATTGACTCTCCTTTTTTGTCATTTGTGTTGCTTCAGGTTTATGCCAGCAAAATATTTGTTGTTCCCTTCTGCAGCATGGCTAACAAGGAGAGTCCTGTTCTTACCACCTGCAGTTAGGCATATTGAAAGATGATTGAAAAATATTGAAAGAAACAGGTTTATAATTGACCTGTTTAGGCACATTATAAACACACCTTCCTCAGTCATTAGTGGGAGTCAAACCAAAAACTTCTGAGACAAAGGCAAAGTGTCACAAAGCTGGTCCCTTTTTTTTCTAAAAGCTGTTCCTTTTCTCAAGGATACGGTGTCCTTGGTTTTTTTTCAGAAGGGTCATAAACAGCTTCCAGTTCTAATTAGACTGGTTTGTTACAGAGGTTAAAGGGTATTGAGAGGCCTTTTTGTTTATATGTAAACAGGTGAGACTTCAGGCCAAAGTGGTCATGTTTTAGAAGTGACCTGTATGATGAAAAGGGAGTGGTCAGCTCTCGAGCTGAGCAGTTCAATCCAGAACCAGTTAGGAGCTCAACAGTGAGCTGTGAAAAGGCTGCAAAAGCTCTCTCTCTCTCTGTCTTTCTGCCCTTCTAACTTCAACCATTTGTTCTATTTTTATTGTTTTTTTAATCGTGTTTGCTTTTGGGACAGTTGTGCATATTCGGAACAGAATAATTAAGTTGAGTTTGGATAGACTGAGTTCTTTAGGGATTCTCAATTCTGTTCTTTGCATTTCATTGTGTAATTTTGTGAATAAATGTTTCAGTTTTAAAACCTGGTAGTCAACCTAGCTAACTTCGGGTAATTTTCACTGGACACTTACCGAAACAAATTGCAAAGTAATGGTCTGGGCTGCCTGCTTAAGAATGTTTTGAGTGATCTGGCCTAGTCCATAACAAAGGAATGCTACCCGCTGTGCCACAGAAACTCTGTTAGTCAACTGTACTCTGTCCAAACAATATTTATCCCAAGTTTCATAAGGGAATACCTTACCACACTATTCATTTCTTCAGCAGTCATTCATGTTGTCCAAGTGGCTACTTTTGTTTTGAAGGATATATCTTCAAAGTATATATATGTTAAAATGACTAAACTGATTTCTTATAGGGTTTATGTAATTGGAAAACCAAGGACAATTTAGTTCCATTACTCAAGTTAGTTTTGAACTTAAGTATCTGACAGAGTTGTTTAATTCACTAAGCATATTATTTCCAAAGATGTTATTTAAATACATTTGAAATAGCTAGAAAATGAATTGTTAAAGTTAATTATTGAAGCTAATTGATGCTTGTTTGCTATTCATAGTATTGTGAATATTTTCAGTCTTATCCATTGAGCATTAATTTCCATCTATTGTTTTTCTATATCAAGCCCTACAAGCCCCAGCAGTCCCAATGGTCCTCCCAGCCCTGTTACTCCTGACAGTCCTACCAGCCCTGTATCACCAGCTGGAAGCCTAACAAATCACTCTGCACATGAACGTCATCTGCATACTGTTGGTGGAATTGCAGGGAAAAGCACATGCTCACGTTGCAGCCGTCGAAAATCGAAGCGGTCAAAGGACTTCAGAAGGAGTCGAGCTGGAGAGGTCACAGTATTTGCTGTGGGAAGGTACAATAAATTGTGGAAAACTAAAATTATACTGAATGGTTTGCATTTCATTTGTCCTGTGTAAGCAAATAACCGGCTGGTGGATATCCAGTTTGAGTTCTAAAGCTTTTTGTTTGCAATCTATGCTTTTGGTTTAATAGTTAAAACACTTTAAGCCTTAACTTCTTTAGATCATTAAAATAAGGTAATAGATCTCATCACACTGTTGGAAATCTACTTCAATATTTTATGTGTGGAAACTAACTGAAGAATTTTAATAAGTGGGTGAAAGATGAATCTACTGAATGGAATACAAAAACAGAAGTGCTGAAATAACTCAGCAGGTCTGGCAGCATCTGTGAAGGGAATTCAAAATTAACGTTTTGTCTGGTGACCGTTCCTCACCTTTTGAGAAAGGGTCACCAGACCAGAAATATTAACAATGATTTCCCTTCATAGATGCTGCCAGAACTGCTGAGCTTTTACTGCAACTACTGTTTTTGATTTACAGCATACACAGTTCTTTCAGTTTTTACTGCTAAATAGCGTGCTTGCTAAACAAAGTAAATAGACAGTGAAGGAGGTACAAAGTGTTTTAAACAGAGGGCCATCAAAATTAAGAAAGTATAAATCAGAATAATTGAGACAATTTAAAGAGGTATGAACATTAAAATAATCCAAGTTGTATTAGATATGATGTGCATAAGTAATGAACAAGAGTTGCAAGGTGCTAAAATAAAACATGATAATTAACATGGAGGATTATGGAGAAATTTTGTAGGAATAATTTTGTAGTACACAAATCTGAAAAGGCAGCAGGAGAGGCTGATTTAAGGCTGCTTTAAAACAAGACTAATGGGGACTTGACCTTGCTAAGCAGAGTCATGAAGTACAGAAGCAAGGAAGCTATGCTAAGCCTTTATGCAGATTGGTTATGCCTGAGCTGGAGTATTGTGTTCAATTCTGGGATCCATGTTTGAAGGAAAATGTGTCATTTTGTTCTAGACTCCCCAAACTAGAGGCACCTGCTCTGTGTCTATCCTGTCCAGCCCGTTAATAGTTTTGCATGTGTAAATGTCTCATTCTTAACCTCAAGAGAATAGACCCAACTTACTCCACCTCTTATCATTGACAATCCCCTCATCCCAGGGACCAATCTTGTGAACTTTTGTTGTACTGCTTCCAATATAAATACATGATTCTCTCTCATTGTTAAATTTGAAAGGATTTGATTGCAGCATTGAATTCATAATACCCAAGCATTCTCGAATTCATAAAGCTATTGTTGAAATAACACATCATGCTTCATAAATTGACAGTTTACATGACAATCCAAACATTTAACATGTTACTAATGAGTAGTATGAGGCAGGATAGGCCTTTCGTCAAAGGAGGTAATATAGTGCAGAGCATGGTGGATTGAATAATGAGTAAAACAACTACAGAAAATGCTGGAGAATTTCAGCAGGTTTAGTAGTATCTATTGAGAGAAAAACAGAGTTAATATTTTATGTCTGTGAGTCCTTCTACAGATTCAGTATCCTGTAAGAGAAAGAATTCCTCCTCTGTCTGAAAAGGCCCACCTCTGCCTTTTGGTCCTAGACTTTCTCACAAGAAGGTACAACCTTTCTGTGTCTACCCTGTCAAGATCTGTAAAAATATGATGCGTTTCAATAAAATCACCCCTCATTCTTCTAATCCACCAATGGGTATAAACCCACTCTACTCCAAAAGCCAGGAATAAAAGAATGACGAGAGAAAGATTAGGGCCAATCAAGGATAGTAATGGGAAATTGTGCGTGGAGTTCGAGGAGATAGGGGAAGCGCTAAATGAATATTTTTCGTCAGTATTCACACCGGAAAAAGGCATGTTGTCGAGGCGAATACTGAGATACAGGCTAGATATGATTGTGGTTCACAAGGAGGAAGTGTTAACAATCCTGGATAGTGTGAAAATAGATACGTTCCCTGGGCTGGATGGGATCTATCCTAGGATTCTTTGGGAAGCCAGGGAGGAGATTGCAGAGCCTTTGGCTTTGATCTTTATGTTGTCATTGTCTACAGGAATAGTGCCAGAAGACTGGAGAATGGCAAATGTTGCCCCCTTGTTCAAGAAGGGGAGTAGAGACAACACTGGTAATTATAGACCAGTGAGCTTTACTTCAGTTATAGAGTCATAGAGACGTACAGCACAGAAACAGACCCTTCGGTCCAACTTGTCCATGCTGACCAGTTATCCAAACCTAGTCTAGTCCCAACTGCCAGCACCCGGCCCATATCCCTCCAAACCCTTCCTATTCATATACCCATCCAAATGCCTTTTAAATGTACTAGCCTCCACCACTTCCTCTGGCAACTCATTCTATACTCGTACCACCCTCTGCGTGAAAAAGTTGCCTCTTCGGTCTCTTTTATATCTTTTCCCCCCTCACCCTAAACCTATGCCCTCTAGTGCTGGACTCCTTACCCCAGGGAAAAGATTTTATCTATTTACCCTATCTGCGTCTCTCGTGATTTTACAAATCTCTATAAGGTCACCCCTCAGCCTCCTCCACTCCAGGGAAAACAACCCTAGCCTATTCAACCTCTCACCATAGCTCAAATCCTCCAACCCTGGCAACATCCTTGTAAATCTTTTCTGAACCCTTTCAAGTTTCACAACATCTTTCTGACAGGAAGGAGACCAGAAGCGCACACAATATTCCAAAAGTGGCCTAACCAATGTCCTGAACAGCTGCAACATGACCTCCCAACTCCTGTACTCAATACTCTGACCAATAAAGGAAAGCATACCAAACGCCTTCTTCACTATCCTATCTACCTGTGACTCCACTTTCAAGGAGCTATGAACCTGCACTCCAAGGTCTCTTTGTTCAGCAACACTCCCTAGGACCTTACCATTAAGTGTATACATCCTGCTAGGATTTACTTTCCCAAAATGCAGCACCTCACATTTATCTGGATTAAACTCCATCTGCCACTTCTTAGCTCATTGGCCCATCTGATCAAGATCCTGTTGTAATCTAAGGTGACCTTCTTCATTGTCCGCAATTGTTGGACAAGGTTCTAAGAGACGATTTATAAATCATCTAGTGAGGAATAAGTTGATTAGGGATAGTCAACACTGTTTTGTGAAGGGTAGGTTGTGCCTCACAAACCTTACTGAGTTCTTTTGAGTTAGTGACCAAACAGGTGGATGAGGGTGAAGCAGTTCATGTGGTGAATATGGATTTCAGTAAGGCATGTGACAAGGTTCCCCACAGTCGGCTTTTGCAAAAAATACGAAGGTACTGGATTGAGGTGGTTTAACGGTTTGGATCAGAAATTGGCTGGCTGAAAGAAGACAGAGGGTGGTGGTTGATGGGAAATATTCATCCTGAATTTCAGTTACGAGTGGTGGACTGCAGGAATCTGGTTTGTGGCCATTGCTGTTTGTCACTTTTATAATTGACCTAGATGAGGACGTAGAAGGGTATGTTAGTAAATTTGCGGATGACACTCAGGTTGGCGGAATTATGGATAATGCTGAAGGATGTTGCATGTTAGAGAGGGACATAGATAAGCTGTAGAGCTGGGCTGAGAGATGGCAAATGGAGTTTAGTCCGGAAAAATGAGAGGTGATTCACTTTGGAAGGAGTAACAGGAATAAAGAGTACTGGGCTAATGGTAAGATTCTTGGTAGTGTAGAAGAGCAGAGAGAGATCTCAGTGTCCATGTACATAGATCCCTGAAAGTTGCCACCCAGGTTGACCAGGTTTTTAAGAAGGCATACAGTAGAGGGATTGAGTTTCGGAGCCACGAGGTCATGCTGCAGCTGTGCAAAACTCTGGTGCAACTGCACTTGGAGTATTACATACCATTCTGGTCACATAGGATGGATGTGAAAAGCTTTGGACAGGGTTCAGAGGGGACTAGCTAGGATGTTGCCTGGTATGGAGGGAAGGTCTAATGAGGAAAGGCTGAGGGACTTGAAGCTGGTTTTGTTGGACAGAAGAAGGTTGAGAGGTGACTTAATATAGACATATAAGATAATCAGAGGGTTAAATAGGGTGGACAGTGAGAGTCTTTTTTCCTCCGATGGTGATGCTAGCATGAGGGGACATAACTATAAATTGAAGAGTAATAGATATTGGACAGTTGTCAGAGGTAGTTTCTTTACTCAGCAGTAGGGGCCTGGAATACATTGCCTGCAACAGTAGTTGACTTGCCAACTTTAAGGGCATTTAAATGGTCATTGGATAAACATATGGATGGAAGTGAAATAGTGTAAGATAGGCTGCAGATTGGTTCCACAGGTCAGCACAACGTCGAGGGCTGAAGGGCCTGTACTGCTTTAATGTTCTGTTTTATTCTATCTTTCCTGAGAACATACACCATTTTCCTGCACTATCCCTGAATGCCTTGTTAAAATCTAGAAATCTATCAAGCTCTCCCTTGAATATACTTAACAACTTAGCCTAAACACACTCTGAGGCTAAGAATTTCAAAGATAAACCACTCTGAGTAAAGAGATTATTCCCCATCTCCGACCTAAATACCTGTCCTTGTTATTGACACTCCAGCCAGGAATCAAGTTAGAGAATCTCTCTGCCTCCAATAGATAAGGGACCCAAAACTGTTCACCGCATTCCAGCAGTGATCTGATTAGTACCTTGTGTAGTTTTAGCAAAATCTTTTTTTATATACAGGTTGTTCTGTTGTAATGCGTGTATTGTTAATGCACATTTGCTATAACGTGATTGACAAATTGGGGACACTGTTTCTAAAGTGCGAACTTTTATTGGTTAACACACAATTCCAGCCCCATTAACTTAAATGCTGCCGCTATTATGCGATTCTCTTGTAACAAGGGATTGCATGAGAAGGAACTACTGTATTATAGCAGAACCGATTGTACTCCATTCCCTTTGAAATAAAGGCTAATATTTCATTTACCTTTCCTATTGCCCACTGAATTTGGATGATTCTTGTGATTCCTGCATAAGGATCTCAAAATCTCTCTGTGCTACAGCTTTCTACAGTCTTTCTCTATGGAAATAATAATCTTCTCTTCCTGCAAAAATGCATTACTTTGCATTTCATGCAATCTGCCAGTGCTTTGCCTCACCTGTCTATATCCCTGTATGGACTCTGTTATCCTCACTATTTGAGCAGCAGGTCAGGCAGCATCCAAGGAGCAGGAGAATCGACGTTTCGGGTATAAACCCTTCTTCAGGAACCCTGAAGAAGGGCTTATGCCCGAAACATCGATTCTCCTGCTCCTTGGATGCTGCCTGACCTGCGCTTTTCCAGCAACACGTTTTTCAGCTCTGATCTCCAGCATCTGCAGTCCTCACTTTCTCCTATCCTCACTATTTGCCTTCCCACCTATTTTTGTTGCATTTTCAAACTTGATGATAGTACGTTCATTTGCCTCATCCAAGTCATGAATGTATTTTCTAAATCATTCTAGTCCCAGCACAGACCCCTGTGGTACTACACTAGTTTCAGATTGCCATCCTGCTGATGCTTCCTTTATCCCAACTTCTAATCCTACCCCAATGCTGTGAGTTCTTCCCGTATTAAGTAGCCTTACATGTAATACATATTGAACATTTGTTGGCAATCCAGATATCCACTGGATATGACATTTGGAGTGTTGTGTGTGCTTGTATCAGGAAAGAGAGACTTGCCATGGAGGAAATTGAATACATGTTTACCAAACTAATTCCTAGGATAGAAGGATTATCCTATGAGGAAATCTTAAATATACTGGGCCTTTATTCTCTGGCATTTGGAAGATTGAGAGGTGATCTCGTTCGAATGTGCAAAATTCTTTCAGGACTTGACCAGAGTAGATCCAGGAAGGAAGCTTCTCCTGGAGGGAAGTCTATAACAAGGGAAAGGTATTTATGACCGACGAGGAACAATCTCTTTACTCTGAGTAGTTTATCTTTGAAATTCTTAGCCTCAGAGAGCCGTGGAGGCTAAGCCATTGAATATGTTCAAGGCAGAGCTTGACAGATTTCTTCTAGATTTAGCTCTAATGAGGGATTCGGGGATAGTGCAGGAAAATGGTGTTGATACAGAAGTTAACTATGGGCAGGGTAACTATAGCTGAAAATGTGTTGCTGGAAAGGCGCAGCAGGTCAAGCATCCAAGGAGCAGGAGAATAGACGTTTCGGGCATGAGCCCTTCTTCAGGAATGAGGAAAGCAGGCTAAGATAAAAGGTAGGGGGGAGGGACTTGGGGGACATGCGTTGGAAATGCGATAGGTGGAAGGAGGTTAAGGTGAGGGTGATAGGCCGGAGTGGGGGTGGGGGCGGAGAGGTCAGGAAGAAGATTGCAGGTTAGGAAGATGGTGCTGAATTCGAGGGTTGGGACTGAGACAAGGTGGGGGGGGGGGGGAGGGGAAGTGAGGAAACTGGAGAAATCTGAGTTCATCCCTTGCAGTTGGAGGGTTCCTAGGCGGAAGATGAGGCGCTCTTCCTCCAGCCGTCGTGTTGCTATGGTCTGGCGATAGAGGAGTCCAAGGACCTGCATATCCTCGGTGGAGTGGGAGGGGGGAGTTGAAGTGTTGAGTCATGGGGTGGTTGGGTTCGTTGGTCCGGGTGTCCCAGAGGTGTTCTCTGAAACGTTCCACAAGTAGGCGGCCTGTCTCCCCAATATAGAGGAGGCCACATCAGGTGCAGCGGATGCAGTAAATGATGTGTGTGGAGGTGCAGGTGAATTTGTGGCGGATATGGAAGGATTCCTTTGGGGCCTTGGAGGGAAGTAAGGGTTGGGGGGGAGGTGTGGGCGCAAGTTTTGCATTTCTTGTGGTTGCAGGGGAAGGTGCCGGGAGTGGAGGTTGGGTTGGTTGGGGGTATGGACCTGACGAGGGAGTCACGAAGGGAGTGGTCTTTTCAGAACGCTGATAGGGGAGGGGAGGGAAATATATCCCTGGTGGTGGGGTCTGTTTGGAGATGGCGGAAATGACGACGGATGATATGATATATGGAGGTTAATGGGGTGGTAGGTGAGGACCAGTGGGGTTCTGTCCTGGTGGTGATTGGAGGGGCAGGGCTCAAGGGCGGAGGAGCGGGAAGTGGAGGAGATGCGGTGGAGAGCATCGTCGATCACTTCTGGGGGGAAATTGCAGTCTTTGAAGAAGGAGGCCATCTGGGTTGTTTGGTATTGGAACTGGTCCTCCTGGGAGCAGATGCAGCGGAGACGAAGGAATTGGGTATTTGGGTTGGCATTTTTATAGGGGGCAGGGTGGGAGGAGGTGTAGTCTAGGTAGCTGTGGGAGTCGATCAGTTTATAGTAAATGTCCGTATTGAGTCTACATGTTTAGACTACAGGCCAATTTAGTCTCCCATTTATTGTCAGAAAAATGTTGGAATCAATTCTTAGATTTGGAATGAAGGATATTTGGAAAACAGTAGTCTAATCAAGCAGAGTCAGCATGGCTCCATAAAAGGGAAGTTGTATCTGACTGATTTTTTAAAGAGATTTTTGAAGAAATTTGAACCAGTATGGATAGAGGAAAACTTGGAGATGTGTTGTATTTTGGCTTCCAGAAAGTCTTTGAAAAGATACCTCATAAAAGATTAGCCATGACCTATTGAATAGTGGAGCAGATTTGAGGGGCGAAATGGCCAATTGCTGTTCCTATTTCTTATGGTCTTATTGTCTAAGATCACTATTCACTGAGATCATGGCTGAAATGAGTTTGTTGGGGGTGGGGATGGGTGGGGGGTGGTGGCCTGTTTCTATCTCTATCATCTTAAAATACGTTTCTATTCTGGCAAGCTGAGCACTGTTACAACATGAGAGTTCTCTGTTGTGACAAGTTCTAAATTTTAGTTGTTTAAACTCTCTCAGCTTCAGGAGGCACTATTCAAGAGGGGAACAGTGAACGAAATGTGAGATTTCTTTTGAGAGAGTTATGTATATTGAGCAATTAATGTCTTGGTGGAAAGAGAGATGAACTAAGATGTAAATATTAATCCAGCATTATTTGTATAATGCTTGTGTAGATGACCTGTTCTCACTGGTTTGTCTTCCTAGGTTTCGTGTTACACATGTTGATCCTAAATCTCATTCTAATCATCAAAAGGTGTTGATTGCTGAACCTCCAGATGATATGTGTAATGAGGCAAATACAGACAACCAAGAAGTTCCAAACCCACCAGGAAAATTGGATGCAAAAGAGGTGAGTGAAACAATTCACTGAAGACACCAATTGTTTCCTGCCCAATAAGAAAATAGAACCATTCCTGAGTTTCACGTAAATTTTGTGCTTTTCGGTCGTCAGTCATCAGTTTTATATCCAACTTTTAAGGAACCACCTATTCTACCTTTGTTTCAGCTGCAGAAACTCTTATTTGTGTCTTTATTACATCTTAAGTTTGAAATTCTGATGCTCTTGTGAATTGTGGCCTTTATAAATTTAAGGTCATTCAAAGTTCAGCAGTCCTTTCCTTAACTTGCCTTAGGTCATATTCATATAGCAACCATGTGCTCACTGACTTACACTGGCTCCTATCAAGCTACTTGATGTTAAAGTTGTAATCCTTGGTTGCAAACCTTTCCATGCTGTTGCTCCTTTCTCTAATCCCCTCCAGCTTCACTCACTATCTTTTGAGAAATCTGCACCAAACTAATGTAGGCTTCCTAATGGTCCCCAATATTAATTGTTCCACCACCGGTTTCTGTGAATAGAAGAGTTGCTTAACAGTGTGAATTGAACCTGGTCCCTGAGGATTGCAGGGGAGTTGGTGGTAAAGGTTGAAATAAACAGATTTTGTTCTGTGTGAAAGCTGTCCAGTGGGTGCAGTGGTAAGGGGGACCTACAATTCAGGCACTTTAATGGATGTAAGGTTGCAAGAACCATTTGCCCTCAGCAAACCTTCTGCTTTGATTGCGCTGCATTTTGGGCCCATTGTTTCAAGGGCAGAATTCTGATCAGCGTTTCAGGTCTGTGACCCTTTATCCGCCAGGAACAAGGCAGTAAGTTTGATCCTACTGAGGATTATCAAAATCTGAAAATATTTTCAAGTCGCTTGTTTGAAAAAAAGGTTTTGCATTTTTGTAAGTAATCTCTTTAGTTGCATTGCTAAATTCTTGTTTTCAGGAGTACATTCACTTTAAATCCTTCTATAATATCATCTTTTCAGGAAACTTTGCAGGAAACTAAGGATTTGCAGTGAGTTTGTGATTTGGTAAGATATTTTCTCATACTTCTAGAAATTTAAAATTATGGAATTGTGTTCATTATTTTGATTAATTTATCCTTTTATGTGCCAAGAGATATCTCCACTTTCATGTTTGGTTGAATGCCTCCTCTTTTGTTTCTGTCTTGTTGAAGAGAGGAGTGGTTGAGGGCTTGCATCCAGGGTTGGGGTTTAGGTCCCAATAGCTGTTTCTCTCCCATCTCAATCAATGTGTTGTAAAATTTTAGAATTTGAGTTTAATTGATAAAATGTATCTTATTAGCTAATCAAGTTCCTGGTTTGGAACTTGAACCTATTCGTGTCCGATCTGAGATAACAATGTTACTCGAGCCATGGCTAACACTCCTAACTCACTCAAAAATCTTGAAAATCCCAGAAAACAAACACCTTATCTTGTGTGGATTGTATATGGTCTGGTTCTATGCTTCATATCTCAAGTAATTTACTCATTTATACGAAGATTAATTATGACTTATTGAAAATGTTACAGCATTCTTTCATGGCCTGTAGACATCTCTGGTTAGGCCAGCATTTCTTAACTCTGTCTGCAATTTAACATGCTGGTGAGCCACCAGGTTAGATTCAGTACAGTCCATTTGTGTACACACAATACTATTAAGAAGGGCATGCCAGGACCTTGACCCAGTGAAGGAATTTTGGTGCATTCCAAATCGGGATGGTGTATGGCAAAGAAGGCAACTTGCAAGAGGTGGTGGTGTTCCTTTGGTGTCCTCTGCCTTTATTCTTTTAGATGGTGGAGATTGCAAGTTTGGAAGGTTCTGTTGAAGGAGACTTGATGGGTTGCTGCAATGCATCACATATACAGGCCACACTGCTAGCACTGTGCATCAAACAGGCAGACAGTGCATTACCCTCTCAGACAGGTTCACAGTTTTTTTTTGGGGGAGGGGGGTGATGACCTCAGGGGAAAGCAGCAGCCAGGTCATTGACACCACGATTGGCACTGTTGTACAGCAGGGAGAGGTAGTGTTGGAGAGCAATAGTGATACGGGACTCCATAGTCAAGGGCACAGATAGACATTTCTGTGGCCGCAAGTGATTCTCGGGGTCTGGCAGGGTCAAGGATGTCTGAATGGGAACAGAATTTCCTGAAGGAGGGTGAGCAGCTGGAGGTTGTGATCCATATTGGTAGGAACAACATGGGCAGAAAGAGCGATGAGGTCCTGCAAATGGAGTTGGGTATGAAGTTGACAACTAGAGCCTCTCTAGGATTGTAATCTTGAAAGTATTCCATGTGCCAGTGAGGCAAGGAACAGGAAGATAGTACAGTTACATATATGGTAAAGAACAGGTGTACGAGGAAGGGCTTCAGGTATGCAGGTAATTGAAATGTCTCCTGGGACAGGAGGGACCTTTATAAGACAGCCAGGTTGCACCTAAACTGGAGGGGAGGTTTGCAAGTGCCACGTTGGGAGGGCTTAGACTAAAGTGGAAGGGGAGCAGGGACCAGAGCAGTAGGTCAGCAAGTGAAATGACCGAGGAGTCTGAGACTAAGGCCAGTAGAACTAAGGCGAAGAATAGACTAGGAGAGGTTACTAAACACCATGGGATTGGTGCTCTGAAGTTTATTTGTTTTAACATGAGAAGTATGACAGCTAAGGCAGTTGAATTTAGTACATATAATTATGGTGTTTTAGTTATTACAGAGACTTGGTTGAGAGATAGACAAGTCTGACAGCTTAATGTTCTGAGATTTAGATGTTTCAGGCATGAAAGAGGAATAGGAAGAGTGCAATCATTTGAGGATTGTACTACGGGCCTCCAAACAGCCAGTGGGAGATCGAGGAACAGCTGTATGGATGGATCATGGATAAGTGTAAAACATAAGGTTGGTGTGATAGGTGATTTTAACTTCACCTATATTGACTAGAAATTTCTTACTGCAGGGGCTTGGATGAGGGCGAATTTGTTAGGTGTGTAAATAGCCCAATTAGGGAAGGGCTAGACCTGATACTGGGGAATGAGCCCAGCTAGGTGATTAGTGTTTTACTGGAGGAGCATTTCTGGGACAGTAACCATAACTCCTTAAGCTTCAAGTTACTTATGGATATGAAGAGTAACAAGGTTATATCCCATGTAAGGCAGGAGAACTACTATTTAGATACAAAATTGGCTCTGGTAGGTGACCGAGTGTTGGTGAAGGATTGCTTTTTGGACTGGAGACCTGTGACCGGTGGTGTTCCGCAAGAATGCTGGGTCCACTGCTTTTTGTAATTCATATAAATGATTTGGATGTGAATGTAGGAGCTATGGTAAGTGAACTTGCAGATGTCACCAAAATTGCTGGTGTAGTGGACAGTGAAGAAGGATTTGTTGTCCATGCTAATTGCTCTTGATTTGAGTGGCTTGCTAGACCATTTTAAACAGCAATGGGGTGGGAGGGGTCTTTGATGATGTTAGCAGCCTTTCCGAGAAGTTTAAATGGGATCCATGGATGGGAGTTTGGCTTCCGTGATGGTCTGGGCTGTGCACACAGCCTTCTAAAGTTTCTTAGTCCTGGGCAGAGAAGTTACTGTACCAGGCTATTATGCACTCAGGTAATATGCTTTCGATGGTGCATCTGTAAAACTGGTGAGAGTCCTTATGGTGGTGTAGTTTCTTGACTGTCTCATCTATGTGGGAGGTCCAGGACAGATTGTCGGTTATTGTCACTGCTAGGAACCTGATGTTCTTAACCCTCTTCGCTTCTGCTTGTTGATGTAGTTGGGGTGTGTCCTCCTTCTTTCTTCCTGAAGTCAATGATCAGTTCTTTTATTTTACTGAGGACAGTAGGGCTGTTGGTTAAACTACCATGGCAATTGTGATGGCTTTCTGTCAATGCACAGTTTCACCATCCCTCCTCGCCCCCAGACCTCATCGAAAGAAAATGCCATTCACCCCTCTTATTCTGATGTGAGTATACCCCCTCCACACACTAACCTCTGGCTCCATTCCTAGAGGTCCATCGCTGTGGCATCGTCCTGCCAAATGCCCCCCCTTGCCTGCTGGTCAGGTAGTCAGTCTGAGTTTTGGATAGAAGTTTGGATCATTTTATTCAAATACAGTTTGGTATTAGAACTAGAAAGTCTTCCACATCCCTGATCTTGCAGTGTTCATTATCCAATAAAAGGTTTTCATGTATACCCTGCTATCCCCAGCCAGTTAGCTTTCTTAAAACCAGATGGAAGCTTTGGGTCTGATTCCTGTTCAAAGAAAATGAAAAGGGACTAAAAATAGTAATATTGAAGCAAGATGGTGACTGATTCTAAATATTTTATATTGTTGTCCTTCTAGTTTGATGTTTAATGAAAATGTTTTCAAATGGAATGAGCATTTCAGTGTTGAGCAATATTCTGTTTAATTGCCAGTTATAATGAAACTGAATGTCTTCCCTGTTGTCTTCTATAACAATGAATCTTTTGTACCCTAGCAGGGGAGAAATAAAACACCTCCATCAAGAACAGATTGAGGAGTGATGGATATTTCTGAATGAAAACCAAGTATGAAATTGACATTTGCATCGATGAGTGTATGATGGATTTTTTCAAATGTCTTTTGTTATATTTTTACAACGTGTTATAAATGGGAATTCAAAGATAAACTAGCAATGACCAAATCATATTAATTAAATTTTCTTCTTTGAACTTTGAATCAATATATTGGGACAGATGGTCAACATAATTGGTTTTAAAAAAAATTCTGCATTCACTGCTGTCTCCCTCTTGTCATCTCTAACTTCGTGCCTCATAGTTGCATTCCTTTTCCCTGTAAATTTCTAATAATGTTCTAATTCCTCACCTGATTTTCAAAAATAAGAAATAATCTAATTAAAACTGATTCAACTTAACAGGATTTTAATGATGTGAATGCCCTTAATTACACCCATTGGAAATGGGCAGCCCATCTCAGAAAATATCTGCTGATCAGAAATCTTTAGGGACCTTTTTTGGTGTTCTTCATTAGTGTGTACATACCGCATTTGTGGAATTAGTATGGTATAAATTGGCAATAAGAAGGGTTTTATTCTTTGTAATGCTATGCCTGTAGGTATATGAATGGTAGAATTCTAGATAATGTCTTAACCTTTGTCCCCAAATATATTCAGCTGATAAAATGTACACAATTGGATAGATCCTATTAGTTTTGTTTCCTTTGCAACAGTAAAGTATGCAGTCATACTATTTTAAGGCAGTTTCTTTTGATATTCGGGAGGGGAAAGTATGACCTGAGTGTGAAAGAATTTGTGGTTTATAGAAGGAAATCTTTTCTTGTTACTTAATGTTCACATCATGGTATTAAATGGTTTGAGAAGAAGGATACCGAAGTAATTGGACAGGTTTTATGATAAAAATGCTTAACCTAGAAATAAATTTGTTACTTAGGCTAAATTTTAAAAATAATTTCAAGATGTAATTTTTGTATCCCAAAGGCCCTGGATTCCTACTGTGTGATAAATTCTGACAGCTCTTGAGATGCTACAATTGGCTATTGTATGATAGAACAAAAAAATCCTGGAAGGATTCTCTCTCTTGTCCAGGAGAGAAATGTTCCTGCATGGAGATTAAGTAAAGCCATTATGGTTAGTTGTATTGCCCACCATTTTCCAGGAACCTCCTGACTTACTCAGTGGGGTTTCCTGATTTGGGAAAAGTCACTTAAAGTGAGGTGCTGAATGGCATCCTCCTCCCACAAGTTATTCCAAATTTGCACTCCTGAGATGAGAAGATTGCAGAAGAAGGGTGTAACTAAGCATAAATAGACATGCATTGTGTCCAGTTGCTTTACAAAGCTGTAAATTCTGCAAGTTTGCATTAATGTTTGAAATGAATGCAATATGGTGATTTGGCTTAATCATTACAGAAAATAGCTAATTTAACTAATGTAGATTGCAGAAGCTTCATTTCTTTGCGATTTTTCTGTGCAGTGATATCTTTCATACCTGTTCAAACAATTCATATGTATCCCGATCAAAAATTGAGACCGAGGTATCTGCCTACATTTGAGTTGTAATTTTTCACAAGAGCGGTGTCTTTAATTATAAATGCAGTACGTTTTTTGTGGTTGATTTTGTACCCCTAATGCCAAATATGATTGGTCTCGAAGCTTCCCTGTGAGAGGAAAGTTAATTCATTTTTATTTGCAAATTTACATGACTACAAAAATGGGAATCAACCTGCATAGATGAATGCAGTGATGCTTATTTCAGGACCAAACTGACATGATAGTTTAGGAATTGTATACAAGTGCTAATTGATGCAGTATTTATAAACACACTTTTTTGTAAAGGAAAATGACATAGCTGCATTTGAAAAAAAAAACTATTGTAAAATATAATTATAAATATAACTTTTCAAGCCAGCTTAATGGATATTGGCATTCTCCATTGTGTCTTATAAATTAGAAGACTGGAAGTTTGCTTTGTGTGCATGAGCAAGGTTACTGTCATTCATTTATTATCCAGCAATCCTTGTTGGAAAGTGTACTTAACTGGACGGGAAATGAAAGCATCATCAAGGTGAGCTAGAATATGCTGCTGCATGGTGAATAACCTTATTGCAGTAATAGTCTGTGTTCACATGAAGTGGTGCTATATGCTTTTTCCTTCTAAGAAACCTTTTTAACACTATAACAATAAATGTTTACTGAGCATTGACCAGAACAGTAAATTGTTACCAAGATTTGTTTTGTAATGTTTACATTGTAATTATGTGCAATAATGCTGCTTTAACAAATGAGACACATCTACGTATATACTTGTGATGAAAACTGTCTTATTCCAATATTATGATAATTAATGTTCTTGCAGGTGTTCTTTGAGTAAGCATCAGGGAAAATGGAATCACTGAGGCTTCAAGTTGTGTGAATATTTAGTTATGGGTTCTGCTGACCTTTACTCCTGTGTTGAAGAGCCGCCAACAAAATTTTGTTTAAAGGGGTAATTAAGCTGACTGAGGAAACCTTTTTGTGTTGACCCTAGGCATAGTAACACTACGGATGTTCCATCAGCTCCTCGTCTAGGAATCCTAATTCAAAACCTATATACTTGGGAGTAGTTCATTGTGAGTGCAATCAATTATTAGTTAAAACAAATATGGTGTTCTGCAGCAAATGAAGTTGCCTTATAGGAAATGTTGCAACCGCTTATTTTGAGTAATGTGAAGCATTTAATACTTAAGGCAGCTTTATAATTAGGTGGTGCACTTTAAAAAGCGATAGCCGTAAATGGCATCTATTCTAGAAATGTTACTTTGTGCAGTATTCATGTTTTAAACTCTAAGTCTTTGAAGTAATGTCAGGTTTTCAGTCGTAATTTCCTTCATGTGAATATGTATACATTTTGGGATTTTATCATTTTATAGATGTATGTTATCTGTATACCTTTCTCCTTTATAAATGCTACACCTTTGGAAGGATGTATTTTTTTTTATTGAACCGCTTGTTTGTGTAGACATCTTCAGATTGCAACATATGTTTTGAATAATACTGAAATTGAGGAAAATGTTTAATTCAAATCTGGAAATTTAATCCATAGTACCTGTATTTGAGTTTCAACAAACAACTGCTATTGCTTCAATTTATATAATGCTGCAAACTTACATTTCAAACATTTTTAAAAAAATGTGAGTTAAGCAGATCAACATTTAAATAAAATATCTTTCGATATGCAGTTACTGTTGCCTACTTGGATATTGTCTTTCAAACTGGCACATTAATCATTCACTGTATTTACAATTGTTATCAAATTTGTAACATTTTGAATAAAATCTTGAAATATGATCAATTTTGTAAAACTTTGCTTTCAGTGGAGTTTTGCTATGCCTCTGACATGATGTTTAAGACTAGGGTAATTTAACAGTAGTATGTATATAAAAATGTGTATGTGTGTGTCCTATGTATGTGGCAAATGAGTTAAAAGACAAACTGTGGTTAGAAAACTGTAGAGGACGTCAAATTACAAATGTGGTCAAGACAGCCCCCATGAATTACCCAATGACTCTTGTAATGTTGGTGGGGGGAGGGGATTGTTTTCAAAGAGTAAAACCCTTTTACTTAAAACCAAATTCTTCATTTATGATAACAGGGTTCTCTGTCGTGCTTAACATAATGAGGTATGAATAACACATAGACAATAGGTGCAGGAGTAGACCATTCTGCCCTTCGAGTCTGCACCACCATTCAATATGATCATGGCTGATCATCCTTAATCAGTATCCTGTTCCTGCCTTATCTCCATAACCCTTGATTCCACAATCCTTGAGAGCTCTATCCAACTCTTTCTTAAATGAATCCAGAGACTGGACCTCCACTGCCCTCTAGGGCAGAGCATTCCACACAGCCACATCTTTATGAATGAAGTAGAATTTATGCAAAATTTTATGTATATGTGACAAGCAATGAGGATAATAGTTTTCTTTTAAATTGGCATCCAATGTAAAAAATTTTTATCCCAACTAAATTTTAATTCTGAATCTAAAGCAAATGCATAGCACTTCACAAATCATGCTTTCATTCTCAAAGTATGAAACTCAACTACTTCCTTTCTTATTACCTCATTAATTCTCATGAGGATTGCTTGAATAAAACAAAAATGTTCTTAGAATTTCCAATTCTATGCAAGACATTTTTTTTGCTCCATGATTTCATTTTTTATGATGTTATAAATTCTGGACAGGTTCCTGCTGATTGGATGACAATGTAACCTCACTACTTGAGAAAACAAGGAAGAATGGAGGATTACAGATCTTTGGCTTGAGAGAAAGGAGATTGTTAGAATCTGTTATAAAAGATATGATAACTGAACATTTAGAAAATAATGGTGAAATTAGACAGAGTTGCTGCATATTTATGAAAAGAAATTTGTGTTTGTAAAACCTGTTGGAGCTTTTTGAGGATGTTTCTTCCATACCTATGACCACTAGCATCTACAAGGAAAGGACAGCACGCACATGCAGGTACGACAAGCAAATAGGAAGGGAAATGGTATATTGGCTTTCCTTCCAAGGAGGTGAGAGTATAGGAGTAAAAGTGTCTTGTAGTTGGACAAAGCCATGGTGAGACAACAACTGCAATATAATAAGCGCTTTGGTCTCATCTAAGGAAGATATAGTTCACTAGATTAATTCATGGGATGGCAGAGAAATGACAAATGATCCTTCTCACTTAGTCTTAACAATAAATCAATCAACTGTATATTTTAGTCAAGTGTGATACAGTGAAAAGTTGCTTTGTGTGCTATACAATTAGATCAAATCATAGTGCTGACACAACTTGACCAACCAACACTTTTTAAACAACATAACCAGAGCACAGGGGGTTTACCAACTTTTAAATAACAGACAGAGTTTTGGAAATGCAAAGACATCGAAGGAATTACTCCTCAATAAAGTACAGGAACATAGAACATAGAAGAATACAGCGCAGTACAGGCCCTTCGGCCCTCGATGTTGCGCTGATCAAAGCCCACCTAACCTACACTAACCCACTATCCTCCATATACCTATCCAATGCCCGCTTAAATACCCATAAAGAGGGAGAGTCCACTACTGCTACTGGCAGGGCATTCCATGAACTTACGACTCGCTGAGTGAAGAACCTACCCCTAACATCAGTCCTATATCTACCCCCCCTTAATTTAAAGCTATGCCCCCTTGTCATAGCTGACTCCATACGTGGAAAAAGGTTCTCACTGTCAACCCTATCTAACCTCCTAATCATCTTGTACACCTCTATCAAATCACCCCTAAACCTTCTTTTCTCCAATGAAAACAACCCCAAGTGCCTCAGCCTTTCCTCATAGGATCTTCCTACCATACCAGGCAACATCCTGGTAAACTTCCTCTGCACCCGTTCCAGTGCCTCCACATCCTTCCTATAGTATGGCGACCAAAACTGCACACAATATTCCAGATGCGGCCGCACCAGAGTCTTATACAACTGCAGCATGACCTCAGGACTCCGGAACTCAATTCCTCTACCAATAAAAGCCAGTACGCCATATGCCGCCTTCACTGCACTATTTACCTGGGTGGCAACTTTCAGAGATCTGTGTACATGGACACCAAGATCCCTCTGCTCTTCCACACTACCAAATAGTCTACCATTAGCCCAGTAATCCATCTTTTTATTACTCTTACCAAAGTGAATCACTTCACACTTAGCTACATTGAACTCCATTTGCCACCTTTCTGCCCAGCTCTGCAGCTTCTCTATATCCCGCTGTAACCTGCCATATCCTTCCTCACTGTCAACAACTCCACCGACTTTCGTATCATCCGCAAACTTGCTCACCCAACCTTCTAACCCTTCCTCCAGGTCATTTATAAAAATGACGAACAGCAATGGTCCCAAAACAGATCCTTGCGGAACACCGCTAGTGACGGCACTCCAAGATGAACCATTGCCATCAACTGCTACCCTCTGTCTTCTTCCAGAGAGCCAATTCCTAATCCAAACCTCCAACTCACCCTCAATGCCATATCTCTGTATTTTCTGCAGTAGCCTACCATGGGGGACCTTATCAAACGCCTTACTAAAATCCATATATACCACATCTACCGCTTTCCCCTCATCTACCTCCTTAGTCACCTTCTCAAAGAATTCAATAAGGTTTGTGAGGCACGACCTGCCCTTCACAAAACCATGCTGACTATCCTTGATCACATTATTCCTATCCAAATGTTCATAAATCCTATCCCTTACAATTCTCTCTAAGACTTTGCCCACAACAGAAGTGAGACTCACTGGCCTATAGTTACTAGGATTATCCCTACTCCCCTTCACATATGTTTAAGTTTTCCTTTCACATGTCACACTGAATTTTAAATCTATGTACCTTCCAATTTAACCTTAGCTTCAAGTTTTATTTTGTCTTTTGACTTCTCTGTATACACAATAAATAGCTACAGCTGCAGAACTGATCAGTTTAAATGTGCAGTTGACTTTTAGCTCTGATTCGGAGCAGAATAAAATGTCAAAATGCCCTCCAATAGATCTCTAACCTCAAGTAAAAACAGAGTGGGCTGGAGAAACTCAGCAGGGTTGAGCAGCACTATCGATAGAAAATATTTTCTAATGTTTCATGTCCAGTGCCCCTTTGTCAGAATTGGGTTCTTATTACCTCATTAATTCTCATGAGGATTGCTTGAATAACACAAAAATGTTCTTAGAATTTCCAATTCTATGCAAGTCATGAAAGCATATACTTAAAGTCATCAAAATTACATGTTCTGACCAGTTTTCCATGGGCAGTTTAAAAACACATGTTATCTCTGCACTATCATAACACCTCTCTGATCTACTTAGTGTATGTTTCTGTGCATTAATGCTTCGGGCCACAGCACCAACTGTCATTGCAATGCTGTTGCAAAGACAAATAATGTTCAGGGACAGGCTCCACTCCCAGCCTGGACCAGCTTGCATCTCAGGTCTGCTCAGTGGCTCACTCAACTTACACTTGAGTTGCTCACAGCATCTTGCCCTTCCTTTGCCTTTACCTTACCCTACGTTTTAACGCAGGCACTAAAACAGGCTGCTTATCAGTAGTCATCAGTCCACACAGTGGATATAGTGCTGCATGTCACTCTGCTGTATCTATAGTACACCTGCACTACATGCCAGCAGAGTATGTGGAAAACACACTGCACGTGCTTCAACCAAATGATCATATCCCAAAGTTGGAATGGAGTAGTGCTGAATCACATCTGGACAGACCGCATCTGATATTAGCCCAGTGATTTGGACACCGCTATTTACAGAAACTTCCTCTTGACTTCAGGAAGGAAGGAGGAGGGCACAACCCTGTCTACAGCATTGGAGCAGAGGTAGAGATGGTCGAGAGTATCAAGTTTCTAAGAGTGACAATAACTGGCAATCTGTCCTGGACTTTACACGCACAGCAACTGTTAAGAAGGCACAGCAATGTCCCTTCTTCTTCAGCTTGCTTAGGAATTTGGCAAACCCATAAAGACCCTCACCAACCTTTACAGGTACACCATAGCAACACACTATCTGTGAGCATAACGGCCTGGTACGGCAACTGCGCTATCCAGGACTGTAAGAAACTACAAAAGGTTGTGTGCAAAGCATTGACCATCACGAAAGCCAACCTCCCATCCATGGACTCCAATTGCACTTCTTATTGTCACGGAAAGGCTGCCAAAATCATCAAAGGCCCCTCCAACCCCGGCATTGTTCTCTTTTAACTACTTCAGTCAGGCAGAAGATACAGAAACTTGATTGCATGCACCAACAGGTTCAAGAACAGCTTCTTCTCTACCATTATTAGACTGATGAATGGACCTCTCTAATTTCAGATAATGTTGATCTGGCTTTGTGCACCTACTGTGCAGCCGCAATTTTGTATGCCTCACTCTTTCTACGTGCCCTATGATTTGTATGTCCTTATTTGCTACAATCTGCATCTGCTACTCCCAAAACACAGCTTTTCACTTAGATACATTAGATTAGATTACTTACAGTGTGGAAACAGGCCCTTCGGCCCAACAAGTCGACACCGCCCCGCCGAAGCATAACCCACCCATACCCCTACATCTACCCCTTACCTAACACTACGGGCAATTTAGCATAGCCAATTCACCTGGCCTGCACATCTTTGGACTGTGGGAGGAAACCGGAGCACCCGGAGGAAACCCACGCAGACACGGGGAGAACGTGCAAACTCCACACAGTCAGTCGCCTGAAGCGGGAATTGAACCCGGGTCTCTGGCGCTGTGAGATAGCAGTGCTAACCACTGTGCAACCGTGCCGCCCACATGTGACTGCAACGAATTAAATCAAATCCAAACCCGAATGTTGAAAAATAGGGACATGACTAAGCCATTTGGCCCTTTGAGTCTGCTGTGCCATTCAATATGTTCATGATCTTTAAAAAGATTTGATTTGTGAGATGTGAGCATTGCTGGTTGGCCAACATTTATTGCCCAACCATATTAGCCCTTCAGAAGGTGATGCTGAGCTGCCTTCTTGAACCCCTGCAATTCATATGCCGTAGGTCAACCCACAATCATCTGATCATCCAACTCAATACCATGTTCTCGTTTTTTCCTTTATAACATGTGATCCCTTTAGTCCAAAGAGTTATATCTAACTCCTCCTTGAAGTCATTCAATGCTTTGGTATCAACCGCTTTATGTGCCTGAAATTTCCACAGGCTCACCCTTCTCTAGGTGCAGAGATTTATCCTCTTTACTACTCAGCTGTTTTGGTGGTTAGGATGAGGGCCCTCATAAGCGTGAGGAGCTGCATGTTAGGTGTCCCACCACCACGTTTTGGTCTATTCTGGAATATCCTGTCCTGTACTGAGAAAACTGGAGGGATTGAGTAAGAGCAAAATGGGTGGTGCAGCTGTCAGTACTGGTGTAGTTGGGAGTGAAGTGTTGAGCTGGCTGGATTGAGTGGGTGTGTCAACAACACAGCACAAGCAGAGCTATTGGTGTTGGGGTTCAGGGTTTGTGAGAACAAGAAACAAAACTGTTGGAGGCAATAGTGAGAGTGGTACCTTGGTGGGTGCAGTAAGTGAGATAGAGTGAATGTGAGGGAGAGAAGATGGTGGCCAAGTGGAGAAAGAGATTGGTCTCTGTCCTGCACAGCTGGGCATTCCTCCATATGGCTGAAACTGCACTGACCTGGGCAGCAGCACCAGCTGGTCAAGCATGATTCAATGTTGTGACCTCATCAGCCAGTCCTGGTAGAAAAAGATATCCCTCCTCTGCATCACGCCATCCAACATGAACTTCAGTCTTTGTCCACAGACCGGGCACAAAGTTTCCCTTCTCTGCCAAGTCTGTCGTGAACTGTACAGGACAGCACTGGATTGACAGTGCTTGTCTGATGGAAAACAGCCTTTTAAAGATGGTGCCAGTGCTAGGGATGATAGTCTATTCTAGGATATCCCAGGGGTGGTAAGTGGTAGAATTGGGCTAACGTTGGATGAAAGGGGTGAGGTTATTGAGACCTATTTTGGTTCATTGTGCAAGAAAGCTCACTAGGCCTTGCATAGAGAAACCTCTCATTATCTGAGTCATCACTGGTTATTTTGAGTTATGGCATGGAGGTCAAGATTTCAATAAATGAATAACTTTTGTAGATCATGTCAAGGCATCTGGATGAGTATATGAATAGGAGGGTTTGGAAGGATATGGGCCAGTTGCTGGCAAGTGGGACTAGATTGGATTGGGATAGACTGGTTGGCATGGACGAGTTGGACCAAAGGGTCTGTTTCCATGCTATACATCTCTATGACTCTGTCAGCAAAAAACTCACAAACTTAAGAAAAATAAGATACCAATGAAATGATGAGATAATGGAAGAATAAGATCTAGTCCTTTGGGAAACTGGGAGATGTTTGTTTCAATGGTTTAAGGAACTCATAAGATTTAAACATATCTTTATAGATTAAATGTGCAAAGATGAAGTAAAAGTTAGTTGAACAATGAAGAAACTTAGATTATGTTTTAACCCAGCATGGATCCAAACAAATAAAAACAAAAGAAAGAATAATTTTTTAAGGAATAAATGAATAAGCCAAGTTAAGGCCTGGAATCAGATAGATTGTTTGATTCTTGAAAGAAGTAAATGCTGTTCTTGTTGTAGTGGACATTAAAGTTTATTCAACATGTATGAATGCTATCCGTAAGTAACTCCTGGGATGTGTTAATTGTCAGAAGAAAGAAAAAGTGAGTGTAGGAGATGACTTCAAGGAAAACACATGGTAAAAATTGGGATTGGATATTATGGGTACAATCTGGTATCCATCTAAGTTTAGTTAGAGTCAGAAAAGTGGACGTCAATAATTTGATCATTTTCTCTTGATAATGTTTGAGGATTCTTTTAAGGAGAAGTGTATTGCAATTGATCTGCTTTCCATCATCCCGAGTGTTAGGACCATGAAGAGGACTCAAAAGTAAACAAACAATTTGTCCAAAAGAAATACAACCGTATGTAGATACTTTGATCTTAGAATAAGATAAAGTCCAGAAAGAATAAATTGATATTGGGATCCCAATTTGAGTGTGCAGTTATAATTGAACAAAATATATCATAACTGTGCCACAAAAACATGGATTGACCAGCATGTGAAAATGCCCAAGTGAAAATGACATGATATGGTCAGTTTGTTAGAACATTTTTGATTATCAAGCGATTGACATATACAGAGAAACAGGTTTATAATAATTGGAGTAAAACTTAATAGAAGATTAGAGAAAATAAAACAAAACTAAATGAGTTTGTATTAGAAAATAATAAGGAACATACAAAATGGATACTAGCATGGGAGGAACTGGAGAACTGGGAGGAGAACTTTGGGTTTGAAGTCCGATCAGACTAAAATAGAAAAGGGGATTAAAAGCAACTTTTGGAAGAAGTTTATTTGGACTCTACTTGAATATTTGAAACTTATAATTGGCTGCATATGGTGAATCAATAAGATGTCACTCGAATATGTGGAATCAATGCTCAGACATTTTTCAACCTTATGGTGCCGACTGTATGTTTGAGCAATTTTTGATTATTAATGATATTGAAGATCAAATAAGTGATGAATTATATTACATTCTATTTAATAGTGGTTAGTTAAACAGTTATTTATAGGGAAGAAACTAAATGGGGCTGAAAGTATAAGGTTTTTTGCTGCTTTATGTTCAAGTTATGTCAATTTAGATTGACAAATATGAAAGGTGCTGTTGATGTGGATGCAACATTTAATCAAAAACACAGCTATATTTTAAAATAGTTTGGTTTTGCAATTATGTAACAACAGGCCTATGAGATAGATAAATATATATGTGTGTATATATTTATACCTATATTATGTTGAAAATAAGTTTTGTAGTAAGTCGTGTAGATTTTTTTATCTTTTTGGATGTATCAGTTTTGATGGTTTGGAATGACAGTTAATCAATAGGAGGTAACATTACATATTACAAGCAGGTGGATAAATTGTTCATTGGTGCCATGTTATTTTGGCATAGATGCATGGAATTGTTAAAATAAGAGACAAGCTGTTCTAAAAAGGATAATCTTAAAAAATATTGATCATATGAAAGAATGAATCATACGACTAGTAAATGATTTCACTGAGATGATGATGATGATGACTTTTAAAGAAACCATCCAGGAATTGAGCATATATTGTTTAACCAATTCAAGATTGACAATGAGGAATATGAATTAGTAAGCCAATTAGAGTTCAGGGGGCAGTGGTTAGCAAGATCTAATAAACCAGGTTCTTAAGCTAATGTAGAAGAAGATTGAAGACAGAAGGAGAGCTTCAACCAACTGAACAGAATTAGAGACTTGGACCCATGCAAGCAGTATCACAAACAGGTATTCTGAAGTGATTGACTGTAAAACCATGGCTTTTATTAAGAATGTTTGAAATACTTGTTATGATAAACTTAATAAGTTCTGTAAATTTGTGAAAGCCTATTTCTAACTGGCATGGATCTTGTTAACTAATTGGAGCTGGTAAACTTTTCGATTGGCTCTCTCAAAGTCGATCGATAACTGTTTTACAGTTAATGATAGGGTGCACCCCAAAGTCTTTCTTTATGTTTTTGACAAGACCTAATTGTTAGTAGATTTATCTTGGTGTGAACATTACAATCACCCATTTGTTCCATTCCCCCCTCAATGAGAAATTCAGTTGAGATTTGTGTTGAAAATAGAAGAACTACTAAAGATTGCAGTTTGTTTTGTGTATCTTATTTGAATTGGAAATAGTGATTTTAGCCGATTGTTAAATAAATGTTTTCTGATATTTAAAACTATTTTGTTTGTTTAATTATCGAATTGTAATAGGCATTCCATTGCTTCTGAAAGCAAAAAGAAATGTATCTGGATTTTCAGTTATTCTGTTTCACTATCCCAGTGTGGATGTAAATTGTGCAGTGGAATCCTGTCCATCGCAGACTCTGAAGGAATTGCCCAAAAAATTGAAGATTCCGCTGTGCAACTTTTCTACTCCTGAAACCCTCTGCAAGTATCCATTTAAATCAAAGAATGTGGATCGCTTTCTGATGAAATTACGTAAATAATTAAGCAGAAAATATTTAAACTTTGGACAAACTATTCAACTGGCTCCATATGTACCTCACACCTTCAACTACATCTCCCCCAGGGCTTGCCCTCTTCCCCCAACTCCAAGACCAGAAACCCACTTGCATCATTGCCTGCTCCAAACCAGCCACTCCATTCCCCACTCCCCTCTTCTCCTCTTCTGAAGCTGACACCTCTTCATTCTCAGGCCTGACTCCATTTCCCCCTGCAGCCCCAATTCCTCAAATTCCCATCTCATTTCAGATCTGGTCTGCCTTGAACCATCCCACCCACCCCAATTACCTGGGCGCTCCATTCATCAGCTCTGGACCTGAACTGCTTCTGCTGTCCCCTTGCCACTGCCCCAGGATTCCCCCTCCCCCCTGGCAGACCAAGCCCCCACAGGTCCTGACACCTCCTTCTGTCCTCTGCTAAATCCAGTTTCTCCTACCCTCCCTGAACCACTAGAAACATTACAGTACTTACCTGATAGGATATCGGTGGGTAGACTATCCTGTTGGCGTTCTTTTCACATGGCACCCTATTTTCATGATAACTTACTTACACAGCCAAGGTTGCAAGAGGGACACAAGCAGTTTACAGAGAGATAGTGATATGTTAAGTAAGTGGGGAAAAAGTTTGCAAATGGAGTATAATGTGGGAAAATGTGAAGTTCATTTTGGAAGGGAGAACAAAAGGGCTATTATTTAAATGGAGAAAAACTGCAGAATCTGCAACACAAAGGGACTCGGGGGTACTTGTACATGATACATAGAAGACAGGTGTCACAAGTTCAGCAGGTAATCAGGAAGGCTAATGGAATGTTGGCCCTATTTCAAGGGATAGAGAGTAGGGAAGTCTTACTGTAACTGTACAAGATGCTGGTGAGACAGCATCTGGAATACTATAATCAGTTTTTGGCTGTGAGAAATGAAGTTCACTGTTCAATAATTTCAGTCCGAGTCAAATTCTGAAGCAGCAGTTTTATTAAAGTGTCCTTGCAACAGCGAGTGTCCAAGAAGTAGGCACACCGATCAGAAGGTTACATTACAACTTATACAGTTCAGTTGAGTCTCTTGGCACTCCCCTTTTATCCTGTTGGTTGCTTTTTCTGTTGTGCATAGCCTATCGCAAGCTCTAGCTTCATACCACCTCTGTTTACATCTCCCACTCCCCTAAGCCTGTCAGGCCCCCCCCCCCCCCACTCATATTTATTTTATGCCCTGTTTGGTTATCTTGTTCATACTAACTTCCTATGTGCATGACAATTGCAACTGTCATGTCAATACATGTGTTTCTACCGGTCGACCACCTCCCTTTTTGGTTAGTTATTTCTTGGTATACACCCTCATGATTCCACCTTGCGATTTCTGCAGAAGCAAGATACAGCCACTTGTAGCTGTTTGTGCAAGCATATCTAACTTAACATACACGCCCCTCATGATTCAGCCTTGTGATTTTTGCAGAAACAACAACATTTGCAAGCGCCTCTCACAATTCCCCCCTTTTTAAAAATAATTGTTTTCTGCATTTCCCTCATATGTCACCCCCACATTTGCGAGCATCATCCCCGAGGCTTCATTCATCTTGGCCTCAAGGTCACTCATCCCCTCATTGTTCAAGAGGTAAAGTTCCTCTGCTGATTACCTTTTAGGGACATCTGTTTTGCCAAGGCTGTCTCAATCAACCATTGGGTTAGTCCCCATACACAAGGTATGATACAACAGCCAATTGCTACCAGTACCCCTGCTACCACTAGCAGGGAGGTGAGGATGGAGACTACCACTCCCTTCCATTTCCCAAACCATGATTCCAGCCATCCCGTGAGTGATGTGTCTACTCCTGGATTCTCAGCCAGTTCTTCCACTGAGGTGGTCAATCCTCGCAAGGCATGAGTGATTGACTTGTCAGGTGCTGTAATTTTTGGAATAAAAGTACAACAGCTCCCTCCTAACGTCACACATACACCCCCTTTTTCAGCTAAGATCGTATCTAAGGCCGTTCTGTTTTCCCAGGCCATTCTACTGGTTGCATCAAGCTGTTCTGCTATGCCTTTGACTGCATCCCTTGTGTAATTAATGAATCTTTGCTGATTATAGAAATACAGTTTATCCAGTCCACATTCTTGTTGACCATTACCCACCAGAATAGAGCCGATTCAAAACCTGTTGTAATCTGGTTGCAAGCCTTGTACTCATCTGGTACCTCTCTAGGAACTCCTATAGAGTCCTAGCATCAAAAGAGGTGTCTAATAATGATTTTTTTACTCCTTCCCCTTTTTGTTGCTATCTTCTCCTTTTCAAATGCCAAGGTGAATGGGATTGCCAATTGTACAATTGCACATATCCCTCTCCAATCTGGAGGTAGGCTGGGTCTCAATATTTTGCCTCCACAGTACCACCACAGATCCGCTTGTGGAACCTTCAGTGCTGAGTAGTTCTCTCCCTTGTCCGTTTTGGGACATTCTCAATTTCTACACATGATTTCAGCTCCCCCAAGTCCCTGGACCGATTTGTACCTTCCAATGAGCAGCGAAATCGACGTTTCGGGTGGTGCCGGTATAATTACAGAAGATCAACTGTTCTACATAGCCAACAAAGAGACAGGCATAGCTGGGGCCCATACGTGTGCCCATGGCTACGCCTTTGGTCTGGAGGAAGTGGGAGGATTCAAAGGAGAAATTGTTACGGGTGAGGACCAGTTGGCCAAACGAATGAGAGTGTCAGTGGAAGGGTACTGTTGGGGACGTCTGGAGAGGAAAAAACGGAGGGCTTGGAGGCCCTGGTCATGGCGAATGTAGAGGGATTGGATATCCATGGTGAAGATAAGGCGTTGGGGGCCGGGGAAACAGAAGTTTTGGAGGAGGTGGAGGGCGTGGGTGGTGTCTCGAATGTATGTGGGGAGTTCCTGGACTAGGGGGGATAGGACAGTGTCAAGGTAGGTAGAGATGAGTTCAGTAGGGCAGGAGCATGCTGAGACAATGGGTCGGCCAGGGTGGTCAGGCTTGTGGATCTTGGGAAGGAGGTAGAATCGGGCAGTGCGGGGTTCCCGGACTATGAGGTTGGAAGCTGTGGGTGGGAGATCTCCTGAGGTGATGAGGTTCTGTGTGGTCTGGGAGATGATGGTTTGGTGATGGGGGGTGGGGTCATGGTCGAGGGAGCAGTAGGAAGAGGTGTCCTCGAGTTGGCGTTTGGCTTCAACGGTGTAGAGGTCAGTGCGCCAGACTACCACTGCGCCCCCTTTATCCGCTGGCTTAATGGTGAGGTTGGTATTGGAGGGCTGCGCGTTGTGAGGGTGAGAGGTTGGAGTGGGGGAGGGGGGACGACAAGTTGAGGCGGTTAATGTCCCTGCGGCAGTTGGAAATGAAGAGGTCGAGGGCAGGTAATAGGCCAGCGCGGGGTGTCCAGGTGGATGCAGTGTGTTGGAGGTGGGTGAAGGGGTCCTCGGAAGGTGGGCGGGAGTCCTGATTGTGAAAGTAAGCTCGGAGGCGGACGCGACGGAAGAATTGTTCGATGTCACATCGTGTATTAAATTCATTGATGCGTGGACGGAGGGGGATGAAGGTGAGTCTTTTGCTGAGGACTGATCGTTCGTCCTCAGTGAGTGGGAGGTCTGGAGGGATGGTGAAAACTCGGCAGGGCCGGGAGCTGGGATCTGGTGTGGGTGTGGAGCTGGGAGTGGGGTCGGAGCCAGTACCTGGAGTGGGTGTGATGGTGGGGGGAATGATTAAAGATGCCCTCCAACGCATCTCGTCCACATCCCGCACCTCCGCCCTCAGACCCCACCCCTCCAACCGTAACAAGGACAGAACGCCCCTGGTGCTCACCTTCCACCCGACAAACCTTCGCATCAACCAAATCATCTGCTGCCATTTCCGCCACCTCCAAAAAGACCCCACCACCAGGGATATATTTCCCTCCCCACCCCTTTCTGCCTTCCGCAAAGACCGTTCCCTCCGTGATTACCTGGTCAGGTCCACACCCCCCTACGACCCACCCTCCCATTCTGGCACTTTCCCCTGCTACCGCAGGAACTGTAAAACCTGTGCCCACACCTCCTCCCTCATCTCTATCCAAGGCCCTAAAGGAGCCTTCCACATCCATCAACGTTTCACCTGCACATCCACTAATATCATTTATTGTATCCGTTGCTCCCGATGTGGTCTCCTCTACATTGGGGAGACTGGGCGCCTCCTAGCAGAGCGCTTTAGGGAACATCTCCGAGACACCCGCACCAATCAACCAAACCGCCCCGTGGCCCAACATTTCAACTCCCCCTCCCACTCTGCCGAGGACATGGAGGTCCTGGGCCTCCTTCACCGCTGCTCCCTCACCACCAGACGCCTGGAGGAAGAACGCCTCATCTTCCACCTCTGAACACTTCAACCCCAGGGCATCAATGTGGACTTCAACAGCTTCCTCATTTCCCCTTCCCCCACCTCATCCTAGTTTCAAACTTCCAGCTCAGCACTGTCTCCTTGACTTGTCCGGACTTGTCCGACCTGCCTATCTTCTTTTCCACCTATCCACTCCACCCTCCTTGACCTATCACCTTCATCTCCTCCCCCACTCACCCATTGTACTCTATGCTACTTTCTCCCCACCCCCACCCTCCTCTCGCTTATCTCTCCACGCTTCAGGCTCACTGCCTTTATTCCTGATGAAGGGCTTTTGCCCGAAACGTCGATTTCGCTGCTCCTTGGATGCTGCCTGAACTGCTGTGCTCTTCCAGCACCACTAATCCAGTATTTGGTTTTCAGCATCTGCAGTCATTGTTTTTACCTTACCGATTTGTACCTTGTCTACATACGCACGACGTGTGATTTTCGACTGCGGCTGAAAACATAGGGGGGGCTTTTAAGTCTGTCTTCTCCAAGAGAGGGAACATTAGAGATAAGGATGTACCGTTCCTATCATTCCATGCAGTCTTATCCTGATACAGGGCTATCATACATTTCATGCCCTTCTTGTCTTGCTTCCATCCGAGTGGAAAGGGAACCACCTGGGCCACTGGTCTACCGGAGGCGCATGCATAGCAATTGCTCTTATTCAGACTTTTTACAGTATAGTTTACTCATTCAAACCAGGCATTTGCATCTTTGTATCCAGTTTCTATTTCGATGGTCTGTTTCAAGTCCTTCACCTCAATAATTGTTACCACCTTAGGGTCATCCGGAGGGGTGAAAGCTGGTATTTTATTATCCAGTTGTTCTGCCAGTTTTCCCTTTCCTACGCTAATTCGGAAACAACAGCCTGAGAAATCCTTCCCGTTTTGTTTTGTTTTCATTTCTATCTTAAATGCTTCATTTGATTGTACCTGATAGGTCCCCCCCCAACCCCAAATCACCTTGTGCCATGTGGTCTTCTTTATTGTTAAGTATATTGGGTCACACTTTTTATCAGGACAATTGAGAGCTGGTTGGAAGGGGGCCTGGTGTACTTTGACAAGACCAGAATACCAAGTACCATCCCCGTAGGACTTTAGATGTATCTCTGAGCTGCTGTACGCTCTCTGATTAACTACATCCCCACAATTTACTAAGCTGCATGCATCGGTGTCTATTACTTGCAGATTATCAGACTCCGGGACCGTTAATAACAAGCATGAATGTGATGTTTGACAAAATCCCAATGCTAAGAGAGCTAATATCATAACCCCAAGCATCCCCAACATTCTACAATAGTATTGAAGCACTGAGAGACTTTACATGCAATCTACATATTAAAAAAAAATCCAGCGCTCAAGTTACCACAGTATAATCAGTGACTTAGTCTTTTTAGCCTGAGTTTCAGTGGTTCTTGTGTTGATTCAGCCGTCCAGACTTCTTTCTCAACCGGGGATTCCACTGGTCCCTTAATCCTGGTGTAGTGAGTCCAGCTTTACTCCACCATTCTTATTGTCGTTTCAGTAGTCAAAAGAGCCTGGTATGGTCCCTTCCAATCCGGTTGCAAATATAGTTTCTGTCCATGTCTAAATTAGGACCCAATCTCCCAGCCAAATGGGATGAATGATGAATTCAAGGGGCAGAAGTCTGTGCCAATAAACCCAGTTTCCTGAGGAAAAACAAAGAGGAGGACAAGCCCAGTATATACTTTAAGAACAAATCTTTAGTTTCTGGGATTGGCAGTTCCCCTTTTGTTCCTAAGTGAGGCAGGCCAAACAATATCTCACAAGAGGACATCCCCAAATCTTTCTTTGGGGCTGTCCGCACTCTTAAGAGGGCTATAGGTAAACACTTAGTCCAAGGGAATCTGGTTTCTATTATTAACTGCCTCTTGAGTGTCTGGTTCATTCTCTCAACCTTTCCTGATGAAGGTGGATGCCAAGGGGTGTGGAACTCCCAGGGGATTCCTCTTGGAAGTAAAGTGAGTTCCCTGATCCAAATCTCTACACTCCACTATCCCGTATCTGGGAACTGTGTGTTCAAGTATTATCTTGGGCACCCACTTGCGATGGCAGTGGCCAGAGGATATGCCTCCACCCATCCTGATAAATGATCAACTATTACCCACATATGTCTCAGTCTACCCACTCTGGGTAATTCGGTATAATCTACCTGGATGCTCTGGAATGGTCTTAGCCCAGGTTCTCTCCCTCCAGGGACTTGTTTCCTTAGCACCTTTTTGTTTATCTTCCTGCATGTTATACATCCCTCACATATCTGTTTGGCTATCATATGTATCCCTTTGCATCCATATTTCCTTAAGACTAAATCACACATTGCTTGCACTCCCCGATGACTCCCCTGATGTAGGACAGCCATAATCTCTCGCATCATCATTTTATTCAACATCTCCCTCCCATTGGGAAGCACCCAGCGCCCAACCACTGTCTTTGCGGCCCCTAAATCTTTTAGTTCCTCTTCCTCCTTTGCAGTAAGCAATGGGGTACCTTGAAGATCCGGAATTACAGGTATTAGAGAGTATATTGCTGCTCCTTGTGGATTTAGGGCTGCTTCTTTAGCTACCTCATCGACCAGTCTATTTCCTCTTCAGGATCATTCCCCTTCTGATGTCCATTTATATGAACTATCGTTATTTCCCTCGGGAGTAATGGGGATTCTAGTACTCATTCTATCAGTTCCTCGTGCTAGTTCTTTTCCTTGATGATTTATTAGTCCTCTTTCTTGCCAAATTTTTCCAAAGGTGTGCACCACTCCAAATACATATTTGGAGTCTGTGTACACTGTTCCTTCCTTGTCTTCTAAGGTTCTGAGAGCTCTTTCTAGGGCATTCAGTTCACAAGTTTGGGCTGACCAGCCATTCGGCAGTCTTCCAGCCTCGATAATGCTTCCCTCTATTGCAGCATAGCCATTATGTCTCTTGCCCTCAATCATCCGGGAGGACCCGTTGATAAACAAACAAGCTCCCGCATAGAGCGGGATGTCCCTTAGGTCCATCTGCACTTTTGTCTGATATTCAATAATATCAAGGCAGTCATGTTCTGGATTACCAGGGCTCTCCCCGCCACAGCAATGTGGCCGGATTTAAGCAACTATTTGTGACTAACACAAAGTCATTCTTCTCTATTAAAATTGCCTCATATTTCAGGATCCTAGAGTCTGTGAGCCATCGTCCTGCTTTCTGATTTAATATGGTCCGTATCTAGTGTGGAGTGCTGACTATTAGGGCTCCCCCATAGGTAAGTTTCTGACTTTCTTCAACTAAAAAGGCTGTTGCTGCCACTGCCTGCTCATACTCTGGCCACCCCCTTGAGACCGGACCTAGCAATTTAGACAAGTAGGCAACCGGTTGTTTCATTTCCCCCCCATCGCTAGGTTAGGACCCCTAGAGCCACTCCCCTAGAGCACTTCCACAAACAAGTGGAAGGGCTTGTCTAGGGAGGGTAATGCAAGGGTAGGGGCATGGATCAGGCTCTTATTTAGTTCTTCAACCAATTCCTTCTCCATCTGTCCAATTCAATAATTTAGGTTCTTCATCCAATAGTTTCAGATATAATTTCTTAGTTTTCTGTGCATATGAGTCTATCCATAATCTACAGCATGCTGTTAACCCCACGAATTTTTGCAACTCCCTTTTGGTCTTGGACAGTGGCATTTCCACGATTCCCTTTATTCTTTCTGGGCTTATTTTTCATTTTCCTTTACTGATTAGATGTCCCAAATACTTAACTTCCTTTTCTACATACTGTAATTTCTTCTTGGAGACCCTCGATCCTTGTTGTCCCAGCAAGTTTAGTAATTTGTTTGTGGCCACTATTGCTTTGCCTCTCCTCTTGCCTGTTACCAGAAGATCATCTACATATTGTAACAGAGCAATCCCTTTGGGACTACTGAATTCCTCCAAGACTTGTTCCAACACCTGACCAAAGAGATTCAGGGATTCAGTGAATCCTTGTGGGAGTACTGTCCACCAGTACTGTTGTTTTTGTCCTGTCTTTGGATCTTCCCACTCAAAGGTAAACATATTCCTACTTCCTTACGCCAGTGGGCATGCCCAGAAGGTATCTTTTAAGGCCATTACACTGAACCATTTATGGTCATGGGGAATCTTACTCAATAGTGTACAGGGGTTAGGGACCACAGGGTGGCGGATTTGTACCATTTGGTTCAATGCCCTCAGGTCTTGTACCCGATGTCTGATTTCTTTACTGGAAGAATAGGGATATTGTAAGGGGACATGCAGGGTTCCAATAATCCATCCTCAATCAACCCCTCAATTACCGGCTGCAATCCCCTGCGTCCCTGTTGAAATTGGATACTGTCTTTCGCAGACTACGTCTCCCTCTCTCTCTAAACTGATCTCTAAAGGAGGTATTTGTAATCCTCCACGATTCCCTTCCCGAGACCATACCGTGGGTTCTATTTATTTTTTCTTCTTCCTTGGTCAGGATGGCCATTTGTATCACTAATCTCCGGTCCCATACTCCAATTTTCCAGAGAATGATTAAATTCCTCCTCAATAAATTACTTCCAATATCAAGGGTATATAACATTTCGCCTTCGACTATCTCTTCTCCACTTTCAGATTTTGTCCTTAATGTATTTATAAAATCCCTTTTGGATTCTCCTTAATTCTATTTGCCAACACTATCCCATGTCCCCGTTTTGCCCTCCTGATTTCCCTCTTAAGTACACTCCTATTGCCTTTATACTCTTCTAAGGATTCACTCAGTCTCTGCTGTCTATATTTGACATATGGTTCCTTTTTCTTGACTAAAACTTGAATTTGTCTAGTCATCCAGCATCCATTATACCTACTAGCCTTGCCCTTCACTCCAACAGAAATATACTGCCCTTGGACATTTGTTATCTAATTTTTGAAGCCTTCCCATTTTCTAGCCATCCCTTTACCTGCAAACAGCCAGGACAAGCTTCCCTAAAGATCTAAGAGACAACATATAACAATGTAAAAGTGCAACAAGGGCGATTTTTGCATGCTCTATCATGGTGGACAAACAAGTGTTAGTTGTCCAGTGTTAGGAAGTGTAAGTTCTGAGTTTTTTGCAAATGTATTTGTCAATTTGGTGACATACTGCTCCATGCTCATACACAGTGGTTACAGAGGTTAGAGGTTTAGAGACAGAGCCATGACAGCACAAAATAGGACAATCCAATCTGCCCCATTCCCTTGTTATGATCTCTGTTGTTTCTCAGACTTATTTCCTGATGTGACTATCCATTTTCCTTTAGAATTTGTTCATCGTCTCAATTTCCACCAGCCTGGAAGACGACAAATTCCAAGTCAATAGTGCACACACTGCGTTAAAAGATTCATCTTCAAGTTCCTTTGCATCTTATATTCTCTTGTCCGATTATAGAACATTACAGTGCAGTACAGGCCCTTCAGCCCTCGATGGTATGACAGGTCGGCGCAACAATCTGAAGCCCGTCCAACCTACACTATTCCATGTATGTCCATATGCTTGTCTAATGACTACTTAAATGTACTTAAAGTTGGCGAATCTACTACCGTTGCAGGCAAAGCATTCCATACTCTTACTACTCTCTGAGTAAAGAAACTACCTCTGACATCTGTCCTATATCTATCACCCCTCAATTTAAAGTTATGCCCCCTCGTGCTCGCTGTCACCATACTTGGAAAAAGGCTCTCCCTGTCCACCCTATCTAACCCTCTGATTATCTTATATGTCTCTATTAAGTCACCTCTCAACCTTCTTCTCTCCAACGAAAGCAGCCTCAAGTCCCTCAGCCTTTCCTCATAAGATCTTCCCTCCGTACCGGGCAACAACCTAGTAAATCTCCTTTGCACCCTTTCCAAAGCTTCCACATCCTTCTTATAATGCGGTGACCAGAGCTGTACACAATACTCCACCAGAGTTTTGTGCAGCTGTAGCATAACCTCATGGTTCCAGAACTCGATCCCTCTATTAATGAAAACTAAAACACTATGCCTTCTTAACAACCCTGTCAACCTGGGTGGCAACTTTCAAGGGATCTATGTACCTGGACACCGATATCTCTCTGCTCATCTACACGACCAAGAATCTTACCATTAGCCCAGTACTTTGCATTCCGATTACTCCGACCAAAGTGAATCACCTCCCACTTGTCCGCATTAAACTTCATTTGCCATCTCTCAGCTCAGCTTTGCAGCTTACCGATGTCTCTCTGTAACCTACAACATCGTTCGTCACTCACGGTGGCACAGTGGTTAGCACTGCTGCCTCACAGCACCAGAGACCTGGGTTCAATTCCCGACTCAGGCGACTGACTGTGTGGAGTTTGCACGTTCTCCCCATGTCTACGTGGGTTTCCTCCGGGTGCTCCGGTTTCTTCCCACAGTCACAAAGATGTGCAGGTTAGGGTGAATTGGCCATGCTGAATTGCCTGTAGTGTTAGGTAAGGGGTAAATGTAGGGGTATGGGTGGGTTGCGCTTTGACGGGTCGGTGTGGACTTGTTGGGCCGAAGGGCCTGTTTCCACACTGTAAAGTAATCTTAATCTTAATCTAAACTCCACTGATCTTAGTGTTGCCTGCAAATTTACTAACCCACCCTTCTCCACCCTCATCCAGGTCATTTATAAAAATGATGGACAGCAGTGGACCCAACACCGACCCTTGCGGTACACCACTGGTAATTGGACTTCAGGTTGAACATTTCCCATCAACCACCACCCTCTGTCTTCTTTCAGCAAGCCAGTTATTGATCCAAATTGCTATGTCTCCCACAATCCCATTCCTCTGCATTTTGTACAATAGCCTACTGTGGGGAACCTTATCGAATGCCTTGCTGGAATCCATATACACCACATCAACCAGTTTACTGTCATCTACCTGTTTGGTCACCTTCTCAAAGAACTCAATAAGGTTTGTGAGGCAAGGCCTACCCTTCACAAAACCATGCTGACTATCCCTAATCAAATTATTCTTTTCTAGATGATTATAAATCCTATCTCTTATAACCTTTTCCAACACTTCACCAGCAACTGAAGTAAGGCTCACTGGTCTATAATTACCAGGGTTGTCTCTACTCCCCTTCTTGAACAGGGGAACCACATTTGCTATCCTCCAGTCTTCTGGTACTATTCCGGTAGACAATGACTATTTAAAGATCAATGCCAAAGGCTTGGCAATCTCCTCCCTGGCTTCCCAGAGGATCCTAGGATAAATCCCATCTGGCCCAGGGGACTTATCTATTTTCACACTCTGCAGGATTTCTAATACCTCTTCCGTGTGAACCTCTATTGGGAAAGTATTTCTTGCTGTTTTTATTTCATCACAGGATGTGATTGTTGCTGGCAAAGCCAGAATGTATTGTCCATCTCTAATTATCATTGGTCTGAATGGCTACTGAGCCATTTCAGATGCCTGTTAAGAGCCAATCACATTGCTCTGGGTTTGAAGTTACATGTAGTTGAGGCCAAGCAAGCAAGGACAGCAAATGTCCTTCCCTGTATGGGATGAGTGAACCAGACAGGTTTTTGCAACGATCAGCGATTGTTGTCATGGTCACTGTTGCTGAGGCTGGCTTTATAAGCCAGATTTTTAAATTCAATTTAGCTGCCATGTGGGATTTGAATCTATGTCCCTGTTATGGACCAGGCCAGACCCCCTCAAAACATTTCAGTAAGGTGGCCCAAAACCTAACATTTTTAGTTGTTTTAGGCAGATGTAAAGGTGGATATCCCAGGAGTGATGCAGCTGGTCAAACCATTTGGCTTTAAGTAAAACAATTTATTTACACACCACTGAACGAAACACAGACAAAGAAAAACAGAATTTATAATAACACCTATTTGAAAACCCAACCGATGCGACAACCCCGCAACTTAACAAAGTTCCTGCCAAATCCCCATAAACACACCCCTTGGGGAAAAAGGGTAAATTCAAACACCGGTTCTTATAGGAGAGAAAGCTGGCAGAGGGAATCAGCCAGGGATCATTTGGTGAGACGTGGAACCTGTTTTCACTGCAGCAGCTTCTCAGACCAGCATCTTTGAACAGGCCGCTTGTTCCAACCAAACCAGGAAAGAAACCCTGAACTAGGAGAACTGGCCACTCCCCTTTCATTACCATAGCATCCCGACAGTGTAGAAACTGGCCATCCAACCCACCAAGTCCACACCGACCTTCTAAAGAGCATCCATTAAGATCCATCCCCTATCCAATAATCCTACACTTCCCATGACCAATCCACTCAATCTATACATCCCTGGACACTATGGGCAATTTAGCATGTCCAATTCACCTACCTACACATCTTTAGATGGTGAGAGGAAGCCGGAGCACTAAATCCACGCGGACATGGGGAAAATGTGCAAACTCCAGACAGTCGCCTGAGGCTAGAATCAAACTTGGGTTCCTGATGCTGTGAGGCAGCAGTGCTAACCACAGAGCCACCATGCCATCCTTCATTGTACAAGTGTCTTTAAAAAACCTAAAACCCTTTTCCCTGATTGTTGCCTTGGGCAGTATATGTTAGCCATTAGCAAAGTCCTCAGTCTCAGCCAAATTGGAACCTCTGCCTTTTTACAACTCCTCTTGGAAAAAAAACCAAGAATAACATAACTTTGTTAAAGGAGCAGCATCGTTACTGTTCCCATGTTATTAGCCAAGACTTTTAATTCACTAGCCCAGTGATATTGCCACTATGCCACCAGTTCCCCTATGTGTTTTATCTAAGCATGTCATAGTCTTGAATACAACAATTGAATCCCACTTCTCTCCTTCTCCTTGGCTCCAGTGAGAACAACAGCTTCTTCACCTTGACCTTATGGCCAAAATCACTGGAGCCAGTTCAGTAAATGTTCTCTTCACTCTGTTGAGGACTTTAGTATTATTCCAAAACTGTAATGACCAGAACTGGATGTAATATCTATTTCTGCCCTGACGGAAGCTTTTTACAGGTTTGGCAATATTTCTCTGTTTCCTCACCCAATACCTCTAATCCTGGCTCTCATAAATGTTACTAATTACTCATTCATTACGCCACATCAGCTTCAAAATCTATAAACAATAAGGTGCCCTGAATTGTGTTGTTACAACTATATTGCCTCGTCTCATTCATCCTGCCCTTTCTGAGAGGCTTGTCAAATGCACTGAATATTTCTTTGTGTGTATCCATCAGATTGCATCTACATACTGCTCCAACAAAATGTCGTTGGGTGCTGCACATGGCTGAATAACTGGCAGAGAGTGCAAGATGTAATCGTAAGCCTTGTTACAATGCACATTTTGTGATGGTGAGGTGATATTATGAACGTAAGGCATGATTTGTGGTTGATGCAGATTGTTGTTAAGTGAGTACTGGGGGTGCAATACATTGAACTCAATAATGCTGAATGTGCAACTTTTAGGATAAGGTATTTGAAGATTCATTGACGGAATTTCACTGCTTGTGAGATCATTAAATCTCTTGAGACACTGCACCTAGACCCTTGGGGTTAGACTGCTAGCATCAACTACATGGTTTTGTGGCATTACTGCTATTTATCATCCAAAAGGCCTCCTGGTGGATAGGGAAATTACTCCTGCTTGCATCAAGGCTTCCAGTACACTATTGGAGAATTTTAGAGCAAGCCCTTTGTCACATGGAGGCTTTTAAAAAAATTGTTGTTCTCCGTTCCAATTCACTTCTAAAATGAATGCCAACATTGGTTTGAGTTATCTGCTGACTTTAAGGAGTACAAGCTGGTTTGAATCCCTTGGGCCATTGATCAACAGTATACATAGTCCTGGACACATGCCACAATTGTGCAAATGTTGAAATAGTGTGTGGGTTCCTGTTTCAGAATCAAGGGCATGGTTTGATCACAAATTGTGATCCCTGTGCCCATTTTCAGGAGCTACCAAAGTGTGCCTGAGTCTACTATTTCTAGGTGAGCTAATTAAGCAAGATGCCTCATAGTTTGTCCTGTTGTTAATGAAGGATGCACAACTTTGGAAAGCACTGCAGCATTGTCAATATGCTTGGATGTGTCACAGGAAAGTGACAATATCTAGAGCCAAAATAACCCATAACCTTTCCTGAAGGAGATTCAAAGGAAATCATTTGTTCACATTCTTATGGTATCACATGAGCAATACATAGAGACTGAACTCTAGTGTGATGCTTGTCTGCATTTGATGTTTACAGTAAATGCCTGAATGCTAAATTGAACCCGTATCGGAAAATATGACAAAGAAATTCTAAGTGTAACCAAGCAGGAAATCGAGATATGCACACTGACAATACTTTCACTCTTTCGAAAACTCTTGCTAATTTGCCTCTGCGCCATATTTACAAAGAGGAGCATTATAAAATTTATAATGTAATAGAGTATTGCCATTTGTAACAAATATTTTATTGTAGTCCTCAAAGTGTTCAGAAAGAAAACTGTTAATAATATTCATGATATTTCTTTATATAAGTTAATATTATCCACATTTTGAAATTGGAAAGTGATAGTTCATTTTTTTGATGCAGCTTCAATTGTTATTAACTAACGTGCTGCATATCAAGTTTCATATAAAGCATTGACAGTTATAGAAAAGCTTTACAATTAATAAAACAATTCAATTTACAATATTGAATATGAATATATTTTGTACAGAACTTCCAAACAAGCCCTCCTGAGGCTTGTTACTCCAGAATGCTCTCACTTCTTCTGAGATTATTGCAATAAGTGATAAGTGCTTTCATTCACAGTCAGTACATTGGCCTTTTGCAATATATACAGTACATTCATCACTCTAGCTGTCTGGACAATCATTTCTATGGCAGTTTTTTGTGATTGCATTTGACATCTTCCCGACCACTTAAAACACACAAGTTTCAACAGCCAGATAGTGAAATAAACATGAGCTTCTTCCTATTAACACCAATTTCAAAGATGCTGGCAGTATTTAGATGTACTTTTATGTTGGTTGCTTCCTTGCCAGTTTGCTTTGCATTACAATGGGTTTTTATTTAGTTACATTTCTGTCCATTAGTACAGTTTCAGCTGCAGGTACCTTTACCACATATTGCAGCATAAATGTTCACTTTTTCTCTGCAGGGATTTATTGTTTAATTTTTAGAAAATAGACCATTATGCTGTTCTGTATTAACTTCTTTGCCAAAGATATATGTGGCTCAGTGTATTTGTCAACAAACAAGAGTGTGCCACTGCTAAGTGTTCATAAAGTGTATGGCACGACAATAGTTTTACTATGTTTAAATCGGCCATCACACAGTGGGCAAATATACACTTGCTAAAAGCAGTGAGGACTAGCTTCCTATTTCTAATTAAGAACTGGAATAAGAAACCATGACTAAGTAATTCAAAGGACGAGATGTGTGAAACTAAGTTCCCTAGAAGTAAGTCAGTGAGCAGAGAAGGTGTGATAAGGTAAAACCAAGCTTGTGTCAACAACCAAAATTCAATACTACAGACAGCCAGGCGGTTGTAAAAAGAAATGAAGGAGTGAAACTAAAAACAAAGAGAATGAAGGGGTGAAACTAAAAAGAAACTAAAAGCAAAGAGAGGGCTTCATAAATTAATGGAAAGTAACATCAAGAAGTATCTAAATATGTTTAAGAAAGAGTTAATAAACAGGAAGATAACTAAAGAAAGTGCCAATTAATGACCAAGTGAAGATAGAAGACATGATCTTAGTTCTAATGAATATTTTGTTTTTACAGAATATGGGAATAATGCAGACATTGTAGTTTAAAAAGGAGTGTATTGGGATAAAGAATGTGAGAGAGGAAATATTGAAGCGTTTAGTACCTTTAGAAGTAGGAAACTCATTATGCGTAAAATGTACCCCATGCAGCTGAAAGAAACAAGGAAGGAAGTATTAGAAGCTCCGAGGTGTTCTGAGTTTGCAGATGTGGCAACAACATTGTTTAAAAAGAGAGATGGGCATTACTCGAGTAATTACAGGGCCCTCAACCCAAATTATTAGAAAGAATTCAGAGGAATAATGTTTGTTGTTTAGAAAAATGTGGATTAATCAAGGATAGTCAACATGGATTTGTGAAGGAAAGGTTTTGTCTAATGACTGCAAATTTTGAAGAAGTAACAAAGTGGGTGAATCAGCGTAGTTTGTTTGATGTAGTTTCTGTGGGATTTAGGAAGGCTTTTAACAAGGTCCCCAAATGCAGATTCGTCTGAAAAGGAAAAGGACCAATGGGAGACTGGATTGAAAGTGGCACATCACAATGGCCAGGAGTTACTTCCATAACTTCCATTGAATTTCCATCAAGTTCAGTGCTGGGTCTCCTGATTTTCATTCGAAATGTCAGCAATTTAGGTTTGAATATAAAACAGGCACTGAAACTCACTCAGTGAAAAGCTACAAGCGACCGAACACCCCATCACATTGAAAAGATACTGTTTAGTGTTGAAGCCTATTGGTGTAGAAAGTGGGATTAGTCTAGCTTACTCTTTTTGGCCACCAGAGATATAACAGACTGAATGGTCTTCTGGATTATGAAGTTTCTACGTTACAGGGAGCTGCTCATAAAGTGCAATGATCAAGGGGGGTGAGCAAAAGAATGGGAGTAAGCATTGAAAGGCTCAAAGAAAAATACAATGACAGACTTGATGCACCAATGGTGCTTTTTCTGCACTATACCAGGCACAAAGTACCACATGACAGCATTGGCAAAGATTAATTGAAAAGATAGTGACCCTACAAATGCTCTTGCTGGGCACAAGAGATCCAGCATGTTGAAAAGTTGGGTGTGCTGATAAAAGGGACTTGCAAGAGTTTCCGTCATGCTAGGAACAAGCACAAGTTTGACCTATCCCATTCAGATTAAATGAAATACCAGGAAACCAAGCCAATGAGACGACTCTTCCAGAGTTACTGCAGCTCCTGGCTCCTCTTGTTCTTTGATCTCAATGCAAGAGAAGAACAATTATCCAGGTATTGTAGTGCATTTGGGAATCAAAGCTTCCAAGACACTGGAACTGATTTGAGCATTTTGATTCACTCACTTGCACATTATCTGAGCCCTTTTCTCAATGCCCCCATCCCACCTTCCAATGAGAACTCTTACTGTTCCCAAATTGGCATGGGTTGCCTGCCAGAAAATATCTAAGCGAAGTGACCCATGTCCTGGTCCTTTTATCTTTTAGATTTTTTTCAATTTAGAAACAGTAACTGGCTTGCATTATGTTAATCAGAAACCACAGTCTAAGGAAGCCAATTGAAACCCAAAGATACATTTAATGCTTAACATAATTGTGTTTCAGTAAGTCCCATGTTGTTAAGTGCATTCTAATCCTCCAGGTCATCATCCTCTCCTGCTGTTGCTGCTTCCAGTGCTGCAAGTGCAGCAGCCACCTCTGGATCTTCCCCATCAATCCTGAGTTTCACTTCTTCAAATAAATCGACACTGAGTTCTTCATCAATAGTAGTAGGAGGAGTATTTCCTAGATCTTCATGCCCATTTATGGTATACATTTCTGTATCAGAAGATTGGTTGGAAGAAGTTTTGATTTCATCCGTTTCAGTTTCCAGATTGTATTGATTTAATTCAGCATGTTGTACATGCAACAATAAACCATTATTTGGGAAGTCAATTTCCTTGTTGTCAATTGTTTCCTCTCCTCCTTCATGGACCTGACATGCTTTGTCCATGTTTTCTGCTTCAGTGGGATGTTCTGTGGATGGCCCATTAACTGTATGACAATCGCTTTCTGTTTCTGGGTCATGGTGCTGTGCCAGTTCATCTTTAGATGTATCTTTTAAATTATTGTTTAAGGAACAGTTATCTGTATTAGCGTTTTGAACTATTTCATCATATTCTGCAACTGTGTTAAATTCTGGATGTAGAAGTTTATTATTCAATGTGCGTATTGCATCTTTGTCAGTGTTGTGTTCAACACCTTCCACTGTTTTCTCTCCTACACGTGTTAAATTCTTTTCTGAAACATTAATTTCCTTTCTTATGATTTCTATATTTTGTTCTTCCAAGTTTATCACTTTGTCCAAAGTTGAAGTGACGATATTGTTAGTTTTGATGTTCCTGTTGTGAAATGAGGTCTCATGTTTAATGTCATTGTTTCTATAATTTTTTTCGTTTTTCACACTGTTGGGCGGTAGTTCTCTTATAATAGTCGGTCCAAAGATGTACCTAAAACAACAAGAAATAATGTTACCACATGCCTTTGTTTTGTTAAGTGTTAAGAACAAATGATGTGATTGAGGGCATTATCACACTGTCCTTCCACTTCACAGAAAGGTTGATGGGATCAAAGTTTCCCTTTCTGCTTTTTGCTCAATTTACTAACTCATCATGTGAGCTGACAAACAGATCCCAGATTCATTACCATATTGGGGCTGAGTGACAACTGGTGAGCAGGATGATCTGCAATTTATATTAGCATGTTACAACAGCCCACGTGAATGCACTAATGTACGAGTCTGTGCAGAGAAACATTCATGAAGAAAAAATGTTATACAGAGTAGAAATGTATTAAAGTGGTCTGAAATCCGGCAGAGTGGTTCCATCCAAACTCAGTGAAGGCTTAGTTGAGGACATGGGTTTTCTGATTACTCATAAAGGAGAATAAAGTTTTTTTGGGGCAATGTTCTCCAAAGTTGGTGATGGCTTTTCTATCAATGTAAGTTTGGGATACTAGAAAGTGAGAATGCTGGGAATAAGTGTCAAACAGGGAATTCCAATGACATCTGCAATCTGAGCAGTCAGATCAGTTGTTTCTGTTGTGCCTCTGATGAATGAGCCACCTGACTTGTCAATGTATCCTGTGCAATATACTCTGTGTAGAGGTATACAGTCACTATAGTTTTGGTAATGATAGTTAACATAAAGGGTTTCAATGGGATTGAGAATGACACCAAAGCATTGGGTGATATTGTGACAGTAGAAATACGTCATGATGGATAGCATTTAGAGTTTGTGTTCAGACCAGGGCAAGAAAAGAATGCTAGGATGTTGTGTAGCCTGAGCCAGCAAAGTCATTTAACATCATAAGTGTGTTGAATCTAAAACTTTTCTCACCTTCTTATCATTCTGCAGCATCTGCACCCCATCTGAGCAGTTGTAGTTGTAATCCTAGGAGAAACAAGCTGTGTAAAATTTTGAAAAAAGAACACATTGACATCATGAAATGATTAAATACAATTACAATTAGACATAAAATAAAACAAAGAACTGTGGATGCTGGAACATTGAAACAAAAGCAGAAAGTGCTGGTCTGGCAACATCAATGAAAGGAAAACAGATTAAGTGTTTCGGAATAGTAATGCCTTATCAGAACTTTGTTTATCACTCAACCAATGCTTCCATACCTGCTGCGTTTCTCCAGCATTTTCATTTTGTTTTGTGACAGTCAGACATATTCTGTCCCAATACCTGCAACTATGATGAGATATAAAAATAGAAATTGCTGAAAAAGCTCAGCAGGTCTGGCAGCATCTGTGGAGAGAAATCAGAGTTAATGTCTTGTGTCCTAACCTTTCCTCATAACTGCTTTTTTGGTTTTTATGCTGTTAAGAATTCTGTAAGATTTCTTCAAAGGCAACAGAAGAAATGAATGATCTCAGCCAAAAAAGCGATTTCTCATTGGAGTAAAATGGAAGTAAGGATTAATAAAAAGGTACTGGTAAATGTATTTTACTGTTGAACATCTTCTTTCCCAGCTGTATTGAGAAGTGTTGCAGCTAGGAGTGAACAATATGCTACTTAGGGATTGTATAATTCAGTAGCAAAAGGCAAAGAAGTGAAAAACAAGAAGGAGAATTTAGTAGTCGGAAAGAATTGGAAGGGATTGGTTGCCTAATGAACATGGAAGAGAGAAAGACAGAATAGATCATTTAATAACAATGTCAGATGATGTACTAGCTTGGATGATAAACTATTTAATTATTAAAGTCCCAGGTTTGCAACTAAGGAACAATTAGCAGAAAAACTTTACAGGGCTAACTAAATAAATGTGAGTAATGGGAAGGAATTGAATTCTTGTCTGATTTCAGATTTGTAATTTGTTATCTGTGAATTCCCATCTACAGAATGGAACGCAATAAACATAACAGCACTATTTCAAAGTGTAAGAAACCTCCATGTTTTCATATATAAGTTATGCCTTTAGAACAAACACAGAACAAAGAAAATTACAGCACAGGAACAGGCCCTTTGGCCCTCCAAGCCTTCACAGATCCAGATCCTTTATCTAAACCTGTCACCTATTTTCTAAGGATCTGTATCCCTCTACTTCTTGTCCATTCATGTAGCTGTCTAGATGCATCTTAAATGACACTATCATACCCACCTCTATCACCTCCGCTGGCAACGCATTCCAGGCACCCACCACCCTTTGCGTAAAGAACTTTCCATGCTTATCTTCCTTAAACTTTTTCCCTCTCACCTTGAGCTTGTGACCCCTAGTAATTGAGTCCCCACTCTGGGAAAAAGCTTCTTGCTCTCCACCCTATCTATCTCATGATTTTGTAGACCTCAATCAAGTCCCCCCTCAACCTTTGTCTTTCTAATGAAAATAATCCTAATCTATTCAACCTCTCTTCATAGCTAGCGCCCTCCATACCAGGCAACATCCTGGTGAACCTCCTCTGCACCCTCTCCAAAGCATCTACATCCTTTTGGTAATGTAGCGACTAAAACTGTATGCAGTATTCCAAATGTGGTGACCCAAAGTCCTATACAACTTTAACATGACCTGTCAACTTTTGTACTCCATGCCCCATTCAATGAATGAAAGCATGTCGTACGCCATCTTGGCCCCTCTATCGTCCTGCGTTGCCACCTTCAGGGTACAATGGACCTGAACGCCCAGATCTCTCTGGACACCAATTTTCCCCAGGGAGTTTCCATTTACCTCTTGAATTAGATCTTCTAAAATGCATCACCTCACATTTACCCGGATTGAACTCCATCTGTCATTTCTCCACTCAACTCTCCAATCTCTCTATAGTCTGCTGTACTCTCTGACAGTCCCCATCACTATCTGCTACTCCACCAATCTTAGTGTCATCTGCAAACTTGCTAATCAGACCACCTGTACCATTCTCCAGATCATTTATGTATATCACAAACAACAGTGGTCCCAACATGGATCCCTGTGAAACACCACTGGACACAGTTCTCCATTTTAAGAAACTCTTCTACAACTACTCTCTATCTCCTGTTGCCCAGCCAGTTCTCTAGCTAGTACACTCTGGACCCCATGAGACTTCACTTTCTTCATCAGCCTAACATGGGCAACCTTATCAAACACTTCACTGAAGTCCATGTACATGACATCGACAGCCCTTACCACATCAATCAAATTTGTCATTTCCTCAAAGAATTCTAATAAATTGGCAAGATATGACCTTCTCTGCAAACAAAAACATGCTGCCTATTGCTGATAAGCCCATTTTCTTCCAAATGTAAATAGATCCTATCTCTCAGTATCTTCTCCAGCAGCTTCCTTACTACTGATGTCAGGCTCACCTGTCTATAATTATCTAGATTATCCTTGCTACCTTTCTTAAACATGGAGGCAACATTAACAATTCTCCAGTCCTCCGGGACCTCACCCCTTTTCAAGGATGCTGCAAAGATATCTGTTAAGGCCAAGCTATTTCCTGTCTTGCTTCCCTCACTTACCTAGGATAGATCCTATGTGGACCTGGGGACTTGTCCTCCTTAATGCCTTTTTGAATACCGAACACTTCCTCCCTCCTATGTTGACTTGACCTAGAGTAACCAAACATCTATCTCTAACCTCAACATCCATCATGTTGCTCCCCTCGGTGAATACCGACACAAAGTACTCATTAAGAATCTCACCTATTTTCTTTGACTCCATGCATAACTTTCCTCCTTTACCCTTGAGTGGGCAAACCCTTTCTCTAGTTACCCTCTTGCTCCTTTTTTATATAGGTATTATTGTTGAAAGAAAAAAAGATTTTTAAACATTTTTTTACAAAATTACAAAGTAATACAAACAAATATAAGCACTAATATACAATTAAATGTGTATATAAAAAAAATAATACCCAAAATACAACAAAAGAAAAAAAAGAGAAAAAACTAATCTAACTACTAATCTATCCTACAAACAACCAAAGTGTAAAATAAGATATCTTACATTACTAGCAAGAAATAACATAATAATTAAATATTTAAATATGTACTCAAAATGGATTAACATCAAGTCATAATAAAACCCGTATTTATATGGGATTCCTCATTTACGAATAAAAGGCTTTGGGGTTTTCCTTAACCCTGTTTGCTAAAGATATTTCATGACCCCTTTTAGCCCTCTTAATTCCTCATTTCAGATGAGTCCCACTTTCCTGATATTCTTCCAAAGCTTTCTTTGTTTTCATTTGCCTAAACCTTATGTATACCTCCTTTTTCCTCTTAGCTAGTCTCAGAATTTCACCTGTCATCCATGGTTCCCTAATCTTGCCATTTCTATCCCTCATTTTCACAGGGAAATGCTGTCTTGCACTCTAATCAACCTCTCTTTAAAAGCCTCCCACATATCAAATATGGATATACCCTCAAACAGCTGCTCCCAATCCACATTCTCCAGCTCCTGCGAATTTTGATATAGTTGGCCTTCCCCCAGATTAGCATTCTTCCTTTAGGACCACTCTCATCTTCGTCCATGAGTATTCTAAAACTTAAGCAATCCCCTACTGAAACTTCAACCACCTGGCTGGGCTCATTCCCCAACACCAGGTCCATTATAGCATTTATGTACTGCGCTACAAAACCCTCCTGGATGCTCCTTACAAATTCTGCTCCATCTAAATCCCTGACACTAAGTGAATCCCAGTTAATGTTGGGAAAATTAAAATCTCCTATCACCAGCACCCTGTTGCTCTGACATCTTTCTACAATTTCTCTACATACTTGGACCTCTATCTCACATTCACCATTGGGAGGCCTGTTGTACAATCCCAAACATTGTTACCACACACTTCCTATTTCTGAGCTCTTACCATATTGCTTCACTGCTCGTGTCCTCCATAGTGCCCTGCTTCAGCACAGCTGTGATATACACTTTGACCAGTAATGCAACTTCTTCACCCCTTTTACCACCTCTCTATCCCGCTTGAAGCATCGATAGCCTGGGATACTTCATTGCCAATCTTGCTCTTCCCTTAACCAAGTCTCAGTAATAGCACTAACATCATACTCCCAGGTACTAATCCAAGCCCTACGTTCATCTGCCTTACCTACTACACTTCTCGCATTAAAACAAATGCACTTCAGACCACCAGTCCCTCTGCATTTGTCTTCCCCTTAGTCACACTGACTTCATTATCTAGTTCCTATCCCCCTGCCACATCAGTTTAAACCCTCTCCAACAGCATTAGCAAAAGCATCCCCAAGGACACTGGTTCTAGGCTGGCCCAGATGTAGACCATCCAATTTGTAATAGTGCCACCTCTCCCAGAACTGGTCCCAATGTCCCAAAAATCTGAATCCCTCCCTCCGGCACCATCTTTCAAGCCACTCATTCATCCTGGCTATTCTTTCATTTCTACTCTGACGAGCACGTGGCACTGGTAGCAATCCTGATTTTACTACCTCTGAGTTCCTACTTTTTAATTTGGATCCTAACCTCCTAAATTCTGCTTGTAGGACCTCATCCCGTTTATTACTGATATCATTGGTGCCTATATGTGCCACGACAGCTAGCTGTTCACCCTCCGCCTTCAGAATGTCCTGCAGCTGATCTGGGGCATCCCTGACCCGTGCACCTGGCAACCATTCAGGAGTCCCGTTTTCAACCACAGAAACGCCTATCTAGTCCCCTTACAATTGAATCCCCTATGACTTTTGTCCTTCCACTCTTTTTCCAACCCTTCCATACAGCAGAGGCAGCCACAGTGCCATGAATCTGGCTACTGCTGCCTTTCCCTGTGAGCCATCTCCCCTGACAGTATCCAAAATGGGGACACTTGAACTTTAGCTCTTCTTTGAGCCATGTTGAATGAATCAGAAAGTGAATTTGCAATCCTATTTTAACGTGCATTTTGTATTTTGCTAAACAGTGCTAATGAAGACTCCTAACAAAAACTAGTCTGACTTTTTTCTTTGGTAACTATGACATTCTAAACTTCCACCCTGCTAGAGATCAGCTAATTTAGCAGATGCTGGAAATTGAGGCTTGGGCTTGCCGATCTTAGTGCTGCACCAGGCAATGATTTTCTACAATGACCATACCAGAATAGCTGAAAGATGCAACTTAACGAGGAAGCCCAAGCGTTTGTCAAAGGGAATAATTTACTTTGGAGGCATAAAACAAATTAATGCCTGTGCAGCAAATCAAAAAATTCCAGAGGATAGAAATCTGAAATAAAAACAGAAGTTTTGGAAATACTCAATAGATCGCATCTTGGAGAGAGATCAACCTGAAAATGTTAGTTCTGTTTTTCTCTCTCCCTATCAGAGCTACAACCATTTCTATTAATAATAACTATTTAGGTTGGTGTATGAATGTTCAGGTAGAAGGGAGACAGACATGAGCTGCAACTGACAGGGTACCCTTCGTTGTCCAGTACTTCCCAGCAGCCAAAAAACCACACCATGTTCTTCACTGTCTGCAACACATTGTCAGTGAGGATGATGACCTCGCCAAGACCTTCCCCACACCTCCACTTCTCGCCTTTAAACAGCCATCAAACCTCAAACAGATCATTGTTCATAGCAAACTGCTGCTTTCAGAACAATGCCATACAACCTTGGCACGGTTGACGCTGCAAGACATATCAGAGTTTCGACACAGATACCACTATTAAGCGTGGGGATACCTCTCGCCATGTATGTGGCTGGTACTCATGCGACTCAACCAACGTTGTCGATTTCATATCCTGCAGGCAATGATGCCCTGAGGCATAGTACATTGGCGAGATCAAACAGAGGGTACAGTAATGGATGAATGGACACTTCAGAACAATCAACAGACAGGAGTGTGCCTCTCAGTCAGAGAACACTTCAGCGGGCTGAGACATTCAACCTCGGACCTTTGGGTGACCGTCCTCCAAGGTGGACTTCGGGATAGGCAACAACGAAAAGTGGCTGAGCAGAGGCTGATAGTCAAGTTCGGTACCCATGGGGATGGCCTCAACTGGGACTTTGGGTTCATGTCACACTACAGGTGACCACGCACACAGACATGCACTCCTACGCGCACACTCCTATGTGCGTGTGCACACACAGACACACTCAGACCCTCTCGCATACACTCAAGCATACACTCCCATACTCACCCTCTCACAGACTTACACCCCTGTACACTCACACACATAGACACCCTCTCACAGGCACTTATAACCCCTCCACACACACACAAAAACATATGAGTTTTTGGGTGAATTTGTACTTGCAGAATTACATTTTACTTTGCTCAAAAACTGCATGAATCCATGTAAGATTCTGTAAATCCATTTTTAAAATTAAAATCAGTCTGACCATTGTGGCACAGACAGCCTCACAGGGAGCTAACATCTTTAGTACATTATCTTGGCTGACATGACACCAATTGTTAAACTTCACTTGAGAATGTAACTTTAAAAAAAGGTTTTGTGATATACATATGAAAGAACTGAAACCAACACGGTCAATCTAAAAGATGAGAGATTTAACAAACAATCCAGGTGTTTTTCAATATATCATTTCAGTTACATCACCCTGTAAACTTCTGTTATAAATTCTGTGTCTTACGATCTTATTCTCCACAATCACCTGATAAAGGAGCAGCGCTCTGAAAGCTAGTGCTTCCAAATAAACCTGTTGGACTATATGCTGGTGTTGTGTAATTATTAACCAGGTAGAAGGGTATTTCTTTATTTTCTAGGATGCTCAGGAGTCACACTTCTCAATGAGACCTGACTCTCGCTGCTTCCTCCAAATGCCACAGACTGATTGACAAAATGTAATAAGAGGGAAAATGATCAGCATGATTCCACATGGATGGATGTATTCCTCAACGACAAAAAGACAAAAAAGCATTTCAAGTGGCTCAAGTAATTGTCATGTTCTGCACCAAAAGCTTTCCCTTTATTTGTGACAGTTAGTCATATCCTGTCCCAGTGCCTACAAATGTGATGACATATATATCTGTTAAGAATTCTGTAAAGTTTCTTTGGGGAAAGGAAGAAATGAATGACCTTAGTCAAAAAGGTGATATCTTGTTGGAGTAAAATGGGAGTAAAAACTAATAAAATTACAGAAGATGCATTTTCTGTTGCATGTCTTCTTTCTCAGCTGAATCGGGAATTGTTGCAGCTAGGAATGAACAATACGTTATTTAGAGATTGTATAATTGAGTAGTGGTAAGCATGATAGTGAAAAAAAGAAGAATTTATTGGTCACAAAGAATTGGAAGAAATTGGTTACCTAATATGCATGGAAGAGGAACAGGAAATAGATAATTCAATAACATTGTCAGATGGTGCAATGTGTGTTGTGAGTTTACAAGCGATTGATAAAGTAGCAAGGAAAGGAAGGCCTCTGTAGGTGAGCAATGCCTCCTCAGTGATGGCTTCATGCTGCAGAAGAATATCATTCCTAGACATTCAAACCTGCTAATTAGCAATTCCAAACACAACATGTCCCTGCACCTATCCCTTCAAGACCAGCCGCTACAACTCTCAGCAGTATTTCTCCTCCAACCCTGAAGGCTAGCCCAGCTGACAAACATATTCGACACAGATCTCTGAACTCATCCAGAATGCCCCTCCTGAGGACAACATTGTCATTGTTGGTGATTTCAATGCCAGAGTTGGTTGTGACAGTCTGACATGCAGGAGAGTGCTCAGAAGCCTTGTATTGTATTTGGAAACAGATGCTTTCAGCAACAAGCAAACCCATGTCCCACGAAAGCTGTAACCATATATATGAGAAAAATTGAAGGTTTCAATAAATATTTATGAATAATTAGATAATTAATGTCAGCTTTAGCATCCCTGCTAGAAAAGAGCAATGCAAATTCACCTTGGATTCCAACGTCTCATACCCTGACTCAAAAATATGCATATATACTTGACTAGGGTAGTCTTAGTAATGATTTTCCTGAATAAGCTAATTAAGCCTTAATGTCTATGCTGAAGCAAATCAGTTTAAGAGAAAGAAGGGAATTTTGTTTTAGTTGTCTGAGATCGATTCAAACTTAACCTCCATGAGTGACAAATTCACAAGACTCGATGGCTTCCAATCCTCAGTTTAAAGAAAATAGGAAGAACATTGCAAGTGCCCTAATGATAACCTTCCAAAGTGCTCTTGATTTGTGCATATTGCCCCACTATTTAAGAAAGGGGAAAGGGACAAGTAGGAATTATAAACCAGCTAGTATAACATCTATCAGTGGGAAATTATGAGTTTGTAATTAAAGTTAGGGTGAACATCTTGAATAGTTTCAGCTGATCAGAGACAGAGTCAGCATGAAGGTGTGAAGGTGTACCATACAAAGGTAGTGCCTGATGAACCGATTCGAAATATCCAACAAGAAAATGTGTACGGGTCAAAACAGAAATTGCTGGTGAAACTCAGCAGCTCTGGCAGCACGTGTGGGGAAAGAGCAGCCAGACCCAGGGTTTCACCAGCAATTTACATTTTTGCTTCAGATCTCCAGCATCTGCAGTTCTTTGTTTCATTTAAATGTCTAAGTAAGTTATCTATATCAACTGCCATGTTTGTGATAAATTCCTTCAAACGAGTTTGAATTTGATTTATTGTGGTCACATGTACTGAGATACAGTGAAAAGTGATGTTTTATGTGCTATACTGTCAGATCGTACCATACAAAGTGCATCACAGTAACAGAACAGAGTGCAGAATACAGTGTTACAGCCACAGAGAAGGTACAGAGAGAGAGATCAGCATTAACATTTGAAACATTTTAGTTAACATTGAAGTGAAGGACTATCTGTGTATTGCTAAACTAAAGGCACATTTTCTTGAAGCTTTTTGTGTTGCACTTATCAGGAAATTTGTAAGAAAGACAAATGGAAAACTTATATTTCATCAAGTCTCCTGGAACTGAAGGAATAAGTAGCAGTTCGGCTTCAGCCTGACAAAGGCCTGAATAGATGCAATGTTTTTTTTGCCTGGAAGCAGTAACAGCAAGGACAAATTGAACTAGTTTTATAGAATGTTTGGGGACCTGTAATTGTTCTTTTAAAAATTTTTGAAAAGATGCTTTAAATGTTTGAATCAATTGTAAAGGAATTAGTTATAATTTTAAAAATGCAAACTTGCTCAATGTGACCTGGTAACCCTGGGAGCAGCACCAAGTGGAAGGACGTTAAAATACAGAGGTCAGCTAGCACACAGGCACAAAGGGTAACAGGACAGTTAAATGATATCTATAGACAATCAGCTGAACTCTTCAAAGAAAGGAACTAAATTCTGCTTGGAAGGACTATGTAACTAAAACTGGAGCCTCAGAGTTGGGTTGGGCTGCTATTAACATCATGGCATAATCTTTGGTTTAGCTGTTATTGTATATGTAATTTTTACTTTGATCTGACTGTGATGTCTGTTAATTATACTTAATTTATGATAATACAGAATAGTGTTAAAGTAAAAGTTGCAAAAGATTAAATCTCAATTGGTAATGTATTCATTTGAGGGTTGTTCAGTAAGTTTTGATCTTTTGGTTTATGGATCCCCTTGTAGCAAATCAGTATTTACAATTCGTCATGGATTTCAGCTAGGTGACTGACATGGTGCTGGAAGAGCACAGCAGTTCAGGCAGCATCCAAGTAGCTTCTGGATGCTGCCTGAAGTGCTGTGCTCTTCCAGCACCACTAATCCAGAATCTGGTTTCCAGCATCTGCAGTCATTGTTTTTACCTAAGTGACTGACAAGCTACCTAAGGAGATAATTGTCATGGTGACAATTTTTTGGATTTTATGATCTGGAGAGAAGGTGGTTGAATGTTGATGGATGTTGGTGGATGGGAGTAGAAGTGGGTTCATGTAGAGAGAAGAGGTCCCTAACAATAGAGGTCCTATTAGTAGCTGCCTTCAAGTGATCAGTAATGGAGAGAAATCCTGAGTTGCTTCGAGGTCAGTGGGAAGAATCCTCCAGTAGCAGATGTATCAAAGAGGAAGACAATCTACGAGGCTTGTCATGACATGAGTTTAGGGAGCCCATGTTAAATAATATGTGAGCTGGGTTAGCAGTTTGTCTTGGGGAGAAATAGAAGAATTGATTTTAATATATTGCAATTTTCTAAAAAAGAAATTAATTACAGCTGTGGCAGCTGAGTAAGAAGCATTATCATGGAGATAGGGGTAAGTATTCACTGAGGTTTGACTGTCAATAAGGGATATGCTGAGATAAGAAGGATGAATTTCTTTTCCGGGATTTGTATTGAGATCATGTTGGTAGATTTTCTTTCTATTGTAACATAGTGTGTTTTTTGCTTCTTTTGTGTAATAATCTTTAGTATTCCTTTATTAAAAGCACAATAACATCCTCTAATGAATACATTTAGTAGTCATGGTAAGTGAAAAGAAAAATAAGCCAGGTCCTATTCTTGGATCTGCCTTGTCCAGTGTTACCATCAGCTTAGACCACCACACTATTCTCCTATTCAATTGACAAGTTCTGCTGTAAAACAGCGTAGACTAGAAATCTGTTCTAATGCAGTGCAGCTAAAGTAGACTTGATATCACACACTACCTCATTCATTGTGAGACTGAAAGGCTTACATTTAGGTAAATATTCATCATCTCATGAATTTACCATCTCGTATGTATTTCCATCTGCAGACCTGGGGAAAATGGCATTTGACGGTCTACTGGAGAAAATTGCGACCTCAGCCTTTTAACAAATATACTCAACTAAAAAGAAGCAGGCTGTGATCTGGAATTGTTAAACTCAGTGTTGTGTCCAGAAAGCTGTAAAGTCAAAGGCCCAATCAATAAGTCAGCCACAATGGAAAGAAATTCTCTGCTGAAGAAAAAGGAAGACATGTTGGAATGTGGCCTCATCAGAACAAACAAGATGAAAATTAAGATACTGAGAGATCAGAATAGAGTCCTTTCACAAACCATTGACTCTCCTGCCCATCGGATGCTGTGCTTTTCCAGCGCCACACTTTTTGATTCCTTTCAAAGCATACACAAGGTAGCCATGTGAGGTTAGAATTATAAAATCATACAGTCTTCAGCCCATTGAGTCTGTCCTGCCAAACATACACTCCTACCTATACCTAGTCCCACTTTCCCTCACTAAGGCCATAGCCTTGAAATCCACAGGCAGCACAGCCTTGTGGATATTGTTTGTTAGCCTCTCCATCAGAATCAAGGCAAACCAAGCTAGACAGGGGGAAAATTTGAGGTGGACTGTGTGGAAAGCAAGAGAAGGATGGAAATTAGAAGATAAGTTTGTTGCAATTATTCAGTTTGAAGGAAGAACAGGAAATGGCATCAGTACAGAAAAAAAAGTCAGAGCACCTGGCCAAACATGTTCCATGTCATTGATGTCATAGATTTATGAACCAGGATTTTCTATCCTATTTTGGTTAGTAGGAGAATATGGGACAATATCATGATCAATTTTCACATTGCTCCTGGCCATTCTTTTTCTCTCTATAAACTATAAAAATACATTGTGTAGTTTTGATATCCCTTGCTAGATTTTCATGCTTACTTGAGCTTTTTCACACTTTGCAGTTCTTTGCTTTCTTTCTTGTGTGCCAGGATGTGTTCCACTGTTTGCTTTCTGTATCCTATTTCTTTCTATTTTATTTTGTCCCTCAATTAATCTCTTGACAAATCATTTCTATTTAGAAGTAGAGGTCTTGCTGTTTGGGTGATAAACTTCTTCCATATCACCTTACATTCTATTTGAACACCTCCCATTAATAATCTGTCACAGATTTGGTTAGACAGCTGTGGACCCTTTCTGTTTCATTCAACTGAAATCAGCCTCAGCAAACTCAAGAATCTTATGAGATTATGAGATATTTTGGGATTTTTCCCTTTCAAACTCTGGGCTGGATTTAGCATGACCCTACTGGCTATGTTTTCCATGGATGGGACCAGAGGGGAGCGGGGGGTGGGGGGGCAAGTAAAATAGGTTAATGGTGCACCCGATTCCTTTACTCCCACTCCTAAGCATAGCCCCAGGCCAGCCCAGCACCCAACCACTATATGTAAATGAATAATTAAAGGTCAATTAGGCTTGTTAGCATAGTGATCTGCATATTGAGCTGCACACAACATAATCAAGCTGCCATGGACGGTCAAGTAGGCCATTCTTTCTGGCCTAGATGATAAGAAGTTGTGAAAGAAGATGGAAGTCATCATAATCAGGGAGTGCCCTGTCTGCATTAGGGGCACTGCCACCAACATGTCTCCTTTTCCCGTCCTTCTGCACCACCCATCCTTGGGTTCCAGGATCATTCCTCTCCTTAAAATGGAAGACACCCTTCAGCCCATTGAGAACACACTGCCAAAAATACACCACTACCTGCATCTAGTCCCACTCCAGGATCATTCATCTCTAGTAATTATCTTTCTGGAGGAGGGAACCTCTCTTTGCTTCTATCTGTAGATCCTACCGCGTCCAGATCTAGCCCAGTAAAGTTGGCCGGTATCCCCTGAGGAGACTGTATCTGTACAGTGAAAGGCCAAAAGGCCACTCCTAACTGATTACATTTTGGCTTATTACTCATTATCAAATCTAATTTGGGCAAGTCACATAAGTAAAATGACTGCAAGGGCAGGTCAGAGGCTTGGAATCCTGTAAAGATTAACTTGTTTCTGAACTCCCCAAAGCCTGTTCACCACCTACAAGGCACAAGTATACAGTGTGATGAAATACTCCCCACTTGCCTTGATGGGCACAGCCGCTTCTGTCATGATAAAGTTCTTTGGCTGCTACTTTCCCCAATCTCTCCTAATGTGAATATGGGCCACGTCCCTTACTGCATCACTCAACACTGTGGCCTCTTTCCAAGTGTGCAGTTTGCTATGCCACCTAGTGGTACACTGGAATTAATGCAGCCATCTAATATATTGTGCATTTTTATTACAATATCTCCTGTGCCTGCTTATCCTTTCTCATATCCAAAACAAGCAGCCAAAAGCGAAATTAGACTTCTAAACCTTTTTCCATGGCAAAGTTGCTTGGCTGCAGCTAAATGTGTTCACATCATTGAAGAGTGATATTACTAATGATGTGTATGGGGTTAGCCCCTCTTTGTAAACATAGAATTCAACATGCTTTTTCTAACCCACTACTTCTTAAAACATTTCTGAACATTTAACTGCTACTTTTAAAGTTTTACCAATTATTTGCCTTCCTTTTCCTTCTACTCAAAATTTGTAAGTGGCAAGTAAATTTCATGTCATATATGTGCCAGGCAATAACCATCTCCAACAGGAGAATATCTACCCATTTTTGATATCTATCAGAATTCCCATTCCTGATTTTCCCCACACCATCATGATCCTGAGAGATATAATTGACTAGAAACTTAACTGGACCAACCATACAAATAGTGTAGGAGAATATTACTGCAGATGCTGGAACCTGTACTGAAAACAAAAGATGCTGAAGATTACAATGAGTCAGGCAGCATCCATGGGGAGAGAGCAAGCTAATGTTTCAAGTCTAGATGACTCTTTATCAGAGTTCACTTCAGTTCTGATGAAGCACCATCGAGACTGGAAACATTAGCTTGCTTTCTCTCCATGGATGCTGCCTGACCCACTGTGATCTCCAGCACTTTTTTTCTCCATACAAGCAGTGTGATAACATGAACAGGTCAGAGTCTGATAATTCTATGACAAGTAACTTGCCTTCTAACTCTTCAAATCCTATCCATCTTCTATGAGGTACAAATCAGGAGTGTAATCAAATACTCTGCACTGGGCTGGATGATGAAACTCCAGCAATATTCAAAATGTTGAACACTGTGCAAGGCAGATCATTACCCATCGACCATCTGGAACATTCACGCTTGCAGATTACCATATACTGTCCTTCCTTGGCAGATGAATCATTACTCTTCCATGTTGAAGAACACTTGGAGGAAGTATTGAGGGTGGAAAAGTATGGGGGACTTTATATGTCCACTGCTAAGAGTGGCTTGGCAGCAGCATTATTATTCTAAAGGACAGCTGCTGGACTGGGTCTGTGGCAAGCAGTGATGGAACCAACAAGAGGCAGAAACATTTTTGACCTCAACCTCACCAATCGGCTGGCTGCAGATGTACTGGTAAGAGTGACCGCTGCACAGTCTTTATGGAGATAAGGTCCAGACTTCACATTGAGAATACCCTCTATTGTGTTGTCTGGAATGACCACCATGTTAAATGGGATAGATTTCAAAATGATCCACCAAGTCAAATGTGACACCCACGAGGCACTGTGGACCATCACCAACAGCAGAGTCATACTCCAATGCAATCTGGAGCCTGGCATTTCCTCCACTCTACCATTGCCATTAGGCCAGGGGCCAACTCAGCTTCAATGAAGAATGCAGGAGGACATGTCAGGAGCCTTACCAGGTGTCAACCTAGTGAAGTCACCAAACTGGACTATTTGTGTGCCAAATAGCATAAGCAGCAAATAATGGACAGAGTTAAGTTATCCTATAAACAACAGATCAGATCTGAGCTCCACAGTCCTGCCACATCCGTGAATGGTGGTGGACAATGCATCAACTCACTGAAGAAGGAGGCTCCACAAACATCCCCATTCTCAACACGGAGGAGCCCAACATGGAAGTGCAAAAGATAAGGCTGAAGCTGTCTCAGTAATTGTCAGCCAGAAGAGCCGAGTGGATGATGCATTTTGGCCTCCCCTGGGTGTTCCCAGCATCACAAACCAGTTTGCAGCCAATTTGTTTCACTTCATGTGATATCAAGAGATGATTGAAGGCACTGGATACTGCAAAGGCTATGGGCCTTGACAACATTCTGAAAATAGTGTTGAACACTTGTGCTCCAAAGAGTGCTTCACCCCTAGCCAAGCTATTCTAGTACAGTTACAACACTGGTATCTACACAACAATATGGAAAACATCGCAGGTATGTCCTGTACACAAAAAGTAGGACAAATCCAACCCAGGAGAAATTGATTCCTAATGAAGGGCTTATGCCTGAAACGTTGATTCTCCTGTTCCTTGGATGCTGCCTGACCTGCTGTGCTTTCCCAGCAATACGTTCTCGACTCAAATCCAACCCAGCTAATTCACATCCTATTGGTCTACTCTTGATCATTAGTAAAGTGATGGAAGGTTTCATCAACACTTGCTCAGCGATGACTTGCTCTAACACCCAGTTTGGGTTCCATCAGGGCTACTCAGCTCCAGACCTCATTATAGCCTTGGCTCAATGAGAGAAAACTTCATGGAAATAGTAATCATGAGCATGATAAAATAGCAGAGCTGACTTTAATCTGTGGTTTCAAGTCATTTTTCAAACTTCTATAAATTCTGCAATGTGCCTGTAGATTAGAAGATTGCAAATGTAAGCTCACTCTCAGGATGGAGAGAGAAAACGTGGATTTACAGATTGGTTAAGGTCAGATAGCAACAATAAAATAATTAGAATCTGTTATAAAGGTTATGATGAATGGATATTTAGCATATAATTGTCTAATTGGACAGTCAACAAGGATTGATAAATAAGAAATAATGTTTGATAAATAAGATGGAATTTTCCGAGGATGTTGTTGGCAGAGTCAATGAATATGAAGTATTTAGATTCTCAAAAAAATTTAGAAAAACTGGAAGTTAGTCAACACAATTAAAGCATGTAGGATTGGGGCTAATACACAAGAATGGATAATAGACAGGAAGAAGAGGCTAGGAATAAGTGTTGGCAGGCAAGACCAGTGGGTACCACAAAGATCACTAGCTCTTCACAATCTATGCCAATAATTTGAATGTGGGTGAAATGTAACATTTTGAAGTTTGCGAATGATACAGAAGTTGATGGGAATATGAGTTGTGAAGAGGATGCAAAGTAGCTTCATGGGGAATTAGACATGCTGGATGAGTGGAAAAGAGGATGCCAGATAGAATATAATGTGGGTAAGTGTGAGGTAGGAGGAACAAAGGTACAGAGTACTTATGTGGTGAGAGATTAGCAGGTGTTGACGCTCAAAGGGACATGGATGACTTTGTTCATAAGTCACTTAAAGTTGAGCATGATGGTCCAGTAGTCTTTTGCTCATGGAGGCTAAACCTCTGCAGTTGGTAAGGTTCCAGGAACTTTGTACAGAATTAAATGAGTAGTAATTTCGAAAGACTTTAATGAATTTTGGATTGACAATTCAGATTTGTAAGAGTCAAATCGCGCCTAACAAACACATTTCCAGCATCTGCAGTCTTTTTTTTGTTCCATGCCTAACAAACTTGTTCTTCAAGAAATCAAAAATGGTTTCCTATTTATCAATCCTTGTCGACTCTGTCCAGTGAGATAATTTTGTGCTAAATATCCATCAATCATAACCTTTATAATAGATTCTAATTTTAAAAAAATTATTTAATTCACAGGATGTGGACATTGCTGGCTAGACTTATGTTTACTGCCCAGCCCTAGTTGCTCATCAGAAGATGGTGATGAACTGCCTTCTTCAACCTCTGCAGTCCATGTGTTGTGGGTTGACCCACAATGCTTTCAGGAGTAAGTTCTAGGATGTTGACCCAGAAACATTGTAGAAACTGTGATTTATTTCCAAGTCAGGATGGTGAGTGGTTTGGAGAGGGAATTGTAGGCAGTGGTGTTCCCTTGTATCTGCTGTCCTTGTTCTTCTAGATAGTAGTGGTTGAGAGTTGGGAAGATGCTGCCTAAGGAGCCTTGATGAATTTCTGCAGCACATTTTGAAGATGGTATACATTGCTGCTACTGAGCAATATTTGCCAATCAAGCAGCCTGATTTGACTAGGATAATCTTGAGCTTCCTGAAAGTTGATGGAACTACACCCATCCAGGCAAATGGGGAGTATTTCATCACAAACATGACCTGTGGCTTATAGATCTTGGACAGACTTTGGAAGTCAGGAGGTATGTTATTCACTGCAAGCTTCCTAACCTCAGATCTGCTCTTGTAGCCACTGTGCTTCTGTGAATCATCCAATTTCTCGTCAATAATAATTCCCAGGATATTGATAATGAGCTTAGAATTGATGGGAAATACCTTCACTATAATGATTTCAGTTATGGTGGAAAATATATTTTCAAACTGAATCCTTAACAATTCCACTTGCTTGTGCAACATACTCCCAACAATGAGGTATGGCTCTTTCCTGCCTCTATTATTTAAATGCTGTTCACCTCCAGCAAGTTTCAACTCTCATGTGACTTAAAACACTAACTTTGATTCCCACTCCTCAGATACCAACTAGTTTTACAAGTTTCCAGCATCACTGGCAAGATTTCAGTTCTCAGCATTCATAGGACTTTACCTGAAGCATACAAACATGTTAAGCTAATAAAGCCTGCTCCAAGATTCAATATGATCATGGTCTTTTATCCTGAACTCCAACTTTCCATGTTATTCCCCTAGTCCCCTTAGTATGCAAAAAATCTATTCATCCCTTTAATGTATTCATTTTCAGTTCCGAATATCCTCAACATTTTGACTAAAGAATTCTCTTCATCTCCATTTTAAATGGCTGACTCTTATTCTGAGACAGTGACCAACTTGTTCTCAAATCTCTGGTCAATGATCCATCTCAGTTTCGACCTGATCAAGTTAAATTTCAGTGAAGTCACCTCTCGTTCTCTGAAATTCTAGTGTATATAGGTCTTCTCGTAGTTCAATCACCAAATCCCCCGATTCAATCTACTGAATGTTTATGGCTCCCACTCAGAAAGATTACTCCTCCTTAGTTGAGGAAATCAAAGTTACTCAGGCAAAATCTGGATTTTGTTTCGGATTTCCAGCAGTTTTTTGGTTTCAAAGTTACTCAAGTATGGGCTCACCAAGGCTTTGTGCAATTATTAATTATTTAATGGTATTTCTTCCAGAATTTTGGTTACAGTCTGAAGCATTGCAAATATTTTAGTGCAATCTTATTACACGTTACAAGATCCTGGCTTGTTTGCTCATAGTGCACCTTTCTCAGGCTTATCTGATTATTGCTAATGATCACGTTACATAAGCCAGCTGGAAGGTAACTGGGTCTGTTGTAAATACATGTGTACAAAGTACCTCTGCAGGCTGGGGCAGTGACTTCCAGCAGCAGCTCTCACCTCGACTGAAAACAGGTTTGATGATTTAATGACTTCTAATTCTGCCTCACTCTCTGTGTGTCTGCTATTGAATGACATTTGGTTTTTCTTTGACCCTCAACATAACAGTGAGACAAAATAAGTGCATTTCCTTTAATTCTCCCATAGTAAGCACTGCATGAGATATCTTTCTTGACATTGTTCAGCCTACCCACAACCCTCATATATTGTTATTATCTGTTTGATGGGCTTCAGTCACGCCTCTTTAATTGAAGCATGGATTGCAGATAAGTTCCCTATAGTTCTAATATATATATATATATATATATATAAACCCTTAAGCTCTTCAGTGTTTCAGCATTTTGCTAAACGTAAATCTGTTTCACTAAGGAAGCTCCCCCTCACATGTAATTTGTGAATTTCAAGCTGCAGATAACTTCTCAAATCAATTTCAGTTAACTGGCAGAATTTCACAGTTATATTGTTAGCAGTTGGGTCACAATCAATGCTTGAAAGTTCAATTATGTTTAAGGTCATTGGACTCTCATTAAACATTTGCACTAAACACCTTGCACTACTGCTGCAAATGCAGATTCTTCTGTAACTCCAGAGATACTTATCCTGTAAACTTGGCTGCCCTGAAGACATGTTAACAACCAAAATATTTTCATGTTCTTGCTTGAACACATGACTGAAGAACTGGTGTAGGAGGGAGGGCATCAGTTGCCTGAAGCACTGGGACTGGTTCTGGGGCAGCCTGGATAACATGAATTGATTATACCTTAACAGAACTAGGTCTTTGTAGGGAGATTTGCTAGCACTGTTGAGGAAGGTTTTAACTCGTTTGTCAGGTGGATGGGATCCTTCAGGGATAACTCAGTTCAGAAGGCAGTAAAACTGGTAACAGAAGGTAGAAAAGTGGCAAGTGAAATTAGAAGGCAGGTGAAATGCAGACAAGCATCGACTCAGCTTAGAATGGGAATGGTATCAAAAAGACCATGTTAAGGGTATCTGCATGGATCCATGCAACATTCTTAACAAGATAAATGATTCAAAATAACAAATTAAGGTAAATAAAAATGATCAAATTGCCATTAGAGAAACATGGCTGCAAGGTGACTAGGATTGTGAACTGAATATTCTTGTCAATTTGACATTTAGGAATCGCTAGAAAAAAAGGTACTGAACCACTGTTAGTAAGAGATGAGATCAGTACATTAATACAGAAACATCTCAGAGTGAAAATGTGGAAGCTGTTTAGGTGAAATTAAAAAACAGTAAGGGGCAAACTTTAGTAGGCCTTCATTGTTTAAAGGCCAACAAACAGAAATGGTAGTATGGAGCATGATATCAATGAGATTAGAGAAGCATGTAACATGGGTATTTTCCAGTAACCATGGGTGACTTCCATCTGTGTACAGACTTGGTAAACCTAATGATCACAAATGCTGTAAATGAGTGTCTGTTGTGTGTGGGGATGGTGTTCCAGAGTAGTATGTTGGGGAACTGATGAGAGAATGTATATTTTGATCTAATGTTACACAATGAAAAAGATTAAACACCAGCGAGAACTATCCATTTGGATACAGAACTGGCTCGATGGTAGAAGACAGAGGGTGGTAGTGCTTTTCAGACTAGAGACCTGTGACCAGTGGTGTTCCACAAGTCCTCTGCTTTTTGTTATTTATATAAATGATTTGGATGTCAATGTAGAAGGTATATATAGCAAGTTTGCAGATGACACCAAAATTGATGGTGTAGTGGACAGCGAAGAAGGTTAACTCAGAGTACAATGGCACTTAGTTCAGATAGACCAATAGGCTGAGGAGCGGCAGGTAGCGTTTAATTTAGTATATGTGAGTTGCAGGTAGAGAGGATAATGAAAAAAGCATTTGGTATGCTTTCCTGTATTGGTCAGTGCATTGAGTATCGAAGTTGGGAGATCATGTTGCATCTGTACAGGACATTGATTAGGCCATTTTTGGAATACTGCATGCAAATCTGGTCTCCTGACCATAGGAAAAATGTTGTGAAACTTGAAAGGGTTCTGAAAGGCTCAGATAAGATTTACAAGGAATAATGCTAGGGTTGGAGGGTGTGAGCTATAGGGAGAGGCTGAATAGACTGGGGCTACTTTCCCTGAAGTGTCAGAGACTGAAGAGTGACCTTATAGGGGTTTATAAAATTATGAGGGGATAGGAGATATCGGAGAAATAGGCAAAGTCTTTTCCCCAGGGTGAGGGAGTCTTTTCATGCAGAGGGTGGTTTGTGTATAGAACAAGCTGCCAGAGGAAATGGTGGAGGCTGGTTCAATTGCAACATTAAAAAGGCAACTGGATGAGTACATGAAGAAGAAGGGTTTAGAGGGATATGAGCCAAACACTGGCAAATGGGACTAGACTAATTTTGGATATCTGGTTGGCATGGATGAGTTAGACAGAAGGATCTGTTTCCATGCTGTACCTCTCTATGACTCTTTCACTCTAATAATCTTGTTGCAAAACAAATTTGGAAGTGAGGTAATTCAATCTGAAGCCAGGGTGTTAAATCTGAAAATTGGAAATTCTGGAAGTATAAAGGCAAACTGTCTGAGTTGGATTATAACAATATATTAACAGATGTGTTGATACATTGGCAATGGATAGCCTTTAAAGCCTTGAAATCCCCCATCCCAGGGAAAAGACAATCACCATTAACCCTATCTATACCTCTCATTATTTTATAAGCTTCTATAAGATCACCTCTCAACCACCGACCTTCCAGTAAAAAAAATCCAGCCTATCCAACCTTTCTTTATAACTCAAATCTTCCAAACTCAGCTGTTTATATCTATTCCGCCTTTAAAGAATTATTACGTAGTTTACAGCAAATGTGCAATCCTTCAAAGCATGAAACTCAAAAGAATGCTGTCAACTGTGACTAAAAAGGAAGTAAAGGGTTAGGTAAGATTAAAGGGAAAAGGCTTATAAAGTTACCAGAAGTAATAGGAAACCAGCGGGTGGAAGGTACTGCAAAGGAGGACCAAGGAACTAATAAGAAAAGGGAGGAAAGAATATTAATCTAAACTAGCAAAAAAAAATGAAATTGACTATAAAAATCCCAAGAAGTGAATGAACATGAAAGGCCAAGATACATTTTGATCTATTACAGGCAGAGTCAGGAGAATTTATAATGGGAAATTGAGAAATGGTAGTGAAGCTAACAGATTACTTTGTGTCTGCCTTCAGTGATGAAGATACAAGAGACCGTCCAGTACTAAAGAGACAAGGGGCAATGGAAAATGAGGAATTGAAGGAAATGATTAATTGTAAGGTTGTGTTGGAGAAATTAATGTGACTGAAGTTGAAAAGTTCTGGGACCTGAGATTATATGCTCCCAGAGTGTTGAAAGAAGTTGCTGTGGAGGTAGTCGATGATAATCTTTGAAAGTTCTATAGGTTCTGGAATTAGTGTCTGTAAATTTGAAACTAGCAATTGTTACTCAACTATTTAAGAAGTGATGGAGAGTGAGAAAAAGAGAAACTATAGACCAGCTAGCCCTACATCAGTGATAGGGAAAATATTAGAACTGATGTTATCTAAAAGACATAATAAATATATACTTCTGAGGAAGAATCATATTAGACTCAAACATTAACTCTGTGTGTATCTCCACAGATGCTGCCAGACCTGCTGAATTTTTCTAGTAATTTCTGTTTTTATTCCATATCGCCAGCATCTGCAGAACTTTGCTTTTATTTATTTATGATGAATGGACACTAGGATCATAATGATCTGATTGGATAGTCAGCATAGATTTATGAACAGAAAATCATCTTCCACAAACCTGGTTGGGATTTCTTGAGGATATTACTAATAGAATTGTTGATAGGAAGTCTGCATACATGGCTTTGAAAAGTACCTTACAGGAGGTTGGTGACAAAATTAAAGCATGTGGAGTTGGAGGTAATATACTGACATGGATTAAGGATTGGCTAACAGACAGAAAAAGATGTAGGAAATTGGGTCATTCTTACATTGGTATTATGACTAGTGGTGTACTGTGACGATCAGCATTTGGAACCCTGATGTTCACAGTACATACCAATGATTTGGATTTGGAGACCAATGATAATGTTTCCAAGTTTTCAGATGGTATAAATCCATGTGGAATGTCTGCTGTAACACACTGCAAAGTGGCTTCAAGAGAATTTGGACACACCTGATGAATAGACAGATGTAACATTAGGTGGAAAAATGAGAAGTTCACTACTTTATTAGGAGGAATTGAAGTGCAGATTATTTCCCAAATGGTAAAAGGTTAGAAAGTGTAGAAGTACAAAAGCACCTGTATGTACTGATCAATAAGTCGTTGAGGGCTAATGATCAGCAAGTAATTAAGAAAGGTAATGGTATATTCACCTTGAACACAAGAGGATTTGAGTACTGTATTGGTTTGCTTCAATTGTTTGCTTCAATCTTTACCTTTATCGACCACAACTGGAGTACTGTGTACTGTTTTTGTCCCCTTACCTGAGGAAGGCTATTATTTTCATGGAGAGGGTGCAATGATAGTTCATTAGTCTTGCTTAGTGGAGAACAGGACTATCCTAAGAAGAGAGTTTGGGGAAACTGGGTCAGTATTCTGCAGAGATTTGAAGAATGAGATTCTTATTGGAACCTACAAAGCACATGAGGGGATAGACAGGGTAGTGACAGTTAAGATGTTTCTCGTAGTTGGGGAGTCCAGAACCAGCGGACCCAATATCAGTGTAAGGAGGAAGTCACTTAAAACAGAAATGCAGAAATATTTCTTCCATTTACGTTGGGTTGTGAATCTTTAGAAGTCTCTACCCCTGAGGCTGTGGACAATCAATTTTTGAATATGAATATAATAAAAATCCTAACCACCAATAATGCAAAGGAATGTGAGGGTAGTGTGGGAAAAAGGGTATTAAAATGTATGATCAGCCTTGATTGTACTGAATAGAAAGGCAAATCAGGACGTATACACTTAATGATGAGAGTGTCGTGCTGGAAAAGCACAACAGGTCAAACAGCATCTGAGGAGCAGGAAAGTCAATGTTTCGGGCAAAAGCCCTTCATCAGGAATGAAAGGCCTTTGCCCGAAACGTCAACTTTCCTGCTCCTCAGATGCTGCCTGACCTGCTGTTCTTTTCCAGCATCACACTCTCGACTCTAATCTCCAGCATCTGCAGTCCTCACTTTCGCCTTATACACTTAATGGTAAGGTCCAAGGGAGTGTTGCTGAACAAAAAGACCTTGGAGTGCAGGGTCATAGTTCCTTGAAAGTGGAGTCGCAGGTAGGTAGAAGGTGTTTGGTATGCTTTCCTTTATTGGTCAGAGTGCTGAGTAATAAAGTTGGAAGGTCATATTGTGGTTGTGCAGGACATTTGTTAGGCCACTTTAGGAATATTGTGTGCAATTCTAGTCTACAGGAAAGATGTTGTGAAACTTGAAAGTGTTCAGAAATGATTTACAAGGATGTTGTCAGGGTTGGAGGGTTGAGCTGTTTGGAGAGGCTGAATAGGCTGGGATTGTTTTCCCTGGAGTGTTGGAGGCTGAGGGGTGACCTTATAGAGGTTTATAAAATCATGAGGGGCATGGATAGGGTAAATATACAAGGTCTCCAAAACTAGAGGGGATAGGTTTAGGGTGAGAGGAGAAAAATTTAAAACAAACCTAAGGGGCAACCTTTTCACACAGAGTGTGGTGCGTGTATGGAATGAGCTGCCAGAGAAAGTGGTGGAGGCTGGTACAATTACAGCATTTAAAAAGCATCTGGAAGGGTATATGAAAAGGAATAGTTTAGAGGGTTATGGGCCATGTGCTGGCAAACGGGACTGGATTAATTTCGGATATCTGGTTGGCCTGGATGAGTTGGACCAAAAGATCTGTTGCTGTGCATCTCTATGTCTCTGTATGACTCTGTACTGAATAGCTTATTCAGCTATATGTTCGTATCTTCTGCAGAATTCCTGTGACACTTCGAAGGCCAAAAAATTATTTCCTACTTTTTTTCCATTTTTATGTCTTACATAACAATTTACTTTAGCCATACTGTTGTACTGGTTCTATCAATCTTTCCAGCTTTTAGCTGACTAATATAGACTCATTTCATTTCTGACATATCTTACTTGGCTAGATCATTACAGCACTGAGAAGTCATAGGCCTTGAAATTTTGCTCGGGTACAACCTGAAAATGTTCTTTCAGAGGTTCACTGCTCGCATAATTCTTTGTAACAAGGGTATATTCACCAGTAATGACCATAGGATACTCTTCTTAACTCTTACAAAAAAAGCCCTGGTGGAAGTCGCAGAGATATGTCAGGAAGTGTTTTACTAATGCGTCTTTCTGGTTTTCCATGATCTTTCAACAAAGTTATGGCAGGGACTGGGACAATTTCTGCAATGTCTATTCCTATTTTGTTTTGCAATGAGGGCCTGCTCCTCAGCACTCACGAGGGTAAGTGCCATTTTGCTACAGATGGCTTTTCAACTTGTCAGCAACTGCTGGCATTCTAGAGGTCTGTAAGAAATTCCACGTCCAGTTGTTGGCACATAACAATCCACTCTATTGTACTTAAAGCAATATTGTTTTTTTATTACAAGGTAAAAGTTAAGAATTAAAGTTAAATAATAAACAAAAAGAAGATTGTAATGGGTTAAGTTTAATGCTCGGTTTTTGCATTCTGTGCTGCATTCAAATGAGCCATAGTACAATAATGGGCATTCGGCACAATGAGAGCTCTATGCTCTGCAGAGAGAAGCGCCAGACTACAGGAGACTGACAGTGGTTTGCCAAAACTCTCCCTGTGCACTCATACCCTGTGTGGTGGTGGAGGAGAGAAAGAACCTCTTGAAATATTTTTTGGCAGATCTAGTTAATGAAGTATAACATGAACAAATCTATGACCTAATGCCCTTTATAAACTTCTGTGTGCTTCAAATCAACGTTAATGTGTAAGAAAGACCTGAAAAACCTGCTCGCCTGACACATTAATTGTGAGCCATACCTTAAAGCAAACACTGTGGCTAGCAGAAATAGTCTAACTGTACCTGGCTAAGGAAGGTAATATTTTAAATAAAAATGCTAAAGAATTATACATTGTAAAATATATTAATTATTAGATCAATGGGCATGTGTTTGGATTTACATTCATTGCCTCTGTATTAAAAGGTTTTAGCATCAGATCACAATTACAGGAAGCTGTCTTGCTGGATATTAGTTTCATAATTGTCTCGTGATTAATTGTGAACAATTGCATGGAAAACCAGACTGACTACACCAGAGCCCTTAATCCTTCACATTCAGTGATGGATGTTGTATGTGTAAACAACAAAGCATGGGAATGGCAGATAGCCAAATAAAAGGCAGTTTATTAGATTAAAAAAACCATCTCATACTTTTTTCTGTATACGAGTGTTGCATCTGGTAAACTGTTCCATTGTTCATAAGATATGCACCAGATCTGAAAAGGTTGTTTCCATAGACACAAAGCACTTTGAATCATATAATCCCTACAGTGTGGAAAGAAGCCATTCAGCCCATTAAGTTATACTGACCCACTGAAGAGCACCCCACCCAGATCCAGTTCCTAGACTATCCCCATAATCCCACATTTACCATGGCTAATTCACCGAGCCTGTGGATCACTCGATACTACAGGGCAAGTTAGCATGGTCAATCCACCTAACCTGCACATCATTGGACTGTGGGAGGAAAAGAGCGCACCCAGAGGAAACCCACACAGACACAGGGAGAACATGCAAACTCCATATAGACAGTCACCCAAGTTTAGAATCAAAGCTAAGTCCCTGATTCCGTGAGGTAGCAGTGCTAACCCTGGAGCCACCGTGCCACTTGTGTTTTTAAAAGCAATGGATGCTGATTATCTAAATTCATTAATTTTGATTTTTGAAAATCCTTTAGATGTGGAAGGTTTATAGAATGATAGAATCCCTACAATGCAGATAGAGGTTGTTCAGCCTACTGAGGTGCAGAAAATAGCAAATACAATGAATTTCAAAGCACTGAAATATCTCTGATTATGTGGTGATTATCAAAAAGAGGATTTGGAATCCTTGAATAGGTTACTGGGACATCTAAAGCATCCATAGGGACATGCTTGCAAAACTGGCAGCTTCACAATACTCATTTTATTTGGCACGTAACATGGCGAAGTGAAAGGACTCACCGATAGAAACCTTTGGAGGCCACACACAGTAGAAGTAAGTAAATGATTTTCTAAACTTGCCTTTATGTGGAGCTGAATCAAAAAATGTGGTGTTGGAAAAGCACAGCTGGTCAAGCAGCATCCGAGGGGCAGGAGAGTCGATGTTTCGAGCATAAGCTCTTCATCAGGAATATTTATGTGCAGCTGGAGTTGGGCAGGAACACATCATTTAATGCTCTATGGACTCTGAAGGCCATTTTCAAATTATGGTTCCTCTCTCATTCTTCTTCCACAACCTAGCTGACAGCCTTTGCCAAAATGGCAACTGGACCCAACGTGGTCCTTGTCAAAGAAGTGAACTGCTTCAAAATGTTCAGCTGGGATTCACAGTTCACTGGCGATTCCTGATCAGGGCCATGTACTGCCATAGATATCAATTACTATCCTAGCTCCATTGGCCATCGCTGACAATATTTTCTTTAAAATCAAATTGCATGGATTCCCTTTGTATGCTAACACATGAACATTGTAATAACATTTCTAAAGTAATAATGAACTAATAGAAACTGAAATAAAGTACAAATCGCTATCATTTACTATAACATTAATCTACATCAACATCACTTCTCTTGTTCCCTTCCTGGAATCTATTTTTGATTGCCAGTCAGCCTGATCTTCCTGTTCCACATCCATTATTGACTGTTCTGAAATAATGTAAACATTTACAGTACACATCACCCCTACCAACTGCACTTGTGGTGGGGAGGCAACCAGACACCATATCAAATAGAACAGTGCAAAATTCAAACTCCACTCCCTTGAAACATGCCAGCTCGCATTTTCTAATTGGGATGAATTTACTGCTGCTCACAACATCTCCATGTTTGATTATAATCATTTTCATTGTAACTAGATATTCTAAAATCATATCTGGTTCTTCGCAATTGGTCTCAAAAATATATCGATCAATCAGAATACTTTACAGATGATCAGTAAACGTTTTGCACAGCATTATACCAATGCAACCCCACACTGCAAAAGTTAAAATGCAAAAGTATATTTCTGCTCATTGAGCAGTATTTGCATATTTTTTTCATCAATAGCAGCATGAGAGACCTGTATAATTAAGTGGGGTTGATCTTTGGAGTGGACCACTGCCTTTGCTTTGAAGAACCGAAGACTTTTCTTTGCATGGATTTCGTTCGGGTGAGGATCAGGTGATTCCACAACAGGTGAAGGTTCCACTCCGGTAGACTTCTCTCCAGGTGCTGAAGTTGACAGAGAGTCTGTTTGTGTTGTACGGTACAGTACACCTGTCGAATACTCATATATTCTCCAACCAATTAAGAAGCACCATACAAAACCTTTTACAGATATTATTAATAAAAATGATATAATATTTTCATTTATGTCTATTATAACTAAACAATACATCCTCCTAATTACCACAGGCCTTACCACTAAATATTGCGAAGCATGAGATTAATAAAAAAAAGTTACATTTAAGCTGTAGACTGAGTTCAAGTCTGTAATAGTTTGTCATGTTTGAGCAAAGCATAGTTAAAAAGTGACCAATCCACATCTTATGTATTATAATATTATCCAAACCCCTTACAATGAAAACAGTCTAAAGTATTTGTAAATAATAATATCAGCTCAATGTGAAGGGTAAAGGTTTATCAACAAATGAAACCATACTTCAACTTCTACAGAACCTAGTTTTTAGCTCAATGGATGTCCAGAGACTGGGTAATAATGTGGCAGGGGAAAGTGAGGACTGCAGATGCTGGAGATCAGAGCTGAAAATGTGTTGCTGGAAAAGCGCAGCAGGTCAGGCAGCATCCAAGGAGCAGGAGAATCGACGTTTCGGGCATAAGCCCTTCTTCAGGATGCTCATGCCCGAAACGTCGATTCTCCTGCTCCTTGGATGCTGCCTGACCTGCTGCACTTTTCCAGCAACACATTTTCAGCTCTAATAATGTGGCAGAAAAACCATGTGGATTTTCAGAAATAAACCTGCTATTAACTTATACCTTTCATCAGGGTGTGGCCCTAACACAAATCACATGGTGGTTCTTTATAAATCCGATTACTTGCATTTACCAGGATGTATAGCTATAGTCACCAACTAAAAGTGTATTGAATGCCACTAGCACAATGTATGGCATTGGAATTCACTGTCTCCATATAATTCCCCTTGGTGTAACTTTAACACTTATCAGAGCTACAATTTTCCATCTGAATCAGAAATCTGTTTACGCTGAACAATAAAATGGAACAAATTTAAGACAAAGCTGCACACTAAAAGTTACATTCAAACTTTTACCTTGGTTGCACGTTCATGAACTGCTTCTCACTAAAATGAATACATGTCTAAAGTCCACAACGTTGCAGAAAACATAATTCATTTGTGAAGCATATCCTGATTCTTGGTTCGCTATCTGTGGAACTAAACTTGTCCATTAAACAGCCTAAGGTGCTACTCACGTGTACTTCAAACGTAAGTGTGTACTCATAAAGAACAGTTCAGTGAAGCAAATCCATTACAGGAGAAGATTTTTTCCATAGGAAGAGTCAAACAGAACTGATCATTTGTTAGTACTTCAGAAGGTGACAACAGCATCTTTCGTTAGGCAGCTTGGAGAAGTAGGAGTGTCGCCTTGTTCTAATAGTCTATTTGTTTAATTGTAGTGAAACAAAGGAGCATTTCATCCACCAGAAAAGGTGCTGCATCACGCATTAATTATTAAACCAGCTGAAATTTTTCACTTGATGGCCCAAGTTAAAGGAAGGGAATAATATCTGTACCTGAGGCTTACCCTTGTTGAGTCAAAGAAATGCTGCTTTAATTATAATCTCCCATGGTTCGGTTTCCTGCACACAACCTGCATTTGAATTTAAAATATATGTTTCAGACTATTTAACACTGGATTTGCATGACCTCTCATAGTGCTACATTTAACAGAAGCCATTGGTTATTAAAGCACCACGTGACTGGAAATCAAAATATGTTTGCACACACACCAACCAGCAAGTCCTTTAACTCTTTACTGGTCTCTTTCTCTGGGGAATGTTTTGATGAATGCAAAATACTTGTTCAGTAAATGAATCATTATTATGTTTAGTTCAGGGTCAGGGTATAATTTGAGCTTTCTCTTGATTTGAGATAATTTGAGTTTACAGCAAAATATAATGTTTTCCCAAATAAACTTACATCATATATCAACTGGAATCTTATATGTGAATTGAATGATAATGGTTTGTCACAAGATTAACAATTATATTTTTATCAGCTTAAGCATTTGTAGAAAAAATAGACTGTCCATGAATGTTCTCCTATTTACTTTGGAAGATGGCACAGACCATATTGTTTGATGACACGATTCAGACTGTAATTTATTTATAAAAGATAGAATTATATGGAAGCAGGAGACACATAGCAATTAATGAATAAATATATGCATTAAGATGTTCGAAAAAACATTAGACCAATATCACTGTATTTCTCTGTTAAGTTTTCAAAAAATATTGTTGAAATGATTTGAAAATGATAATACCCTCTTCACACCTTGAAATAGATATTCAAGACAGTTGCTGAAGTCTTCACAGAAAACTTAAGCTCACAGATAACTTCCGAAAGGATGTAATCTAGAGTTCAGACTTCTGAGTAACTCGTTACATGTTTTAGAGTCCTATGACAACCCAAAATAAAGTTTATTGGAACTTGATTATTGTAACATGCAGTTAATGTTAATGGACTTGTAAACAACAAATCCTGCTCTTATCCTGAAACAATTACATAGAACAATTACATAAAACAATTCAATGGAAGCTCACTCACCAACCAGCAAGTCCTTTAACTTTTCAGCCCATTGAATCTACATTGACCTTCTGAAGAGAATCCCACCCAGAAGCACCTCCCTACCCCTTGTAACCGTGCTAACCCACAAATCCATGAATATTATGGGCAATTTAACATGGTTAATCCACCTAAAATGCATATCTTTGGACTGTGGGAAGAAACCCATGCAGACAATATGCAAACTTCCCACAGAGACTCACCTGAAAGTGGAATTGAACCCAAGTCCCTGACACTGTGAGTCAGTATTGCTAGCTACTGAGGCACCATGCTGGCAGGATGCATGGGAGAATTATTTGCTGAATTTCATTGGAATTCCTGGGATAAGATAATAGTATATTATTAACCAGTGCCTATACCACAATTGATGCATCTGAGGAAATCCACTTGGATGTTGCGTTGCCAGGAGTAATGGGGGCTTTGAAGTTCAGGAATACATAAGTAGTAACAACACAGCCAATAAGTCGGAATAAAAACAGCAGTAAAGTAAAAGAATGCACGCTGTATACATCCAGCTTCTATAGGAATATGGGCTTTACACAGCATGGCCTTCAATTATTACTACCAAATCCTCAATGTTTGTATGTTACGGGTTCACACTACATTGAAAGTGACAAAAAGAGAAATATAAAAGACCAGCATCTAGAATTTGGACATTCCATTCAAATTGGAAACAAGAACAGAAGATGGAGGATTGGAGAAATTGAGTACTACCAACCTTTGTTCATCCCTATTATGTGTAGGTTCATTGAAGTGACTTAGTGTGGATTGGAATATCTACCTTGCTGCTCCAACAAGAAGAGTCTTGATGAGTAAGCAAATTCATTCCATCTGTGCAGCAAATTACAGATATTTGAGAATGGTTTACTTTACTACAGAGAGTAGCCTCAGCTATGTCAGGTATATACAACATCTCCTTCCAAATCTTTCTTCCTTATATTATTTTAAAATTCTTATGTTGTTATGCATTTACTTATATACTTACATTTATCATTACCCTATGTTCCCCAAACCTTTGAATTTACAAATTCAGGTGATCTGAAGGTTTCCCTACTCTCCCCAAATGTGATTTCTTTCTTTTCTCTTGAAAGAATGGTAGGTTGTTGGATGGAAGGTAGTTGTCTGAGACTGAGAATGCTGGAGAAAATCAGCAGGTCTGGCAGGATCTGTGGAGACAGAAACTGAGTTAACATTTTGAATGAAACTTCTTCAGAACTGCTTTTTCTGAACTCTGAAATTCTCTCTTGAATTACTTTTTTTTAACATATTGTATTTATGAAATTAGAATAAATTAGATTACTTACAGTGTGTAAACAGGCCCTTCAGCCCAACAAGTCCACACCGACCCTCCGAAGAGCAACCCACTCAGACCCATTCCACAACATTTACCCTTTCACCTCACACTATGGGCAATTTAGCATGGCCAATTCACCTAACCTGCACATTTTTGGACTGTGGGAGGAAACCAGAGCACCTAGAGGAAACCCACGCAGACATGGGGAGAATGTGCAAACTCCACACAGACGGTTGCCTGAACCGGGATATGGAAATCTATTCTTTACAGCTATTGATGTGGTCCTGTTACAGCAGGCAATTTATTTCTTTCCAGTATCTTGGATCTTTTTCTCTTCTTAATAATGTCTTATGTGGATTTGTATGCATAACATCCTTTATCATATGCTGAATGTCAATTGGATGTAAGTTGAGTATATTGTCAACCAAGGCTCTCTATCTGAGAATACTTTGGCACATGTTCCAGTGTCTAAGGGTATGATGCACATTGATGTAAATGCCTGCATCCTAAAATGAGCTAGTTACTAATTTCCCTTAGAAAATCTTTGGCTTTATTTTCCTCTGGAGATTGTTCTATCTCAACTCTCTGTTTCTGTGGGTAATTCTTTAATCTTTTGCTTTTCTGTGGCTGTCACCTGCATTGATGGATTTCTGAAAGTGACCTACTTTCTTACAAAAAAGCACTCATTGGCTTTGAAAGCTGGACACTGTTCATGACTCTGAGATTTCTTCACTGTACCAAATTAGCAAAGACATCTAGTGTCAGTTCTCTCATCTATCCTCTATTTTGGCTTATCGGGTCTGTTTTTTGAGGTTTTTTTAACTACAAGAAACAAGAACGATTCTGGAGATCTGTATCAACTTTTATCTCTTCTTTTGAGTCATCTGTTTATTTCTAGACCCCTGCTTCACTCACCAGCTGAATGGCTTTCCCATGTTCCAAAACCTCACTATGACTCCTGCTGTGTTTTCCTTGCCTTCTGAAAACTTCCCACTTCTCTACTTTGAATGGCCTGTTTAGTGATTTCCCTGGTCCTCTGTTCCTACAATATACAAGGTTTCTCTTGTGGTTCCATTTTCCAAGCCCATGTTACCTGCATGTCAAATCAGGTGGTCTCTCCTGATTGATGCCACAATTTTTAAAAAATTACCCATTCTCCCTAAATGAATGCACCATTTAAGGTTTGCCTTTCTACACAAGGGACCTTTGGTTGTGACTCACTCAGTCCTTGATGTCAGGTTGACTCAACAGCTCACCTTGGACTTAAAACCAATTTCACATTCCACTGTCTCATGATATTGCCTGTGAGTCTAACCTGGAGCTGCTGATTTCCTCTTTTCCAGCCTGTCAGGAGCGATGTGATTTCTGTGTCATTCTCTGAATTTTTCTTTTGTGTTGAGTGCTGCCACAAGGTTTGCAGTGTTCACTGTCATCAGCAATCAGCAATATCTGCTTCTCTCGATGTCTTCAGGGTCACCAGTATGACTTTTGTTTCCACTTGTTTTTTTTTGTTTGAAGCCCTAATTTCTAATTTTTCTTCATTGGCATTATTTAGAAATAGTTCTGGTCACCACTGCTCGCTGCAGTATGATAGGGCTCACCATTGCAAGCATATTGTGTGTGGGTTCCTTCAAGTCTGAAGCAGTCTAATGGGGATCAGAATGTCCATGTTTCTGATCTAAGAACTCAGTCTTGTTGACTAAACAATATGAAGTTTGTATACAGATTACATGAAAGTGCCTTACATTAAAACACACACTATTCAGAGCACAGATCCGTTTCCCACAAGCTTCTCCTTTACTCGAACCGTATTCCTGTGATGTCTTGACAATGGGTGGTGTTCACTGATCTTAATTAAGTATTAACCCTTTTATATAACATTCCCTATCCACTTTAATAACTCAATTGCTTCACCCACAACAGCAAGAAGGTTTGAGATGAATAGTTTTGTTACAGGCATTCACATTTCAAATTCATGCCCTGCTTTAACCTCTTTAATAAAAGACTCAAACCTTTTCCCTGTGACAGACGATAAGCTAATCTGCGCGTTGTTTACTAATTTCTTTCTCCTTCTCTTTTTGAATAAAAGACTTACATGGGTTTTCTTCCAATCTAATGGGACCTGTCTCAAATCTAAGGAATTTTGGAAAATTAAAACCCAACACCGATTTATTTTAAAACCCTCAGATGAAGTCCATTGTGATCTGAATACTTGTCAGCCTGTAACTCCAATGATTTATCCAGTACCCATTCTCTGGTGATTGTGATCTTCCTGAGTGGCTCGCTCCCTTACATTTCCGGATTTATAGCTGCTTCTGTGATTGGGCACCACCAATGAAGCTGGAGAAAGGGTCACCATCACCTTTTCAAATTCAACTGGAGTTGGACACTAAATACAGCTTTGCCATTTAGATATTAGGTAAATAAAAGCAAAAAGATAAAATCCCAATCTGACAACAATTCTTTGTATTATCATATCTCATTGGGACCATTGGGCTTGGACATCCAGGATAATGCAATGTGAGGAGTGAATGTGAAACCGAACTGCAAGTCTGTACACAATAGTTATCAAGTTTCTTTAACACCTGAATTGAACTTAAATTATGTGGCTGCCCCAGAACTCTTCCTCCTCATGACAGAAATAATTATATCAAATAATTCATATCAGTTAACAGTTAAATCAGTTAAATTCAAAGTAATCAGGCAGAGTCAATGTAGTTTCATTCCAATTGTCTGGGCAAATGGACAGTCTGCCCATTATGTCAGCGAGTTCAATGTACTGTTTAATACAAAGTCTACTTTTGTATAAAAATTATTCGGAACCATAAATATAAGATAGTTACCAATAAATTTGACAGGGAATTCAGGAAAAACATCTTGAACTGGTGACTGGTTTGAGTTTATAACTCAGCTACCACTAAGTGTGGTTGAGAGAAAGAAGGAAGCAATATTTAAGGTGATGATAGAGCAACACACAAAACGGAAGGGAATAGAAGGACTTATTGAAAGGTTGAGATAAAGAAGATGCAGGAACAAAAAAGGTGCAGCATAATGCCAGCATAGACCAGTTGGACCAATAGTCTGCTTTTGTAATTTCTATGAATTTCCAAACAATTAATTCTAACTTCCCCTGTTATGGTAATCTTGATGGTGGGGGTAGGTAAGTTGTGTGTTCTTTTATGGCGCACTCAGGAACGTCTTTCATTTCTTTCTGTTGACGATCAACTTGTTAGTCCAGTACCATAAGAAAGCATCACTAGATTCTCAATTAAGTTCCCGGAGTGACCCTCTTTATCAAACAATAGTTTCATTTATAATCCTGGTATGCTGCAAATAGGTGAGTCACACTTTCCTGTCTATAAGAGGTCATTTGCCAAATTAACAGTTTAAAAATATGTAGTGAGATTTTAAGCAAGCTGTTCAAGTGGCATTTTCTCATTTGCAACTATTTTCCTTTTAAACTATGCAAGCTTACATCTTCTTACATATTTTAACTGGTTACACAGCTTCTCAAGCCAACAATATAATTTGTGCGCTCTTCCCAAGCTTTTAAAGTGAATCATTTGCATCCACACTTGGTCTTGTGCTGAATTTTCACTAACAGAGACTTGCCATCTCATCCCTGGTACTGTGTTTGGGCGAGTGAAACAGAAAATGACTGAGCGTTTTGTGAAGGAGACACTGTGAGGAGTAACTGACACTTCAGAAGTCAGCTAATATATCCCCAAGGGAAAGAGAGGAAAACTGTACAAAACATCATAAAAATCACAAAACTAAAGGAAGAGAAATCTCAAAAATCAGCATTGCCACTAATGTGATTAGGTTGCACAAGACACAACCACTTCTGATAGGATCCAAAAGTAATTTATACCAGCATTATAAGTGTCAGGAAGGCCACAGAATTTATTTAAGACAAAAAAAAGCAAATCTGGAGAAATATGGGGAAAAGTCTAGTAGAAGTAGCAAGACCAGAAGAAATTTAAGACTTAAAATGACCAGGACTCAGTAATTAAACCATGGTTCTGGGGGAGGATTTATAATGGCTGTGAACAGAGAACTATCTCTAAAAATGTGCACAGAATAAAATGTATTGTGTTTGCCTGTGAAAAGCAGGAAAGCTCTATCTTGGCTACAGAAGGCAGAAAGTCCTGAAAAAGGCTGGTAGCCAACATTTAGACAATTTAAAAAGATGGTATAACAGAGGCGCAGTATTGCAAGGAAACAGAATCTAAAAGTTTAAAGCAGCAGATCACTATAAAATAACATTTAACTGAATTTATTGCAAGAATTTAATTCAATTCTGCAAAGAAATAACAAAGTTAAAAGACTGGCAGACAAACATTGCCACAATATAGAGTCTAGCAAACTGTGCAGCAATAGAAATTAACATAGTTGTGACGGATGTAAGAATAAAAGCTTAAAAAACATAAACAGTATTGAGATGTATCAGGTTCAAAACAGTTTTGCAGGAGTAAGACTAAATCTTACTGAATATTGAAAAGAAAAGGTAAATTATATTTCTACAAAGATTTATCGTCAGGGTGGACCAAATAGGCCACAAGGTGGACCATAACGTTGGGACATCTTGCAGAAGACGTTTCTGAAGATACAGATTTGCTTCAAATTTAAACGCTACTGTACTTGGTTGCATATCTTATTATTAATTAAAGAAACTACAAATTTTTTAATTAAAGAAATATTAAAGAAACTACAAATATGTTTGAGGAAGTCTCAAAAGCCTTAAATGATTGCTTTAATCTGAGAATAAAAAAAATTGAATAAGATTGAACTGAAGAATTCAGGGAATGTTTAGATAATTTACTTAATGAACACCACAAACGAATGGAAAACCATGACTGTAAAGCTTCAAAATTAGAATTCATAAGATATAGAAGCATTTTTTGACTTCTTTCTGAAACTCCATCAGATTATCTTATAGTGGAAAGCAGGTTTAACTTGGCAGAAAAGTGATTCGTGCACTAGGACACCCTGAGCACTCTGCATCTCAGAACTCTCCAATCTCACAGCCTTTTGGTAATACACTTCTATTTTATTAATCATGTCAATATGGAAAAAAATTGCCTACTTCAGTCAATTGTTTAATTGTCCGTCACCATTCATGACAGGATGTGTTGGGGCAGCAGAGCTTAGCTCTGATCCAGTGGCTGTAGGATTGCTTAGCTTTATGTTTCACTTGCAGCGTTTACTGTTTGCCATGCAAGTGGTCCTGTGTTGTGGCCTCATCAAGTTGACAGGCATTGCAGTATGTCTTGTATTGCTCTTGGCATACCCTTCTGCACTCTTCATTGAACCAGGGTTGATCAGGGGATGTAGAGTCAGTATGGATAGAGCTGCGAAATACTAAGGGTAAAAAGACCCTCTTGGGAGTCATCTACAGGCCCCCAAACAGTAGTCTGGATGTCAGATGTAAGTTGAATCAGGAGCTGAAATTGGCCTGTCGCAAAGATGTTACTACAGTTGTTATGGGGGATTTTAACATGCAGGTAGACTGGGAGAATCAGGATGGTATTGGACCTCAAAAAAGAGACTTTGTGGAGTGCCTCAGAGATGGATTCTTACAGCAACTGGTGCTGGAGCCTACCAGGGAGAAGGCAATTCTGGATCTGGTATTGTGTAACGAACCAGAATTGGTCAGAGACCTCGAAGTGAAGGAGCCATAATACATTAAGCTTCAATCTGCAATTTGAGAGGGAGAGGGTACAGTCAGAAGTGACAGTACTTCTGTTGAATAAAGGGAACTATGGAGCTATGAGGGAGGAGCTGGCCAAAGTTCAATGGTGCAATACCTTAGCAGGGATGACCGTGGAGGAACAATGGCGGATATTTCTTTGTATAATGCAGAAGTTACAGGATCAGTTCATTCCTAAAAGGAAGAAAGATCCCAGGAGGAGGCATGGGCGGCCGTGGCTGACGAGGTAAGTTAAGAAACATATAAAGTTAAAAGAGAAAAAGTATAAAATAGCAAAGATAAGTGGGAAAACTGAGGACTGGGAAGCTTTTGAAGAGCAACAGAGGATTACTAAGAAGGAAATACGCAGAGGAAAAATGAGGTACGAAGGTAAACTGGCCAATAATATAAAGGAGGATAATAAAAGCTTTTTTCGGTATGTGCAAGGCAAAAAAAAATGGTTAGGACTAAAATTGGGCCCTTGAAGACAGAAACAGGGGAATATATTACGGGGAACAAAGAAATGGCAGAAGAATTAAATGGGTACTTCAGATCTGTGTTCACTGGGGAAGACACAAGCAATCTCCCTGAGGTAACTGTGGCTGAAGGACCTGAACTTACGGGAATTTATATTTGCCAGGAATTGGTGTTGGAGAGACTGTTAGGTCTGAAGGTTGATAAGTCTCCGGGGCCTGATGGTCTACATCCCAGGGTACTGAAGGAGGTGGCTCGAGAAATCGCGGATGCATTGGTGATTATTTTCCAGAGTTCGATAGATTCTGGTTCGGTTCCTGAGGATTGGAGGGTGGCTAATGTTATACCACTTTTTAAGAAAGGTGGGAGAGAGAAAGCAGTAAATTGTAGACCAGTTAGTCTGACCTCAGTGGTGGGAAAGATGCTGGAGTCTATTATAAAGGATGAAATTACAACACATCTGGATAGTAGTAACAGGATAGGACAGAGTCAGCGTGGATTTATGAAGGGGAAATCATGCTTGACTAATCTTCTTGAATTTTTTGAGGATGTAACTCTGAAGATGGATGAGGGAGATCCAGTAGATGTAGTGTACCTGGACTTTCAGAAAGCTTTTGATAAAGTCCCACACAGGAGGTTAGTGAGTAAAATGAGGGCACATGGTATTGGGGGCAAAGTACTAGATTGGATTGAAAATTGGTTGGCTGATAGGAAACAAAGAGTAGTGATAAACGGCTCCATTTCGGAACGGCAGGCAGTGACCAGTGGGGAACCGCAGGGATCTGTGCTGGGACCGCAGCTTTTTACAATATATGTTAATGATATAGAAGATGGTATCAGCAATAACATTAGCAATTTGCTGATGATATAAAGCTGGGTGGCAGGGTGAAATGTGATAAGGATGTTAGGAGATTACAGGGCGACCTGGACAAATTAGGTGAGTGGTCAGATGCATAGCAGATGCAGTTTAATATAGATAAATGTATGGTTATCCACTTTGGTGGCAAGAACAGGAAGGCAGATTACTACCTGAATGGAATCAATTTAGGTAAAGGGACAGTACAGAGAGATCTGGGTGTTCTTGTACATCAGTCAATGAAGGCAAGTATGCAGGTACAGCAGGTAGTGAAGAAGGCTAATAGCATTCTGGCCTTCATAACAAGTGGAATTGAGTATAGAAGCAAAGAGGTGCTTCTGCAGCTGTACAGGGCCCTGGTGAGACCACACCTGGAGTACTGTGTGCAGTTCTGATCTCCAAATTTGAGGAAAGACATTCTGGCTATTGAGGGAGTGCAGCGTAGGTTCATGAGGTCAATTCCTGGAATGGCGGGATTACCTTACACTGAAAGACTGAAGCGACTGGACTTGTATACCCTTGAGTTTAGAAGACTGAGAGGGGATCTGATTGAGACATATAAGATTATGAAAGGATTGGACACTCTGGCAGCAGGAAACATGTTTCCGCTGATGGGTGAGTGCCGAACCAGAGGACACAGCTTAAAAATAAGGGGTAGACCATTTAGGACAGAGATGAGGAGAAACTTCTTCACCCAGAGAGTGGTGGCTGTGTGGAATGCTCTGCCCCAGAGGGCAGTGGAGGCCCAGTCTCTGGACTCATTTGAGAAAGAATTGGATAGAGCTCTCAAAGATAGTGGAATCAAGGGTTAGGGAGATAAGGCAGGAAGAGGATACTGATTAGGAATGATCAGCCATGATCATATTGAATGGCGGTGCAGGCTCGAAGGGCTGAATGGCCTAATCCTGCACCAATTGTCTATTGTCTTTTGTCTATTGATCTCCTGGATTGAAGCTAATGGTATTGTTGGGTAATACCAGGCCATGAGACTGCAGGTCATGTTACAGTATAATTCTGCTCCTGCTGATGGCACATTGCATCTACTGGAGGCCAAGTGTTAGTTTCTTGATCTGTTCAAAATTTATCCCACTTTACACAGTGAGAGACACAATCAACAAACGGTATCCGAAATGTGATGATGGGACTTATCCCCACGAGAACTGAGGTGGTCACTCAGAGAGTCATAGAATCAGAGAGATGTATAGCACAGAAACAGACTCTTCAGCCCAACTCATCGATGCCAACCAGATATCCTAACCTGATCTAGTCCTATTTGCCAGCACTTGGCCCATATCCTTCTAAACCCTTCCTATTCATATACCCAACCAGAAGCCTTTTAATAGAATCAAAGAATCCCAACTGTGTAGAAACAGGCCGTTTGGACCAAAAGGTCCACACCGGACACCTTGCAAAATGTCCACATTACAGAGGAGAAAGTGCTGGATGTCTTGAAATGCATAAAGGTGGAGAAATCCCCAGGACCTGATCAGGTATACCCTAGAACTCTGTGGGAAGCTAGAGAAGTGATTGCTGGGCCTCTTGCTGAGATATTTATATTATCGATAGTCACAGGTGAGAGACCGGAAGACTGGAGGTTGGCTAACGTGGTGCCACTGTTTAAGAAGGGTGGTAAGGATAAGCCAGGGAACTATAGACCAGTGAGCCTGACCTCAGTGGTGGGCAAGTTGTTGGAGGGAATCCTGAGGGACAGGATGTACATGTATTTGGAAAGGCAAGGACTGATTTGGGATAGTCAACATGGCTTTGTGTATGGGAAATCATGTCTCACAAACTTGATTGAGTTTTTTGAGGAAGTAACAAAGAGGATTGATGAGGGCAGAGCAGTAGATGTGATCTATATGGATTTCAGAAAGGTGTTCGACAAGGTTCCCCATGGGATACAGGGAGAACTAGCCATTTGGATACATAGCTGGCTCAAAGGTAGAAGACAGAGGGTGGTGGTGGAGGGTTGTTTTTCAGACTGGAGTGCCACAAGGATCGGTGCTGGGCCCTCTACTTTTTGTCATTTACATAAATGATTTGAATGCGAGTATAAGAGGTACAATTAGTAAATTTGCAGATGATACCAAAATTGGAGGTGTGGTGGACAGCAAAGAGGGTTACCTCAGATTACAACAGGATCTTGACCAGATGGGCCAATGGGCAGAGAAGTGGCAGATGGAGTTTAATTCAGATAAATGCAAGGTGCTGCATTTTAGGAAAGCAAATCTTAGGAGGACGTATACACTTAATGGTAAGGTCCTAGGGAGTGTTGCTGATCAAAGAGACCTTGGAGTGCACGTTCATAGCTCCTTGAAAGTAGAGTCGCAGGTAGATAGGATAGTGAAGGCGGCGTTTGGTTTGCTTTCCTTTATTGGTCAGAGTATTGAGGTCATGTTGCGGCTGTACAGGACATTGGTTAGGCCACTGTTAGAATATTGCATGAAATTCTGGTCTCCTTCCTATTGGAAAGCTGCTGTGAAACTTGAAAGGGTTCAGAAAAGATTTACAAGGATGTTGCCAGAGTTGGAGGATCTGAACTACAGGAAGAGGCTGAACAGGCTGGGGCTGTTTTCCCTGGAGCGTGGGAGGCTGAGGGGTGACCTTATAGAGGTTTACAAAATTATGAGGGGCATGGATAGGGTAAATAGACAAAGTCTTTTCCCTGGGGTTGAGGAGTCCAGAACTAGAGGGCATAGGTTTAGGGTGAGAGGGGAAAGATATAAAAGAGACCTAAGGGGCAACTTTTTCACGCAGAGGGTGGTACGTGTGTGGAATGAGCTGCCAGAGGAAGTGGTGGAGGCTGGTACAATTGCAACATTTAAGAGGCATTTGGATGAGTATATAAATAAGAGGGGTTTGGAGGGATATGGGCCAGGTGCTGGCAGGTGGGACTAGATTGGGTTGGGATATCTGGTCGGCATGGACGGGTTGGACCGAAGGGTCTGTTTCCATGCTGTACATCTCTATGATTCTATGATCTTCCAGAGAATATCCCACCCAGCTGCATTCCCTTACCCCATTACTTCACATTTCCCCTGACTAATGCAACTAACCTATACATCCCTGGGTACTATGGGCAATTTAGCATGGCTAATCCATTTAATCTGCACATCTTTGGACTGTGGGAGAAAACCAGAGCACCTGGAGGAAACCCATAGTCACAGGGAGAATGTGCAGACTCCACACAGACAGTCGTCTGAGGCTGGAATGGACCCTGGGTCCCTGCCACTGTGAGGCAGCAGTGCTAACCACTAAGCCACTGTTGTACTTATACCACCCTCCACCACTTCCTCTGGCATCTCATTCCATATATGCACCACCCGCTGTGTGAAAACGTTGCCCCTTACGTCTCTTTTATATCTGTCCCCTCTCACCCTAAACCTATACCATCTGGTTCTGGACTCTGCCACCCCAGGGAAAAGACCTGTCTATTTATTCTATCAATGCCACTCATGATTTTATAAACCTCTAAAAGGTCATCCCTCAGCCTCTGATGCTCCAGAGAAAACAGTCTCAGCCTATTCAGCTTCTCCCTGTAGCTCAAATCTTCCAACCCTGGCAACATCCTTGTAGATCATTTCTAAACCCTTTCAAGCTTCACAACATCCTTCTGATAGGAGAGAGACCAGAATTGCACTCAATATTCAAAAAGTGACTTAACCAACATTCTATACAGCTGCAACATGATCTCTCAGCTCCTACACTCAGTATTCTGTCCAATAAAGGAAAGCATACCAAACGCCTTCTTCACTATCCTATCTACCTGTGATTCCATTTTCAAGCAACAATGAACCTGTACTCCAAGGTTTCTTTATTCAGCAACACTCCCCAGGACTTTATCGTGAGGTGTATAGATTCTGCTCTGATTTGCCTTTCCAAAATGCAGCACCTCACATTTATCTAAATTAAACTCCATCTGCCACTCCTCAACCCATTGGCCCACCTGATCATGATCTCATTGTAATCTGAGGTAATCTTCTTCACTGTCCACTACACCTCCAATTTTAGTGTTATCTGCAAACTTGCTAACTGTTCCTCTTATGCTCGCATCCAAATCATTTATATAAATAACAAAAAGTAGAGGACCCAGCACCTATCCTGGTGGCACTCCACTGGTCACAGGCCTCCAGTCTGAAAAACAACCCTCCACCACCACACTCTGTCTTCTACCTTCAAGCCAGTTCTGTATCCAAATGGCTAGTTCTCCCTGTATTCCATGAGATCTAACCTTGCTAATCAGTCTCCCATGGGGAATCTTGTCGAATACCTTACTGAAGTCCATATCGATCACATCTACTGCTCTGCCCTCATCAATCCTCTTTGTTACTTCTTCAAAAAACTCAATCAGGTTTGTGAGACATGATTACCACGCACAAAGCCATGTTGGCTATCCCTAATTAGTCCTTCACTTTCCAAATACATGTACATCCTGTCCCTCAGGATTCCCTCCAACAACTTGCCCACCATCAATGTCAGCTCACTGGTCTATAGTTCCCTGGTTTGTCTATACCACCGTTCTTAAATTAATAGTAGCACGGCGCGTTAGCTAACCTTCAGTCTTTTGGCCCCTCACCTGTGACTATTGATGATACAAATATTCCAGCAAGGAGCCCAACAATCACTTCCCTAGCTTCCCACAGAGTTCTAGGATGCACCTATTCAGGTCCTTGGGATTTACCCACCTTTATGCATTTTAAGATGTCCAGTACATTCTCCTCTGTAATATGGACATTTTTCAAGATGTCACCATCTATTTCCCCAAATTCTATATCGTCCATGTCCTTCACCACAGTAAACACTGATGCAAAATACTCGTTTAGTATCTCCCCCATTTCCTGTAGTTCAACATATAGCCTATCTTGCAGATCTTTAAGGGGTGCTATTCACTCCCTAGTTACCCTTTTGTCCTTAATAAATTTATGAAATTCCTCTGGATTCTCCTTAATCCTATTTTCCAAAGCTATTTCATGTCCTCTTCTTGTCCCCCTGATTTCCCTCTTAAGCATACTCCTACTGCCTTTACACTCTTCTAAGGATTCATTCGATCTCTGCTGTCTGTACCTGACGTATACTTCTTTCTTTTTCTTAACCAAAACCTCAATTTTTCTAGTCATCCAGCACTCCCTACACCTACCAGCATTGCCTTTCAGAACAACAGGAATATACAGTCTCTGGACTCTCATCAACTCATTTTTGAAGGATTCTGATTTTCCAGCTGTCCCTTTACCTACGAACATCTGTCCCCAGTCAGCTTTTGGAAGTTCTTGCCTCATACCGTAAAAATTGGTCTTGGTCAATTTCCAAAACAGCATACCTATTTGAAATGGGGTAGTCACAGGAGATTCCTGCACCACCTGCCTAGCCCTTCTACCTTTCCTGGAGTTAACCAAATTACCTGACTGTATCTGTGGCTTTTCTCCTTTCCTATAACTGCCATCCATTGTACCCTTAGCTCCTGTAAATTCCTTGTTGGTTCTAACTGCTGCTCCAACCAATCCATGCAATATGATAGGATTCACAATCAAAGGCACTTCCTATAGGAATAATCATCATTAACATGGAAATTCTCCCTAAACTCCATTTCTGACAGTAAGATGTCACCACTCTATTAAAAGCCACCTTTTGTCTTTCACAATCTACAGATGCAGAAAATAGCACCGTATTATTGCTCTAAAAATAACTCCCTCAGGCTAACTATGGCTGATTTAAAAAAAATTAATCAAGAGATGGATCTCAATAAAACTCATAATCAAGAAAGAACCCACTCCATTCAGTACTTTAGATTTACAGCAAGGCTACACTTAAAAACTATGCACTTATCTGGTCCTGTGCTGTGAGCTCTCCCACAGAGGTTCCTCCACAGTCAGCTGTGAATTTTGCTATTTGTTCATTTTTCCTAGATGCACTCCAATGTCCAGAGATATTTGAACTCAAACACCAAAGGCAGTAACTGTGCTGATTCACTGCTGTGTCAGACAACAGTATAGGTTTCTTTCTCTGACCATGTGGTCAATCCCTTTGTCTATGTTTCTCCTTTTTAATGTGCTGTGGTTTTGATCTTTTTTCCCCCAAAGTTCCAAAACAATGCAACAATATATAAAGCATAATTTCTGTTCCTGGAATTTGAGGTAAACACCTCTGACACCAAAAATACTTCAAAAAAGGGGCAGCTCTTACAGCCAGTCTTTTTTTCCCATCCGCCATCTTGTATTACCCATGGACAGGTAAATCTGCAGCTGGCAGATTGATAAGGCTGAAATCAAGTATGTTTGTTCCCTCACCACTTGCCATGGAGCCAGTCGAGCAGCTATGTCCTTTAGGACCTGACCAGCTTGATCAGTAGTACAGCTGCCAAACCAAGTAGAGCACAATCTGAATCTTTCCTCAGTACTTCCTTCAACTGCTATTAAACATGGAAGAACACTTATCCATCTGCCATTGGTGTGGGGGTGTGTATGCAAATAGTGGCTATCAGCAGGAGAATTCCTTGGCTATGTTTGACATCATGATATGAAACCTCATGGGGTTTGGAGTTAATATTGAGGACACCTCAGCAATTCCCTCTTAACTGCATACCCACAGTGCCATGGTGAAAGGCTGATGCATTCACAATAATATTCAGTCAGAAGTGCCGAGTAGATAGTCCATCTCAGCCTCCTGCAGAGATCCCAGCATCACAGGTCTTTAGTCAATTTGATTCCCTCCACATGATATTAAGGAACGGTTGAAGGCACTGGATGTTGCAAAGGCTAAGGGCCCTGACAACGTTCCAGCAAGGGTATTGAAGACTTCTGCTTCATAACTTGTTGCATCCCCTAGCCAAGCTCTTCCAGTACAGTCACAATGCTGGTATCTACCTGACAATGTCAAAACTTACTCAGGTTTGTATTGTACATAGAAAGCAGCGCAAATCCACTTAGCCAATTACTATCATTCTACTTTTGATCATCAGTAACATGATGGAAGGGGTCATCAATAGTGGTATTGAACAGCATTTGCTTCATAACAAACCTCTCAGCTCCTGACCTCATTCCAGCCTTGGTTCAAACATGGACAAAAGAGCTGAATTTCGGAGGTGAGGTGAGAGTGACATCCCTTGATATCAAGGCTGCATTTGATGGAGTGTGGCATCAAGGAGCCCTAGAAAATCAGGAATTAATGGAATCTGGGAGGACAATAGCTGGTTGAGTCATATCTGGTGTAAAGGAGGGTGGTTGTGGTTGTTCACAGACAGCCGGTCATTTCAGCTCCAGGATCTCTCTGCAGGAGTTCCTCAGGGTAATGTCCTAGATCCAAACATCTTCAGCTGCTTCATCAATGACCTTCCCTCCATCATGAGGTCAGAAGCGGGGTTTACAGACTTCCTGCACCATAGCTGGTGCTAACTGGTTTAATTTTTTGGGGTGCCAATCGTTTGATTAGTTTGAAGTGGGAGATTTGCCCATGTCCCGGAGAATCTTCCACCTCATGAAGCTGCCAGTCAGTCAGAGGTAGGCAATTCTGCACACTGGCAATGCCAAGCAGGAGCAGTGGCCTCTGCTAAAACTGGCAGTTGACCAAGATGGTGGGGTTCTGTTTTGGGGCTGGGCAACCAAATAAATTAGAGTTCTAACTGGGACCAGACTGAAAGACATTAGTGAAGGCAGTGAGGGGCATGTTGGACAAGGTGGAGGGGAGTGTGAGCATAGGAAGGCAAAACCTTAGGGTAGGGGCTTCTGATCAATGGGTTAGGCTTAGGATTAATGATCTTTCATCAGAACATGCTCCATGACCTACTGAATATTTCCAGCAATTATTGTTTTAATTTACTCTTACTGTTTATTTTAAATGAATTCTAGTTGTGTGCTGACATTATCAGTCTATACTGAGTTGACTGAAGTTGCCCATTGTCAGGGATAATTTTGTGATTCAATGCTGCTTCTTGTATTTTTCTCATCAATCCCATTCATGGGAAACATGGGCTCACCTTTCCTCAAATTCTCCAACTTGATAGTCAGTGGGCGAGTCTGCCTATTGGAAGAATGGGCTCATAAAATGATCCTTCTTATCTCAACACACCCTTCTTATCTCAATATGTAAAATGATCTCAGCCACCTTTGATTACTATGACATTTTTTAGCATGTCCTTATTGCTTGAACCAGCCTTTCTGGGTCAAGCCAAACTTTTAGTTTACATTTTCTGTTGTGATTCAATTTGCTTATGTTTTATATTTAATTACATTTGTCATACACTTGTCATCTCTACATTGTGCTTGATGAATTCTATTATTATGGATTCTGCCCAATCTCTACCACATCAGAAGCCCTCTTTGTCTTCAATTCAAGTGTTGGAATAATGGAAAATTACTGTATCTTAAATCATTAGTATCTGAATTAGGAAGATGTTAGTCAGCATTAACAAAATACAGTGTATTTGAAGAATCAACATGATGTCACAGTAAATGAGCTATTTTATTTGTTACATAATTAAATTTCAATGTAATAATTTATGCCAAGCCTTTCTAAGTGAACTGTGACCTTCAGTCATTGAAATGTGTGAAATCGTCAAGTTATGCTTGATGAAGAGTGGTTATGGTGAAAGTTTGTATCAGGTTGAGGCACTAGATGTGTAAAGTAAAACATCATATGTGGATAAATAGTGTACAGACACGAAGCGTCATTTCATTTGATTGCTAAATTCTTGCTAGAAAAGCAGAGTATATGAATTAGAGGCATTATCTTCCTGGAAAAGTATGTTTGGTAAGCCTTTTCTATTTGCTTATAAACAAGCAGTACAGAGACACATCATCGCAATGCTTGTGTTCATAATCACCTTAATGGAAATGGTGCTTGGCTCTTCTCCAAACTAAAGAAGTTTGCCTAACCCTTCTTCTATAGGGCTTAGAAAGTAGAATAGCAATGAGGAATGACTAATACCTTCCAAAGTCTTTTGAAAGTCATCTGAATGCCCAGATATTAATTGCGATTGTTAATTACCTCTGAAATATCTGTGCAAAAACAGAAATAACTGGATAAAACTCAACAGGTCTGGAGAGAAGGAGTCAAAAAGTGTGGCATTGGAAAAGCACAGCAGTCCTCACTTTCTCCAGGTCTGGAGAGAAAGCAGAGTTAATGTTTTGGGAATCAAACAGTACTGAGATCTGAAGAAGAGTCACGGGATTTGAAATGTTAACTGTGTTTTCTTTCCACAGAAGCTGCCAGACCTGCTGAGTTTTTCTGGAAATTTCTGTTTTGGTTTCTGTTTTACAGCATCCACATTCTTTGACTTTTCTGAAATATTTGTGAATGGTTTGAAAGTTTTTGTTAGCTGTTAAGATTGAGAAATATTAAAGGAACCAATTTTATATGAAATGAGTCATCTTTATTATGTTCCAATTTCAAGTGAAGGAACGAGATGCTTCTTAAAGTTCTGATTTCAAATTCCATAAAGTGAAATAACACCTGGACCGCTTTGTAAGGTGGTCCTTCAGCTATTGTTGTGGCAGCATTCTCTTATTGAGAGATTGTGGGTTTACACTTCACAAAGGCAACTTCAACACATCATTCAAATTGGGTCTTCAGTTCTGCTCTGAAGGAGTGCTGCAGCGTGTTATGTATCATTTTGAAGTGAGATGTTGAACCACGTGTAGCAGAGTCTCTGACAGCAGAGCGCAAGTGTTCCTTTGGGCCCCATTCCTGGAGACACTAGTGTCTTTGACAAGCTAGTAAGAGTAAGACAGAAGCCATGAGTAAGGGACAAAGATTGAAGGAGTAGAAGATTAAGACATATAAGTGGCTAAAGAAGTGAGAAGGGGAATGGGAATAGTACACCACTACTGGAAGTCTAACTGGACCAACTAACAGCACCCCTGACCTGGAGAAGCTCCATAGAAGGAGAGAGAGATACTGATACACCAGAAATGGTGCAGACTTGTGGGAGTTGCTTAAATATCCCAAATATATCTGACGCTGCTACCACTGCTGGCTGTGCATTCCACGCACCCACCACTCTCTGTGTAAAGAACCAGCCTCTGACATCTCCCCTAAACCTTCCTCCAACCACCTCAAATCGCCCCACGTGACAGCCATTTCCGCCCTCGGAAAATGCCTCTGGCCATCCACTCTATCTATGCCTCTCATCATTTTGTACGTCTCTACCAAGTCACCTCTCATCCTTCTTCGCTTCAATAAGAAAAGCTCTAGCTCCCTCAACTTTTCATAAGACATGCCCTCCAGTCCAGGCAGCATCCTGGTAAATCTCCTTTGCACCCTCTCTAGAGCTTCCATATTCTTCCTATCATGTGGTGATCAGAACTGAACACAATATTCCAAATGTCATCTAACTAGGGCTCTATAGAGCTGCAGCATAACCTCGTGCCTTTTAAACTCAATCCTCCTGCTAATGAAAGCTGACACATCATATGTCTTCTTGACAACCCTGTCAACTTGGGGAGTAACTTTGAGCTATTTATGGACATAGACCCAAGATCCCTCTGTTCCTCCACACTGCCAAGAATCCTGCCTTTCCCCCTGTATTCTGCATTCAAATTTGACCTTCCAAAGTGAATCACTTTACACTTTTCCAGGTTAAATTCCATCTGCCACTTATCAGCCCAGCTGTGATCCTGTCAAGGTCGCGTTGTAACTTACAACAGCCCACACTATCCACAACACCACCAACCTTCGTGTCATCGGCAAACTTACTAACCCACCATTCCACTTCCTCGTCCAAGTCATTTATAAAAATCACAAACAGCAGAGGTCCCAGAAGCAATCCCTGCAGAACACCACTGGTCACCAAGCTCCAGGCTGAATACTTTCCATCTACTACCACCCTCTGTCTTCTATGGGCCAGCCAATTCTGTATCCAGTCAGCCAGATTTCCCTGAATCCCATGCCTGCTCCCTTTCTGAATATCAGCTTTAGCTGAGTATCAAGACTATACCCTTGTGTCTGATCTTCTCTGGATCCTTGGTATGTATTATTAAATGAAGGGCTCATGCCTGAAATGTTGATTCTCCTGCTCCTTGGATGCTGCCTGACCTGCTGCGCTTTTCCAGCAACACATTTTTCAGCTCTGATCTCCAGCATCTGCAATCCTCACTTTCTCCTAGTTGATTTTAACTTACTGCAAATCCTCTTACAAGGATGCCTTCCTTGAAGAAGCTCTCTTCCTCTCTCTACAAGGATTTCAGTGAGTCCCTCTCTCACTGCACACCCCAGGATTCCTGAAGAAGGGCTCATGCCCGAAATGTCGATTCTCCTGCCCCTTGGATGCTGCCTGACCTGCTGCGCTTTTCCAGCAACACATTTTCAGCTATGTATTATTAAAGGCAGTTATTTGCTAACATCAGACATCTCCATTGATTGGACCTGGACAATTCCCCAAGACTTCCCTTTCCACACGTGGTGTGAAAACGTGAGTGTGATGTATAATTGATTGTCTCACTGACATGTGCCTTGATACTGTAAAGGCTGGGAACCATTGCTCCAATCTGCACTTTTCCATTGAAGTTTGTAAAGCTTCATAGCCAGTGGAATAAAGACTAGCTCTCTTATACTCCTTATGGCAGTGTGTGTATTTAAGTTGCCCATGACACATGAATCTTGTGTGCTTTACACAGTAAAGAAAAACAAAAATCAATAGTCAGTTTGAGGAAATTGGCCAATCAGAGGCTGGATCTCCTGCATTCTAAAGACCTACTTCTTCTGCTTCTCATGGACAAGGTTGCAGATAGACAGGTGTCGGGAGTGACTCCGAGGCAAAGGCAAGGTTTACCTTTCAGATGCTACCCTCTCCCCTCTCTGTCCGTGCCTGACTGTGCTTGGTACCTGATTGGGCTAATATTGGCTTCCCCAGGCAGGACTCTAACCTCTTTCCTTGTCTGTCAGGTAGACACGTAATCACATCACTGGCAAGTTGATGTGTTTAAATGCCCTCTAATTTAAAGGCCTTAGTTGCTGACAGGTCAAGCAAGTTCCCAAAAGTCTTTGTCACTTCTACTTAATTGGTGAGGTGGTGAGATGTGGGGGAGCATGTCTGCAGGCCAACTCTCACATTATTTGCCTTTTCACCATCTTTCATGTTGGCTCCAGTGAAAGAGATATCTGTCCCCACTGACCTGTAGAATGTAATCTCACAACACTAATATGAATTCTGAAAACCTATGAAATCTGAAACAATTTAACTTTAATGAAGCAGTGTTTCTGGTCTGAACCTTTCATTTATCACCATTTTTCAATGGCATGTTTCACTATTTTCAAAGCACTATGTAAATGCAATTTGTTGTTGTATGTTTCTTTGGCATTTTTAAGCTTATTTGCACTGATCTGAGGTTTAAGGGTCAAAGCCAATTACTGCCTTGCAGCGTTCAGAATGCTTTATTGGAGCTGACCCGACCTCAGCTGCAATCTTCCACAACAAACCCAAGTATATTTCCCTTTGCTCACCCATTTGGCATGTAAATATTGCCTTATGAAAATGAGGTCCTGCTGGATCAGGGATTTTCAAATTACTGCCCAGCCTTGAAACAGAGCAGACAGTTTTTGTTAATACATTCAAGTGATGTTTGTGAGATTTGCTTCCAAGTGTACCAAATTAGCGAATTAGTACCACAACCTATTTCAGTGCAATAAAAATATCTTTCTGGAACTTTCTCTCTATAGCAGCCACTGGGTGAGAACTAATGTTGACTGAAGGTTAATGGTTCCAAGGAACTCTTTTGAAGTGTATATTGCATGAAAACCACTTTAGGGTTGTAATATGCTTTCATTTCAGAATCATTAAACAAGCAAACTGTTCACTTTAATTTAAAAAATCCTGCTGAAATCTCTCAAATATGAAATGAAGCAACGGCCAATCATTTTCTCAATTCAGAAACATTTAAACTCTCGACTGACTCTGCTTCAATTTTAAACTTAAAGAAGAAAATGCAAAGCCTTGATTATTCTGATTGGACTTAGAGGCGTAGAGTTACAGAGATGTACATCACGGAAACAGACCCTTTGGTCCAACTCATCCATGTCGACCAGATAGCCTAATCTAATCTCGTCCCATTTTGCCAGCACCTGGTCCATATCTCTCCAAACCCTTCCTATTCATATACCCATCCAGATGCCTTTTAAATGTTGTAATTGTACCAGCCTCCACCACTTCCTCTGGCTGTTCATTTCATACAAGCATCACCCTCTGCATGAAAAGGTTGTCTCTTAGATCCCTTTTATATCTTTTCCCTCTCTTCTTAAACCTATGCCCTCTAGTTCTGGACTCCCCGACCCCGGGGAAAAAACTTTGTCTATTTATCCTATTCGTGCCCCTCACGATTTTATAAGCCTCTATAAGGTCACCCCTCAGCCTCCGATACTCCAGGGAAAACAGCCCCAGACTATTCAACCTCTCCCTATAGCTCAAATCCTTCAACCCTGGCAACATCCTCATAAATCATTTATGAACCCTTTCAAGTTTCACAACATCCTTCCAAGAAGAGGGAGATCAGAATCGCACGTAATATTCCAACAGTGGCCTAACCAATGTCCTGTACAGCTGCAACATGACCTCTCAACTCCTATATTCAATGCTCTGTCTAATAAAGAAAAGCATACCAAATGCTTTCTTCACTATCCTATCTACCTGCAACTCTACTTTCAAGGAATTATGAACCTACACTCCAAGATCACTTTATTCAGCAACACTCTCCAGGATCTTACCATTAAGTGTATAAGTCCTGCTCTGATTTGCTTTTTCAAATGCAGCACTCGCATTAATCTAAACTAAATTCCTTCTGTCACTCCTCAGCCCATTGGCCCATCTGATCAAGATCCCACTGTAATCTGAGGTTAACTTCTTCACCGTCCACTACATCTCCAATTTTGGTGTCATCTGCCAGCTTACTAACGATATCTCCTATGTTAACATCCAAATCATTTGTATAAATGACAAAAAGTAGTGGACCCAGCACCGATCCTTGTGGCACGCCACTGGTCACAGGCCTCCAGTCTGAAAAACAACCCTCCAGCTGCAACTTATTCCATTTGTCTCTTTGTCAACAGTTGAAACCCTGGCCCATGTTTCATCATCACAAGGTCTGACATCTTCCACACACTTCTAACTGGCTTCAATCCTACAAAAAACTTCAAATTCATTCAAAACTAATTGCATTTTCAAACCCCTCATTGTCCCTTTCTTCTGCTCTTTACTGATTTTGCACTGAATCTGTTGTCTACACTGACGAAAAGACATCTTCTTGGCTGTGGTGCCTTCTGTTCCAGTATTTGTTGAATATGTTTGTTTGTTCTCTCAAGAACTCTTTACCTAGTTATGTCTGCCATATTAGCTTACTCTATACATTGAACCCCCCTTTCAATTACCTCTCTTTGAGCTTTTCCATTCCCTCCTCTCACGAGCTGCTCAATTTTCCACAAAATCCCTTTCCTCTTTATTATAAAGTGCTGTGTCATTGCCCTGTGGGTGCGGACAGTGACATAAATACAAGTTACTGCTGTTGTTAGTGTGTTGCTGCACATTTCAGCATTTTCTGGTTTTACTTCAGGGGACCAGAATGGTTTCAGTTTTCTAGTTGTAAACACAAGCTGTACATCAAATAATGCTCACCCACCATTAAATGATTGGACACAACATTCAAATAAAAGTTTCTCAAAATTAGAACTTGGAATTTACTGTGTTCCACCATGAAAGAAACAATTTAGAGCTCCATAAGAACAGGGACCCCAGGGAAGGCATTTGTTACAATTGCATATAATAAATTGGGAACAATAGGAAAGTTTACTGTAAAACCTGGCAAATAGACGCTCTAAAACTAGTCACCCCAGAAAAAAATATAAGAGCCACACTGAAATGTTGGACTCTCACAAATTGCAGGTGTTTGGGTTTCCTCAGAGAAAGAAGCCCTATTTGCTTAGAAATGTTTAGACATGAAAGCGTAGGCTTAAGGCCCTATAAAATTTTCATAAACAATGCCTCTGGATGTTAGTAGTTAAAGTTGGATCTTATCAGAACCCTATAAGTACACACGCACAGGCACACCCACTCAAATACAACAATCAATCCATATTTTACTTTACAGTTCCTACCAGTCTCCAGCACAGTGAATATAACTGAAGAAAATGTAAATTAAGGAGCGTCACACTGTCATCTGCAATGAGGTAATTCAAGATTTGGTTACTTTTTTTATATTAGTTATTTCAAGATGAAATTATTTCTAATTTTATGCATGTTAAGAGCAAATTACTTGGTTCCACAACTGGTTTCTTATGTATTTTATGTATTAACTGCCTTGATGCAATTGAATAGTTTTTGCCTTGGATTTGTGACTGGATTACAATTTTCAGAGACTTTACCACCTGTAAAAGGAACTCGGTGAGATAGAGCAATGTATTTCTAAGATGTGGCTTCACTGGAAATAGGAATTTACTTCTCGTTCATTTTCAAGCTCATATTCTTCTGTGTTTTAGCATTACAGGCTCCAAACAAACCTGCCAAAACACAAGTTTTTCAATGTTGATATTTGGTTCCATTCTGTTTCCAAGTTCTTACACATAGAGCTCTGTCTGCGTTGTTTTGGCTACTAGCAAGAGCAGCAATGAACCTTTTCACAAAAATAGTAAGTCTCATTTCCAAACTTTTCAGTTATTGTTCATTTATCGAAAATTGTCGACTACTTGGTCCCTTATCTCATCTCTTCTGTCATGGGAAACAATAATTTACTGCCTGCTCGTAACTCCACAATGATTTTTATACATTTAAAATAAAGTTAGTTCCAAACGTAATTTTGTTTCTACACAGAAATGATTCTCATTAAGGAGAATAATTATAAGTATGAATCATAAAACTGGCCACCAATGAGCATGCGAAACTTTAATTACAATGTATTTTCATTTGAAAAAGGGCATGCAGCAAGGTTGACCATTGAAATGAATTCAGTGTTTGTCGAGAGTGAGAGACTCTGGAATGTCACACCTGATAATGTGTCAAAAAAACTTCAAAGGGCGAAGTTACAGTATAAACTGAATTTGTAATTTCCTGTGAATATTTCAGACTGTGAACCTGTTGGTAAAAAAGCCAGAAGCCTGGACAAAAGATGTAGAGGTTAAAAGTGAGTTTCAGCGTGGTCTATGCATTTTACTGTCTTAGGACAAAATAATTTCAGTCAATCTACAAAGCCAAGTATCTCAAAATCAACTGTTCAACTAGAAACATCAATGCCACCATTAGCATCCATTGCAATAGAGGCAATGTCCATCTTTCTTCACAAACTATTCAGGGATTTATATATATTACAGAGGAGGTGTGCTGGATGTCTTGAAATGCATAAAAGTAGATAAATCCCCAGGCCCTGATCAGGTGTACCCTCAAAATCTGTGGGAAGCTAGGGAAGTGGTTGCTGGGCCCCTTGCTGAGATATTTGTATGTTGATAGTCATAGGTGAGGTGCCGGAAGTCTGGAAGTTGGCTAACATAGTGCACTATTTAAGAATAGTGGTAAGGAAAAGCCAGGGAATTATAGACTGGTGAGCCTGACATTGATGGTGGGCAGGTTGTTGGAGGGAATCCAGAGAGACAAGATTTACATGTATTTGGAAAGGAGGAGAAAGTGAGGACTGCAGATGCTGGAGATCAGAGTCAAGAATGTGGTGCTGGGACAGCACAGCAGGTCAGACAGCATCAATGGAGCAGGAGAATCAACGTTTCAGGAATAAGCCCTTCATCAGGAATGAGGCCTCATTCCTGATGAAGGGCTTATGCCCAAAATGTCGATTGTCCTGCTCCTCGGATGCTGCCTGACCAGCTGTGCTGTCCCAGCACCACACTCTCAATATGTATTTCGAAAAGCAAGGACTGATTAGGGATAGTCAGCATGGCTTTGTGCATGAGAAATCATGTCTCACGAATTTATTGAGTTTTATGAAGAATTAATGAAGAGGATTGATGAGGGCAGAGCAGTGGACATGATCTATAATGGCTTCAGTAAGGCATTCAATACGGTTCCCTATGGGGCACTGATTAGCAAGGTTAGATGTCATGGACTACAAGGAGAACTAGCCATTTGGATACAGAACTGGCTCAAAGGTAGAAAACAGAGGGTGGTGGTGGAGGGTTTCATTTTAGACTGGAGGCCTGTGACCAGTGAAGTGCCACAAGGATCGGTGCTGGGTCCATTACTTTTTGTCATTTATATAAATGATTTAGATGTTAACATAGGGGGTGTAGTTAGTAAGTTTGCAGATGACACCCAAATTGGAGATGTAGTGGACAACGAAGAAGGTAACCTCAGATTACAATGGGACCTTGATCAGATGGGCCACTGGGCTGAGGAGTGGTAGATGGAGTTTAATTCTGATAATTGCGAGGTGCTGGGTTTTGGAAAAGCAAATCAGAGCAAGACCTATACTCTTAATGATAATGTCCTGGGGAGTGTTGCTGAACAAAAAGACCTTGGATTTAAGGTTCACAGTTCCTTGAAAGTGGAATTGCAGGCTGATAGGATAGTGAAGAAGGCATTTATATGCTTTCCTATATAGAGTCGTAGAGTCATAGAGATGTACAGCATGGAAACAGACCCTTCGGTCTAACCCGTCCATGCCAACCAGATATCCCAACCCAATCTAGTCCCATCTGCCAGCACCTGGTCCATATCCTTCCAAACCCTTCCTATTCATATACTCATCCAAATGCCTCTTAAATGTTGCAATTGTACCAGCCTCCAGCACTTCCTCTGGCAGCTCATTCCATACACATACCACCCTCTGTGTGAAAAAGTTGCCCTGTAGGTCTCTTTTATATCTTTCCCCTCTCACCCTAAACCTATGCCCTCTAGTTCTGGACTCCCCGACCCCAGGGAAAAGACTTTGCCAATTTAGCCTATCCATGACCCTCATAATTTTGTAAACCTCTATAAGGTCACCCCTCAGCCTCTGACGCTCCAGGGAAAACAGCCCCAGTCTGTACAGCCTCTCCCTATAGCTCAAATCCTCCAACCCTGGCAACATCCTTGTAAATCTTTTCTGAACCCTTTCAAGTTTCACAACATCTTTCCGATAGAAAGGAGACCAGAATTGCATGCATTATTCCAACAGTAGCCTAACCAATGTCCTGTACTGCCGCAACATGATCTCCCAACTCCTGTACTCAATACTCTGACCAATAAAGGAAAGCATACCAAATGCCTTCTTCACTATCCTATCTATCTGCGACTCCACTTTCAAGGAGCTATGAATCTGCACTCCAAGGTCTCTTTGTTCAGCAACACTCCCTAGGAGTGTATTAAGTGTATAAGTCCTGCTAAGATTTGCTTTCCCAAAATGTAGCACCTCGCATTTATCTAAATTAAACTCATCTGCCACTTCTCAGCCCATTGGCCCATCTGGTCAAGATCCCGTTGTAATCTGAGGTAACCCTCTTCGGTGTCCACTACACCTCCAATTTTGGTGTCATCTGCAAACTTACTAACTGTACCTCTTATCCAAATCATTTATGTAAGTGACAAAAAGTAGAGGAGCCAGCACCGATCCTTGTGGCACTCCACTGGTCACAGGTCTCCAGTCTGAAAATTGGTCAGAGCATTGAGTGTAGGAGATGCGAGGTAATGTTTTGGCTGTACAAGACATTGGTTCGGCCACTTGTGGAATATTGTGTGCAATTCTGGTCTCCTTCCTAACAGAAGGGATGTTGTGAAACTTGAAAGAGTTCAGAAAAGATTTACAAGGATGTTGCCAGGGTTGGAGGATTTGAGCTATCAGGAGAGGCTGAACAGGCTGAGACTGTTTTCCTGGAGCGTCGGAGGCTGAGAGGTGACCTTGTGGAGGTTTATAAAATCATGAGGGACATAGATAGGATAAATAGACAAGGTCTTTTCCCTGGGTTGTGGGATACCAGAACTAGAGGGCATAGGTTTAGAGTGAGAGGGGAAAGATATAAAAGAGCCCTAAGAGGTAACTTTTTCACACAGAGGGTGGTACAGGTATGGCATGAGCTGCCAGAGGAAATGGTGGAGGCTAGTATAATTGCAACATTTAAAAGGCATCTGAATGGGTATATGAATAGGAAGGGTTTCAAGGCATATGGGCCAAGTGTTGGCAAATAGGACTAGTTTAGGTTGGGAAATGTGGTCAGCATGGGCAAGTTATGACTGACTTATATACATTTATTTATCTTCTATCCTTTTGGACTCATCTTTTATTTCCAAGCTTTGTGTATGTGTGTTGTGCTGCTATTTCTTCTCATATTTAGTCATTCATAAAACTTTTGTTAATTCAAGGAAGCCTGGTTAAATTGGCTTCCTTTAAAACATATGTTCATTTGGATCTGTGACAAAGTATTTACAAGGGAGTGGTCTTAACTTTATTGTGATCAGCTGAGGGACTAAGTGAATAACTAAAGGGAAATCATTCATTTTATAGGAGCTTAAATGTTTGAGGTAACCTGTCTCGAACTATAATAAATTAAGGAATTTCATCTGGGTCAGATCGTAACATTTAAAAATGGTGATTTTCCAATAGTGGTTTGGAATTGGTAGTTCTGTAGAGAAATAAATTCAAAAAGCCATATCCACCGATGAATCAGAGTGCAGCAGTATACCACAGCATTGGGATTCTGTTACCAGATGGAATTAAATCTGTAAGAGTGAGCTTTAATCCCATATCAGCAACAAACTTCTATTCAAAAAAATCAAGATATTGTTTGCCTCCTAGTTGTCATGGAGATAAAACCTTATGCTAAGTGTATGGCTTCATTGGGATAAAGAGGCCCCATGAATTGAATCCTTCATCCCTCACTGCACATGGTGTGGAAAATATCCAAGATGCCAGTGGAAGAGCTGGTGAGGAAGCGAGTAAGGAAAAGGAGGGGAAATGTGAAACAGTGTAAAAAAAATGAATTGCTACTCATTTAGAATTCAACAATGGTTAATTAACACAATTATGTTTTGTTCCAGTGCAAGGCATGTGGCATGAACATTGTATGTTGGTGTTGATTCCGAATTCATAAACTTCACAACATTATCATTTGTTAGTTGGAATCTTTCTGAACTGGAAGTATCTATTTCAGCTTTCAAATATAATCATCTTTCTGCTGCATTCATAAAATTTTGCCAGAAATTACTGATGTTAAATTTAATCATGAAGTTGATGTGGATCCTTTTTTATGTTAACTTCAAATCAGCAATAACGGGTAAGTGTTATTGTCTTGAGCTTTTTCTAAATGCAGTGTAGAAATGTTGCCTTGGTTCTTAAAGGGATTAAATTCAGAAGGACAATTCTTTCAGTAACAAGACAGGCTTATAGAAAAATTCCTGATGAAGGGCTTTTGCCCGAAACGTCGATTTCGGTGCTCGTTGGATGCTGCCTGAACTGCTGTGCTCTTCCAGCACCACTAATCCAGTATTATAGAAAAAGTGGGTAACCGCAGAAATTTAATGCAGAATTAAAACTTGGAGCATAGTTGTCTTCATTGTTGTTGTGATGTACCTACTACAATTATCTACAGTTTGCACTGTTCTGCCAGTGTTCTTGGAAGTTTTGAATTTGATTTTTTTTTTAAATTAAAAACTAAGGTAGACTTTAAGTTAATACAAAGCACAATACTGGATGCTGAAAACTTGAAATAAATACTTGAAGCTGATCTATTGTTTAATGTCCCTTAAAGGCATATTTTTATGAGAAATATGATGTAGAAGCACAAGTTACTATTGTTGCATTAATCTATTGCTTATTGTATTTGCAGTAAATTAAACTAGTAATTTCACAACTTGGCGGTGGTATGAAATTTTCTGAAGCAGTTGTGCTCATTGTCACATTTTGTTTCACTGTAATGACTGAGCAGTGAAGAGTTGTTCTACATTTTATCTAGTCTGTCTTCTTATTTGAATTTTCAGCTTTGCTGTCTCCCAGTGATTGCCTGATGCCAAGTGTAGCCCTTAACGTAGTCAATATTTACATTGTATCGCAATACAAGCTATTCTTTCAAATTGCTGCTGGAAAGGTGTTTATTTGCAGATTGGCTTGATGGCCATTGCTGAAAACAACAGCCTTCAAGCAGTTAAAAATTAAACTAGGTCCAAGAGGTTGCCTATTCAGTATCCAAACTCAGCAAGTAGTGTCTCGCTCACCATTTACTGACAGTAGTTTATCTAAAACATAAGTGCTCTGAGGAGCAGACATTTATACAATGTTGCAATTTCAATTCCAAACTGGTCAGTCTTTAAACAAGAGGCACACCTCCTTATTCTCTAAGCTGCATCCTGGTCCATTTTATTGATAGGGGAGAAGGTAAATAACTCAACTTAAGTTCCTGATGTACCTTCGAATCTGGGGTAGTCCTGACAAAGGCACATGCAAAGTACATACACAGGAAGGTTAAGCTTCCAATGCTGATTTGACACCACTCAGATCTCTGTGATTTCCTATGACATTTGGGTCAAACAGCCAGAATTACACGGATTTGAATTGTTTGGATTTCAGTAGAGATTGTCGTAAGAGGTGTCAAGCCTGCTGTGTAGCTTCATTCTAAGAAAATCAGCTGGAGTATCGAAGCATACAGGCAACCCCAACAATGTTGACCCACTTACTTTGTCAGGGCACGCCCTCCTACTACACCAATCCCTCCCTAGCACCCCCATAATGTTTAGCCCCTCTACTGGCAATGTGCAACAACCCTCCACCCCATTGTGATGTTCACTCCCTCACCTAACAACATTTTCCAGACAATGTCCATTTTCTTCACAATAATTAGATTACATTACAATGTGGAAACAGGCCCTTCGGCCCAACAAGTCCACACCGACCCTCCGAAAAGCAACCCACCCAGACCCATTCCCCTACATTTACTCCTTCACCTAACACTAGGGGCAATTTAGCATGGCCAATTCACCTAACCTACACATTTTTGGACTGTGGGAGGAAACCGGAGCACCTGGAGGAAACCCACGCAGACATGGGGAGAATGTGCAAACTCCACACAGACAGTCACCTGAGGCGGGAATTGAACCCAGGTCTCTGGCGCTGTGAGGCAGCAGTGCTAGGCACTGTGCCACTGTGTTGCCCACAACAGGCCCTTCAGCCCAACCAGTCCACACCGACCCTCTGAAGAGTAACACACCCAGACCCATTTCCCTCAGACTAATGCACCTAACACTATGGGCAATTTCCCATGGCCAATTCACCTGACCTGCACATCTTTGTGACTGTGGGAGGAAACTGGAGCACCCGGAGGAAACCCACGCAGACACAGGGAGAATGTGCAAACTCCACACAGTCGCTGGAATCGAACCTGGAACCCTGGTGCTCTGAGGCAGTAGTGCTGAACACTGAGCCACTGTGCCACCCTATCTAGAAATGTTCTCACTCCACATCCCTGTTGCCATAGAACGCGGTTCGCCGACCCTTCCCCACCCCTAAACACCCCCTTCATCCCATGCCCTCACTACCCTCTGCCTCTGGACAGTGCACTCTGTCGCATATTCTGAATGCTAGGTCCTGCCCAGCCTATGTGAGAAGTATCAGTATTGTCAGAGACTAATAGCAGGTCTGTTATGTTGGAGGTTGAGTTTTGGATCTGAAGGAATGTGAATGGGTTAATGTTTTGTTGAGTATGCACCTCCTGCTGTGAGAAGTTGATCAGAGCCAAGAGGAATCTGTAACTTGTACTATACAACCAAACACTTTATTTCTCTTGAGTCGAAGGAGATGAATTAGTCTCAATCTCTTGCAAAAGGTGGAAGAGCTTAAGGGCCAAGGAGAAGGCCAATAGAAAATTTTGCTGGGCTCTGTAAGGTCACGGCAGAATCTGAACAACAAGCAGAATACACTGAGGGGAGTTATGTTCGAGTGAAACATTTGTTTCATACCATAACTGAGTCTGTGCTGGTTTCGCTGAAATGTATTCCACTGCAACCAGACCTGAAGAGAGTTCATATTCCAAGTGATGACAAAGTTTGAGAAGACGCTCAAGCAAAAAGGCAGCAAATAAATCAACTACACCCCTTGTGAGGATGTTTTGTGATAGATGTGAAAGCATCTGCACTGAATCAAGTCAGCTTGCTGCACACCACAGTGAACAACTATCCATTCCAAGTTCAAGTTTGCCATTAGGGAGTAAGGGAATACGAAGAGACAAGGTCAAGTAAAATATTCAAACTCCCCACCCTCCGAGGATGATTCTTTAACAACAATCAAGAGGTATCAAACCAGGCAAGAAGGTCCAGATAACACAACTGAGGAAATCAACAAGCTTATTTCACCAATAATTCAGTTGCTGAGGGGAAAGGGGAAAACTCAAAATGTTCTGAATGTCTCCCTTCACCTGTACTCTGACTATTTGCAACCTGTAGATTTTCCCCAGTTCTGGCTTTTCCATCCTAGCTGGCACCTTCCCTTATGAATTTGTCACAGGTATTCCCCCATCTGCTCGAGTGCTCACAGTCCAGGCAGCCAACAGCATCACCGATCACAGCTTTGACAGATGTTTCTCAGGTTCTTACGCTTTGGGCTATTGTTGCCAACTCAATCACATTCCTTACTGATCTCCTTGTGTAAAGTGCTGTGGTGAATGTTACTAGCCAGTTTGCATTTCAGTCAACATTTTCCCTGGATGGAGGTGCAGCCATTGGCTGCCTGCCACTGGCCAACCGAGATGCCTGAATTGCCACTTGGTTACCAAAGCTGCATATAAACACTTGGATCAGAACTGGATATCTCTCAGACAAGCTAATATTGGAGTGGTTTGGAATGATGGGTATATTATGATATAAATGTAAACTTTACTAGCACTAGTCCATTTCCTGGGCTAAAAGCTGGATAAGTTGGGTCAGTTATTTATATATCTGATTCTCCAATTCCTGCTATACTGTGGCTGGTGTGTGTAATCATTGTCATTACCATTCTATAGATACATAATTCTATAGGTATACCATTTTATAGGTACATCATTCTATAGGTATACCATGTTTCTGAGATGTGGGTGGTGACAGTGCAGACAAGCTGCACACTTGTCAATGTCCTCATTATTAGTCTATCTCAGGAAGATCTGAGTACTATCATATAAGTGGTAAACTTTAAGCAGAGGAAAATGACTTGGCTACTCATTCCTTCTGCTTTTACCTGTCCAGCATTAAGGATAGCATCACGGGTCATGCACAAGACTCTAAAGTTAAGTTGTCCCTGGTCCAGGCAGTGAGCAGATCCACCCTATGTTAACTGCTGTTTCTTGATAGTTCCTCAGGGCAGCTAGTTAGTATCCCAAAAATACATGTCACTATCAAGGTTAATATGATTCAATTACTCTCATGACTGATTGTTCCTGGAAAAGTCAGTCAGTGACTTGCTTCAGTAGTGACCAAGGCTACCAGCACTCCTTCCCTTTCATATCGCAGAGCACAAGTATCGCTAATCATTATTATCTTGTAAGGTCCTGATCACTTCAGGGCAAAACCTAGTTTCTCTGGGGCCAGCTTCATCATTACCTTTCCCTGTTCTCTTCTCACTTCTACCACTATGTTGTGTATAATCTGTTGATCATTATTTTCCTGTCTCAATGCATGTTGCTGTTTACACAGAGCCCTCTTAGTAATGGTTAAAGTCTCTCACTTTCACAGATCCTCCTTTGTTGTAACCAGTTACATTCTCTGTAGGCAATCTTTTCACCCTTCTGTTATTAACTCAAATCGAGTTAATCTGCTCACTGTAATGGGTGTTGCCCTGTTCTCCATTCAGATATTAGATAACAGTTCTACCTTTCTAGGCTCATCCCCTGGATGGTTTTAACGTGCACTCTCTACAATGTTCTATTCATTCCCTCAAATGTGTCTGAGCTCTTTTTTTTTGTTTTGTTCTCAGCAACTTACAAACTTCTTTAATCACTCGACCTGTAATAACATTCCCCATGCAGGGAATCACCTCTTCTCTCATTGTTTGAGTAACAGCTGAAGTTGAACAATCTCTTGTGGCATAGGCTTCGCCCATCTCGTAAATTGGTAGAAAATGACCAGTCAACAGATCTTTCCTTAACACTGAATGGGAGGGGTCCAGTGAAATTTGTTTGCAACTGTTCCTATGCCCCTTTGGTCAGGCCTTTGGACTTTGACTGGTTTGTCTGGGTTATGCTGGGCACGTACCCAGTATCATTGTCAATGTTTTGCTGCCACCCAGTGCCTGGGACCAGTTGTGACTGCCTCTTGCTTGTTCATCTGCCCACCTGCTACTAACTTGGATGAGGTCTATTCCCCTCTAATGTGCTTTAAGTTTATCACAGCGACTTATAGTGGTAGTCTAGCAGCTGCCACTAATTCCTCAAGTACTGTCTTATTTTATATAATATATATTTAATATACACAAGGGGAGCTCAGTTATGTGCATAAATAATCTATCAAAAGTAATTATCATGGAAGATTATAGAAAAACCTGCCTACTGATTTAGGAAGTAATCTGCATAACTGTTCTTAATCATATTTATAGAGTAATGCTCCAGGATCTTGTTTCATACTGAGTCTATATTCTGACTAATTATTGCAATTAATTGATGATTATATTCGTCTTTCCACGTGAACTGTTGTTCAGTTATTAATGACACTTCACATAATCAAACACTGCTTTAAAGATTGGCACTTGATTTCTGCTACATTTAAGAATACAGTTTCTTTGTTGGTTCTGATTAGTCCTAAGCTGACAGTTCTGAATGTAAGACTGCTGAGAAAGGAAGAAAAGGAGAATGGTTATTCAGTAGCTGAGCTGTACTGAGTGAACCTTTAAATGAGTGATTGGTACAGCATAGAACTGTAAGATCTCTGGTTTGACAATTCAACTGATTAATTATTCTCGAAGATTGAGTTAACATGAGTAATTTTCCATGTATTTACAGATGGCAGGAAACCATGCCCACTAGCAATGTGCTCCCAATTATTGAACATGGGCACAGTTGGCACGAGGCAGTTCTCTGCCAGTGTTTAAGGGAAACTGTCACAGTTGTCTTCGTAGAATGTTTTTATTTCTAAACAACACCCGGGATGCTCTGAACTGGTCACATTGGACTCATATGTTAACTCTGTTTCTCCCTGCTGCCAGACCTGCTGAGTTTCTCCAGCATTTTCCGTATTTGGATCAGATTTTCAGCATCCATAGTATTTTGCTTTTATCTGGAAATGTCAGACTTGTCTCTACTTAGTTGTTTCCTAAAGCTGCTTAAAGAACAGAACAGTGTTGGGATTTGGCTGATGGCCCAACCCACCAGTTAATCTTCAAAACCCTGAACTCTGGTGCACTGTTTAGATCGGTAAGTGCAAAGATCCAGGAAAGGAAAAGATAGTGATTCAGAGCAACCACTCAATTAATGTGGTGCTGATATTTCAGGCTGTTTCCAAGGGGAATAAATTCTGTTCTATGCTTGCAGGTTCACTTATTGTAAGGAAGAGAAAGCTCTGCTACCTCGCCTCTCTGACCCAGGCACAGGGCGCTCAAACAGATGATGCTGTGACATTTTCCTTTCATCTACTGACTGGATGTTTCTGGATTGGAGCTTGCCTACAGCTAATGATCTGGAACTAGGATGTAAAGTCATACAGTACAGTGGAGACTATTTAAGGAGCAGTTGTTGCAAGTGATGCATGAACAGAGGAGCTTCTCGTCAAAAAGAAGAAGGCAGCTTACGGAAGGTGGGGAAGCAAGGATCTAGCACAACTTTAGAGGATTACAGGCTTGCTAGAAAGGAGCTCAGAAATGGACTGAAGAGAGACAGGAGGGGGCACAAAAAAGGCTTGGCAAGAAGGATTAGGGAGAACTCAAAGACATTGTATACATACGTGAGGAATAAGAGAATGACCAGGGAGAAGATAGGACCCATCAGGGATAGCAGAGGGAACTTGTGCGTGGAGTCTGAGCAGATAGAGGAAACCCTAAATGAGTTTTTTGCTTTAGTTTTCACTAAGGAAAGGGAACGTGTTGTGAATGAAAACTTTGAGGAGCTGGGATACAGGCTTGACCAGATCAAGATTGATGAAGTCGATGTGCTGGAAATTTTGGAAAACATTAAGATTGATAAGTCCCCAGGGCCAGACCAGATTTATCCCAGGCTGCTCCATGAAACGGGAAAGGAGGTTGCTAAGCCGCTGGTGAGGATATTTGCTTCCCCACTCTCCACGGGAGTCGTACCAGAGGATTGGAAGGAGGCAAATGTTGTTCAGCTTTTCAAGAAGGGCAGAGCAGTAGATGTGATCTATATGGACTTCAGTAAGGTATTCGACAAGATTCCCCATGGGAGACTGGTTAGCAAGGTTAGATCTCATGGAATACAGGGAGAACTAGCCATTTGGATACAGAACTGGCTCAAGGGTAGAAGACAGAGGGTGGTGGTGGAGGGTTGTTTTTCAGACTGGAGGCCTGTGACCAGTGGAGTGCCACAAGGATCGGTGCTGGGTCCTCTACTTTTGTCATTTACATAAATGATTTGGATGTGAGCACAAGAGGAATAGTTAGTAAGTTTGCAGGTGACACCAAAATTGGAGGTGTAGTGGACAGCGAAGAGGGTTACCTCAGATTACAACAGGATCTGGAGCAGATGGGCCAATGGGCTGAGAAGTGGCAGATGGAGTTTAATTCAGATAAACGCGAGATGCTGCATTTTGGGAAAGCAAATCTTAGCAGAACTTATACACTTAATGGTAAGGTCCTAGGGAGTGTTGCTGAACAAAGAGACCTTGGAGTGCAGGTTCATAGCTCCTTGAAAGTGGAGTCACAGGTAGATAGGATAGTGAAGAAGGCATTTTGGTATGCTTTCTTTTATTGGTCAGAGTATTGAGTACAGGAGTTGAGAGGTCACATTGCGGCTGTACAGGTCATTGGTTAGGCCACTGTTAGAATATTGTGTGCAATTCTGGTCTCCTTCCTATTGGAAAGATGTTGTGAAACTTGAAAGGGTTCAGAAAAGATTTACAAGGATGTTGCCAGGGTTGGAGGATTTGAGCTATAGGGAGAGGCTGAACAGGCTGGGGCTGTTTTCCCTGGGGTGTCGGAGGCTGAGGGGGGTGACCTTATAAAGGTTTACAAAATTATAAGGGGCATGGATAAGCTAAATAGGTAAAGTCTTTTTCCCTGGGATCGAGGAGTTCAGAACTAGAGGGCACAGGTTTAGGGTGAGAGGGGAAAGATATAAAAGAGACCTAAGGGACAACTTTTTCACACAGGAGGGTGGGACGAGTATGGAATGAGAGGCCAGAGGACGTAGTAGAGGCTGGTACAATTACAACATTTAAGTGGCATTTGGATGGGTGTATGAATAGGAAAGGTTTGGAGGGATATGGGCCGGGTACTGGCAGGTGGGACTAGATTGAGTTGAGATATATGGTCAGCATGGACGGGTTGGACCGAAGGGTCTGTTCCCATGCTGTATATCTCTATGACTCTATGACTCTAATAGGGAAATCCCTGGCAATTACAGACCAGTAAGTCTTATGTCTGTGGTCAGCAAAGCTTTGGAAAGAATTCTGAGGGATAGGATTTATGACTATTTGGCAAAGCATAGTGTGATTAAAGACAGTCAGCATGGCTTTGTGAGGGGCAGGTCATGCCTCACAAATCTTATTGAGTTCTTTGAGGAGGTGTCTAGACAGGTCGATGAAGGTCAAGCAGTGGATGTGGTGTATATGGACTTCAGCAAGGCATTTGATAAGGTTCCCTATGGTAGGCTCATTCATAAAGTCAGGAAGTATGTGATACAGGGAGATTTGGCTACTGGATTCAGAATTGGCTGGCTGACAGAAGGCAGAGAGTGGTTTTAGATGGAAAGTATTCTGCCTGGAGGTCAGTGTTGAGTGGGGTCCCGCAGGGGTCTGTTCTTGGGCCTTTGCTCTTTGTAGTTTTTATAAATGACTTAGAAGAGGAGGTTGAGGGGTGGATTAGTAATTTTGCAGATGACACAAAGTTTGGAGGTGTCGTTGATAGTATAGAGGGTCTGCTGCAGGCTGCAGTGTGACGTAGACAGGATGCAGAGCTGGGCTGAGAAACGGCAGATGGAGTTCAAACTGGATAAATGCGAAGTGATGCATTTTGGAAGGTCAAACTCGAATGCTGAATATAGGATCAAAGACAGGATTCTTGGTAGTGTGGAGGAACAGAGGGATCTGGGTGTGCAAATATATAGATCCCTCAAAGTTGCCACTTAAGTGGTAGGGTTGTTCAGAAAGCATATGGTGTTTTGGCTTTCATTAACTGGGGGATCGAGAGTAAGAGCCGCGAGGTTTTGCGACAGCTCTACAAGTCCCTGGTGACACCACACTTGGAATATTGTGTCCATTTCTGTTCGCCCTACTATAGGAAAGATACAGAGGCTTTGGAGAGGGTGCAAAGAAGGTTTACCAGGATGCTGCCTGGACTGGAGGGCTTGCCTTATGAAGAAAGGTTGAATAAGCTTGAACTTTTCTCTCTGGAGAGGAGAAAGAAGAGAGGAGACCTGATTGAGGTGTACAAAATAATGAGAAGAATAGATAGAGTCAATAGCCAGAGATTTTTCCCCAGGGCAGGATTGACTGGTACGAGGAGTCATAGTTTGAAGATATTAGGAGGAAGGTATAAAGGAGACGTCAGAGGTAGGTTCTTTATGCAGAGAGTTGTGAATGTATGAAATGCATTGCCAGCTGTGGTGGTAGAAGCAGAGTGATTAGGGACATTTAAGCGACTGCTGGACATGTACATGGATAGCAGTGAGTTGAGGGGTGCATAGGTTAAGTTATTCTATTTTACATTCGGATTAAACCTTGTCACAACATCATGGGCCAAAGGGCCTGTTCCAAGCTGTACTTTTCTATGTTCTATAAACAGGCTCTTCGACCCACCTTGTCCATGCTAACCAAGTCTCCTAAACTGAACTAGCCTCATTTGCTTGTGTTTGGTCCATATTCCTTGAAACATTTCCTATCCATGTACCTGTCCAAATGTCTTTGAAGTGCTGTAATTGTACCTGCCTCTTCCTTTGGCAGCTTGTTCCATACACGGACCACCCTCTGTGTAAAAAGGTTGCCCCTCAGGTCCCTTTTACCTCTTTTCACTCAGCTTAAACCTATGAATTCTAAGTTTGGACTCCCCTACCCTGGGGAAAAGACCTTGGCTATTAATCTGCTACCTGTGAATATCTATTTCATTTTCTGATTTCCTTTAAACTTCAACTGGAATAGTTTGATCACCATCAGCAGCCAGACAGGTACAGGATGGAAACTGCTACTGACTCACATGGCCCTGTCCGGTTCTAAGATTCCCTGCTGAAGTAATTCCATCTACATGGGATTTTCCTGATCTGGGAAAAGAACATTCCAAAAACTTAATCACAACAGAGGAAAGGTTTACTGTCAACACAATAGCTGCTTTGTATTGTGTTGCTGAAGGTTATTGTGTCCTTAGTCAAATTATAATTGTAAGTTTATTTATCCTGAAGTTTAGTGGACCCATAGCTTTACTTCGGCCCCAATTCAATCGTTTTATTGTGAACACTGTTTTCATCAAAAGAAGGGGTATTAATGCTGTGGAATTAATTTTGGTTATTCACTGCCAGCATCAAGGTACTCCAGATCAAGTAGCAACATTCCCTTTCAATGTATTGAAGCAACTCGGGTCTGTGAAAAGTACTCGGTGCATCAAAGTAAACCCTTCCACTTGCTCCACCTGGCATTCTGGTGGCTCGGAGTGAGATTGCCAGGGAGTGCTGATTTAGAGGCATTATGGTGTTAATGGTCCCTGGCCATTAGGAAGTAGAAATTGATTTTATGCAGAACCATTGCAGTGTTTTTGTCTATTACATTGGAAATGGTGGGGGTGGGGGAGAGGGTGTGTGGTGGGGTGTGGGATGAATAATTAAGACTGAATTTGTCAGCTTAAATGCTGGAAAGTCATATTTTACACAATAAACGTCAAAACAATTTAGATAAGACCAAGCTGTAATTATAGTTTATGCTAGTTGTTTGAAAGTTTTGCTTCAAAATAAAATACAAAAACCCAAGAGCAGATCTGTTCCATACTCAATTTTATTAATACAAACAATGCATCCACAACTCAGTTTATTGCTCATCACATTTTCAACATTATTTTCTCTAATAAAGAGCAACTTCGTAACAAAACCCTTAAATAAATAGAACATTTATGAAAAATATAAATCTCTGCAAAGCAGCGTGATTACTCTCAACAGTACAAATCATTACATTAAAAAAAACATTCTGTATGTCTAGGGCCACAATCAAAAAAGCAGTTCAATATCTGACATTTCACTAACTATGCTGATACACTAAAGGCAAACATTTCATAACCATTTGTTAACCTTAAATAAATTTGGTTTTCAGAGTTTTGACTTATAAATAATATAACACAACAAAACCAATTTATAAAACTATTCATGAAGTCTATGAAGAATACACTGAAGATTTCTGTAGTTGATCTGTTTGTATTACCTTGACATAAGGCAATGGTTTGGTTGTAAGTTGGTTTTCCTAGTAAAGCATTTTCATTCAGAAAAGATATATTTCAGGAGACGGTACTGCAGCTGATCTGTGTCTGAGTTATGGATGCTGCCATTTGATGGAGGTGGCTTTGCAGATGTGCCCAAAATGACCAGGTAAAGGAAGCAGAAAGCTCCCTATGAGCTGTTATCACATGTAAAGAGTAACTGGTCAGTGGAGCAAACACTGGGCATGCGCTAACTAAGTAATCCTCAGCATCTCTCCGGTCACCAACGTCCATTTAAACAAAAACAGCGATTGGATATCACATTACCCGGCACTGGCTAGTTTGTCCCATCAGTATTGGCCGATGATCCTTCCAAAACATACCTTCTGTGTTAAAATAATTCTTGGAGACTTGGGCAAACTTGTATGGAGATAGAATATGCTAGACAGCACCCCTTGCTAATATCAGTGAGGTCTGAGTGAGACTGGAGGCAAAATTTTCAACTGGTCACAAATTTCCTGGTTGGGAACCACACTGTAAGCCTAGTTATGAAACTAAATGTGGGTGTGTGCAAAGTTCCGTCTCATTGATACATATTTTGCAGACACAATGACACATTTAAAAAGTGCACACCAAAGTGCACTCCAATATTCCCTTAAGCTACTTCGGTTTTTCTTAGCGACAACTTGCTTTCATTTTAATTTGCTATAACAGTCCCTCTTAGATTATACTTCTGATATAGAACATGTTGTGTGAGGATTGTTTAATAAAAAATGTCTTTTGTATGGGTTACAAAGCTAATAGTCTGAGGAAGTGTTTTCTAAGTTAACTCCAATGTAAACAGCTGGCTGCATGCATGGAAACTACTCAACATTTAATATTTCTTTCTACTGACATTATTCAGGGTTATTGAAAGGTGGAGGAAAATATACTGCAGCAACATTTGAAGCATGCATATCCCAAAGGCTCTTTTAGATATTTTGAACCAACCAGTTCCTGTTAATATTACACCTATCTGGAGCGGGTGGGATTTAAACCTAGGCCTCCTAGTCCAGAGGTGGGGACCCTATTATCTTACCACAAGTCCCTGGGCCCACATCAACCTGTGGGTAAATGGGTCATTAAGAAAGATCCAGAGAACCTGCATTAATAACTCTCCCCTCCATGAGGTGTCACTTTAAGTCAACAGTATATGAAAGAGGTCAACTGGAGGCCAACCCTGATGGATGGGGTGGAGGCATTGTCACTTGGAAAGCAGTATTGATTCATTGTGCTGCTGATCACAGGAGGTAGGATAGCAGAGAAGGTCAGGGAAATGAGAAGGTGGGGTCTGACAGAAGTGCTGCACTGAAAGGGAATTGGAGACTGGAAATCGGGCGAGGATGCGAGTGAGGGTAGGAAAGGATCATGGCCTTGTGGGGTGAAATGGTGGTGGGTCTGTTCTCAACGATTTCTCAGACCGGTACCTGGATCCAGCGGGTAGATTGGAAGGCAGTTCCCTCCTGAATCCAACAAACGCTGACCTCGAAAAAGCTGTGAGGTTCCCTGTATATAGGGTGATCTGTCTGACAGCAATAATAATCAGTTGCAATCATATCATCATGATTAAAGTGCAATCTGTCTGCTTGGATTAGGCAAGTCAAACCTACCCCACATCACTTCCTTCCAAACTCCATCCTTTTCTACAGGCCTCAGCTAAAACTGGAAATGGATACATTATGAGTGGACTTTTGTCAAGAAACAGTTTTAAATCGTACCCTTCTCATCTGACCGAACGCAAACCTGACCAGTTTTTAAAAGTTAAAAGTTACGCCAAGTGTGGAAAGGAAGGCCTTCCAGGTTGGGAGGTTATGTAACAGAACGGATTGGTGAATCCCATGGTAAAGCATATTGAACCCAACATTGGCCTGGTACCAAAAGACATCAGTTAGTTGTAGGTCACTGAGCACCAGAAAAATGTGCCATCAGTCGCCCAATTGCTGAAGTTCCTCACAGTGTCAAATAGCACAGAAACAAACTCTTTGGTCCAACCAGTCCATGCCAAACATAATCCCAAACTAAACTAGTCCCACCTGCCTGCTCCTGGCCCATATCCCTCCAAAACATTCCTGTTCATGTATCTATCCAAATGTCTTTTAATGTTGTAGTTGTACCCACATCCACCACTTTCTCAGGAAGTCCACTCCCCAGCAAACCACCGTCTGTATAAAAACTTTGCATACTTTTAAAATCTGTCTCCTCTCACCTTAAAATATATGCCCCCTAGTCTTGAAATCTGCCATCCCAGGGAAAAGACAACTATCATTAGCTCTATCCATACCTATCATCATTTCACAAACTTCACACTATTCCACAAACCACCATCAGGCCGCCTCTCAACCCTCTGTGCTCCAGTTAAAAAACTCATGGTTTCCATTGATTGGGTTAGGAATTCACCATTTTAAGCATATTGTCTTTTTGTTTACAAAGTGAAGTTGTTGGAAAAGCGAACCTCTTCTAAACTTAAAAGATGTCACTAATTTCTTAGACAAACTAACATTGCTTTACTGCACAGTAATATATGTGTATGTTATTCTACCAGTGGAAGTTAGGTGGAGGAATAATTTCTGACCCTGTTATTTATTTAATTATTTTGTACTCTGGTACCACTTTCACAATATTGGCAGAAAACATACAACACATTAAGAAGTCATGTTTTTATTTGGAGTTAATAGTATCCTTCGCTTGCAGCTTAAAGTCTACAAACTAAGGATATCTCCAGGACACATAATTTTTACAGTGATGAAATGTACTGTCTAGTGTTAGAGCCACCATAATAACTGGGCACATCTAAACAGTTATCAGTGTTCCTGTTGCTGACCCTTCCCTGAGTGATACCTGCTGTGAATGAACAATAAGTGAATACACAGTCAATCACAATTGTCATGTTCCTTTGCAGTCAACAACATCACTTAAGACACACTGCTGGTGTTGCCATTGAAGATTAGACATCATTCAGTGGTGACAAAGTTCCTACTTGAATCAGTGACTTCAGGAGAACTAGACAGAAACTTTGAGGGTAGAGACGTGAATTGGAAAGAAACAGAACAAATATGCTCCTAAAAGTGAAAGTTTCACAAAGGATAAGGCACCTCCAGAAACTACATTTTTTTGTCCTCCAGGATTCTAGAATGTGAAATCTAAGAGGGTGGTCATAATATTTAGGAATTTCTCAAACTGCAGTAGATTTTGGGATAATTGCCAGACCTAATTCCCATTTTCAGAGCAGCTTCGTCATACGGGTCAGTTTTGATTTCAATTCCATACCATTCTGATGTGGATCTATATCACTGTTCCCTCACTGTTGCTGGGTCAGAATTATGGAATTCCTTTTCTAAGAGTTCTATGGGTGCGCCTATCCTCCACTCCTTCCTTAACGACACACCTCCATCCCAACCCCAATCAGGGGATTTTAGAGGGAGGTTCATTACGGTGGCAAACTGCTGCCACCTCAAGGTAAATAGGATCGGCTAACAAATGTTTGCCTCAGCAGTGAAACTGACATCCAACAAATTAATTATTAAAATGTTCTAGTGCAGTCAGCTAAACAGTCACATAGAATGGAACAAATTGCCATTTTGGGAGAAGACTAAGTGCCACTAGTCTGATTAGTATGAACCATTTTAGTTAATGGAGTGTTGCATGTGTCAATTCTAAAGTGAAACATCACAACAAATCCTTGTCTTATAAAACAAGCAGAATGGATTTCTTTTTCGAGAAATTTCTGCGGCATGTGAAAAATGATTCATTTACCCATAAACTTCCATAGTTATAACTGAACAAAACCCACTTTTCTAATCCTGTGACATAAACATTATCTGATCACACTAACAGAGATGAGCAACAGTACCGAAAACTGGCAGCTCATTAACAAGATCTGAATGCAACCTTTGAGAGACATGCAGGAACTTTTCATCGAAAAGTAATATCCAGCAGAATAAAAATAACTGGAACTATGCTCACAGTGGTAATGGATCCCCAGACTTTTCATCATATCTGTGAAGGATTTAGCACAATATACACAAGGTACTTTACCTCCTTTACTTTGGAAGATATAACAGTGGAACACAAGGATGAAAACAAAATTATAGACAGTGCCCAAGTTGAGTTGGTCTGTGCATCAGTGCCTAAGCCGTGAGCACACAATACGTCCCAAACAGGAAGGAACATTGCTGTTTCCCTGAAAACGTGACTATGGTTTGAACCTGCCAGAATGCATACATAAGAACAGAAATTGTTGGATGCTTTTTGAACGTCATAAGTATGAGCCAGAGTTTGACCACCATTTAACATGGTGGGATGTCTTTATACTGCAATGCACTGGGCAAGTATTAAACCAATTCACAGCATCTTGACAGGAGATTTTGGATATAATGCAGTGGAGCTCCATCACTTCAATAAGCAGATCGTAAGTGAGTAGGAACTCACGATTTAAGACCAAGCAGCAGCAGGGAGGGAGAAAGGTGCAACTATAACCAATGGGACAGCAGCAACCTTAGGGCAAACTGGAAAAGCCCAGCCTTAGGGAACAGATACAGGAGCATGTGAGCAGCTCCTATGCTTAGAAGTGGTTACTCTAGTCAGTATGTAACCTCAGAGACTCAATTCCCTTCCAATATTGGAGAGCCAGGTTGTTGATGACTGTGCCTCTCCTGGGAGGTTGTCATTGATTTGTGAGTTATGATGGAGGTCAAACTGAGTCTCAATGCTGTGGTGACCTCTGATGCCAGAGACAATTAAGGTCACTGTGGTGCTGATCTTTAATGTTTCTGGATCTGTCCAGCAGTTCACTTCCAAAATGTGTGGTATCTCACTGTTGGTGACTCATTGTAGCATCAAAGTGGTGCTCAATAGTTTGTTCAAAAGGGCCTATTATTTTGCACCACTTCATTCTGTCAAACTGTGGGAGCCACTGAAGCTCAGCATCATGTGTAGATTTGCTCTGACGTAGGCTTTCAACAGCATCCCACAGACCTGCCAGTGATCTTCATCAACAGGAAGAGTTTCTTCTTGATCAATGTACAACCTGTTTGCAAACATGGCATATGGATCCTTCGAGTACATGTGAATGGTTTCCAGGGAGCAAACGTAACATCAACTTAACTACGATGCTCCCAGTTGTCTAACCCCCACATGCCTCAGGGATGGATAATGGGAGAAAAGTGCTCCCCACTGAAGAGATGGCTACTCAGGCCTCTGTCAGCTGTTTGTGGGGGTCTGCTATATGCTCACCAGGTTGTGAAACTGACTGTGTGAATGCATGTCCATGGATGTAAGAGTAATCTGAATGGGTGGAAGGTGAAGGGGCATGCCGTGATCATGTAATCTCTGAGGACCCCTTCTCCTCCTGCATGATGCCCAATCTGCTGTCACAACCCTGTCCAGGAATCCAGCAGGGAAGATGACTAGTGCAGAAACCACAGCCCCAGAGATTGGGTTGCTGTCAGTTCCAGCAGGGTCAGCTCAAACCTGCTGGTGGTGGTGGGGTTGTAGGCAGTGCGAGGAGTTGGGCCCTGTGAAGTTGGATGCGTGTCAGGGGTAGGGGAGTCTTAATTGAGAGGGGTAAGTGGTGAGTCAGGGTGTTAACTTAATAGTTAACCAGGAGTTAGACCAGGTTTTTAACCTTCTAACTTTTTCTGAAGTGAGTGGCAACCTTCCAAATCCTCTGATTTTAATGGAATTTTTCACAAGTTTCAAGCAAAAGGCAATTGCCCATTGAAAATAATCTATTTCCCAGGCAATTTGTAAATTACCTGGGAATTGCAATTACTGAACCTGGCATTTTGCATAGTCCTCACATGTAACTCCATTCTTAGGATACTCCAAAGACCCTCTCGTCTACACCTAGTGTGGAACGCCTTGGGACTAGCGCTGGACACACGAGCACTATATCACATACCTGCTAGAGACTCTCTAATGCCAATCCATTAAACCACTCAGTCTCTTATATCTAAATTCCTCACTCACCAACTACAATGAAGTGCCAAACACCCAACTTGCTGCCCTGCCCACTCCAGTACTGCCTCATCCATAGGCTTAGGATGTCCGAGAAGGAGATACTGCCTCTGATCTTGGCCTTTTCTTTTACTTCTGTGGTTTGTCTTCTTCTGAAGTCATAACGAGGAACAATGTTTGTTTACTTACAAAGACAAGCACTGTGCCTCAGTTGATAGAAGTCTAGATGTCCATCATATGACTGCCTACTGCATACAGCCTTGCTGCAGTCAGTGCCAGCAGATGAACATATTGACCAACATATAGCAATGTCCTTGACCGAATCTGCTGCTGCCTCTTCCCAATACAACCAACTTTGTGGGCATTCCCGCTCCACCAACTTCACCCATATATGTTACCGAGTGCCAGTCACTGAGAGAAGTGGAGTGTGGATGACTCATCTTGCATGAATGAACGTGGTCATTCACCCATTTACAGTACTGCAGCCAGATTCTAGGAATAAACCAATGGCTGTTGACTTCCTCTGTAATCTGTTGTGGTTTGCTTAGTCAACTGGCCAGCCTCATCCTTCCTGTTCAAGGGAAGAGAAGCAATTGCCATGGCTGAGGAGAACCTGCAGCTAGACATAGCTGAATGTCAGAGCTACCTCACACCTTCCTTCCGCCATTCTCTTAGCTGATTTCTAACAGGCCTTCAACTTGGCTGATAAATCTCCATGTGACAATAATGTAACAATTCCCCATAAATTTAGTCCCACCTTTGGTTTTTCTCATTTTCTGTGCTCTACATAAATGAACAGAAACCCATGCATTCTCTTGACATGGAGTAAATATTTTTTATAATTGGAATGCTTTTATGCCCAATGACATACATCTATTACATTTTTTGTTTCTTCCGATAGTTTCTACCCTCCAGTACCTCACCTAAGTCACCTTCATGCATGTGAAATGCTGAATGGGTGATTGCAAACATGGAGCATGTCAGTGCTGAGCCCAGTCAGATCTTCGTCTGGTGTCCACGTGTAAAACCAATTCTGGCTCTGTGAACTTGGGCTTACTCTCAGACATTGGAGAATGCAATACCATTCATGTTTGGAGGGGGTCAGGGACCTGCTGTGGGTCAGTGATTGGGTGAAGTTGTTAGTGACTTGCTGACTTATGAATGTAGGGAACATGGGCTTGTTGCCAGCTTATGTGACTTTGGGAAGTCTGCATCTCCTGATGGCTGAGCAAGGACTGGTGATATATTTAAAGGATGGCCACCACTTTGTTAGATTTAGAAATCAATTTGCAAGGGTTTCTGAAAAAGCTCAGCATTTTAAATCTGCAGCATCTGTTGCTCCTGCACAAAAAGACATTGCATTGTCCAGGGAGAAGATTCCTCTGGCCATTGGTCATGATCATTTGCTAACATTCAACTGAGTTTCGAGATGTTACAGTCCAGCTAGCCCATCCCGTGCAGCGCTCGCAGAGAGAGGACAGAGTGGATAATTCTCATACTTTCACTGACTTTCCCCTTCCTTGCTGGCAACCTCCTAAGTGGACTGCATACATTTTGGACTCACTAGCTCAGGTTCTGAATTTTGTACCTGACACTCCAGCTCTCAGCTCAGCAAGTACTCAGTGAAAAAACTTCCATCTTCAATCCTGTGCCTGCAGGTCAATCACCTGCAAGCCCAAGTGACTCTCACAGTGAGTGAAGGAAGCCACATATAAGTCACTAGTTTTCACTAGGCAGGTTAGTGAAGGCACCAGAGGTCAACTAAATTGCAGATACAGGATTAAATCATATTCAAATTATAGGCAAGTAGGGAATTGAGTGTATCAATGAGTTTGATTAGACTACTTACAGGTTGGAAACAGGCCCTTCAACCCAACAAATCCACACCCACCCGCCAAAGTGCAACCCACCCTACATTTATCCCTTCACCTAACACTACGGGCAATTTAGCATGGCCACCTAACCTACACATTTTTGGACTGTGGGAGGAAATCGGAGCACCCGGAGGAAACCCACGCAGATACGGGGAGAATGTGCAAACTCCACACACTCAGTCGCCTGAGGCAGGAATTGAACCCGGGTCCCTGGCGCTGTGAGGCAGCAGTGCTAACCACAGTTTCCTGCCTTCAACATGAGGTTTCCTGGCACCAGCTCCTGCTACCATCAAGGGGTGTAGGATTCCCAATGTCATGTGATCTGGCAGCAAACCCACATTACCTACATATACACAAGTCAGCACTGCACTATCGACTTCACCCAAAATGGTCCCACAGGAGATCCCTGACTGTTTCCTGCCATTGCCTTGACCCCTTGCAGTTTCCCTGCAGATGGGATAGTTTGATGTGTATCTCCCAGCTCAGTTCTCTGTGCCTGCTTCATTGAGCTTTAGCTCTGGGCTGTGAGTGCTGCAAACACTGTCTCTGGGTGATGCAAAGAGCAGGCACTTGTGAAGGGACATTCCACATCATTTTGAAGCAATGGAAAACCGCAGCTGGGCTGAAAGTTGGTGCGACCACAAGTCCTGAAGAATTGGTCCTCATCCAGGACTTGGGGAGGTGGAGGCTGGGGCTGAAAAAGCAGTGCTTCCCCTCCTTGACAGTGTTTGCATTGAGGTCTCCTGAACCGGAGCTCTCTTCCACACTGTTGCTGCCTGGCTCACTATGTGCAGCCTGGAGAGAGCCTCTTCTAGAAGCTGGCGATTCCTGTTTGGGGACTGGGGTTACTGCTGTGGTGTCTAACACCCTCCCACCCCTACATATTGCCAGCTCTTCATCCAGACACTGCTCATGGCCTCCCACTCTGTCAAGGGCACTTCTTTGGCAGCATGGTGTCTGGAAAGGTTGCTGGCCAGCACATCAGTGATAGCAGAAAGCTACTCCACTGACAGCTCTAAAGCCCCAGTTTCCACTAGCACTTCCCCCCCCAGTGTCGCTGGCCTCCTCAGTCCCCACCTCCTCTGTGTCTGTAACACCACCCCCCCCATCAAATGTCTCCTGCATAGGTGACATCAGCAGTGGAGTGCGGTGGCCTTGGAGTTAACATCCACCTCATCTGAAAGGTGTGGTAGATCCTTAATTTCTGCATTAACACAAGACAGACCCATTTTACATCTGAAATCAAATTTCAGAAATAGAAGTGGTGCAAGATATAAAATGGGATCTTTACTCTCGTCCATATTTTACTAATGCATAAGTCAAGATCTAACCCAGTAAGTGCGATACTGTAATGTCCTATAACTCCTCCTGTTAATCTTTGGATAATCAGGAAATATCTTCAGTATTTTTCTTGGATGATTGCTAGTGTTGGATCAGCCATGTAGCCATGTTGGTGCTATTACTATGCCTCGGTTCAATGGTATAATATGACTGCACTTGTGAATGGTGCAGTGGAAGAGACACTCTCCTCAACAATATCCTACTGTTATTCTATATTTGTGTTGGCTTCAGTAGAAAACTTTAAATATGTTTCCATAATAGTTAATCAAATTTAAGCTGCATAAAAAATCCAGCTAGTGTAATAGAAAGTCTTCACATTTTTCTTTCTTACATAGACAGAAAGATCCCTGATCCAGAAATTGTAAGTTGTTTTCCAAGTATCTTTTTTAAAGGACTATCCTCTCCTATTTGAGGAAGTAATGAGTTTAAATGATTGACTGATTAAAGCAATGCTCCACTGAGTATATGAAGTCATATGCAGCTAGGCTGGTAGAGTATTATAAATAATAACACTGTCTTTTTTTTACTACCAGGTACATTGCATGCCACCTCAAGGGTAGAATCATATATCACTGCAACTGGCTTAGAGTTAGTGCATCTCTTAGCTGTATTAAGACAAGTAATTGCTAACAGTCTTTATTTGATACAAACAGAAACTTGATGATAGAGATGCAATTATATGGGTAGAAAAGTCCCATTTACAAAGTCTATAGTTTTCATTGAAGTGTCTGTCTAACCTTAAGGTGTCTATGATAGATCATCTAGTCCCCTAAAGAGTTCGGAACATGAGTGATGCTCTGTAGCTTAACTGGAGATACACAGTGATGATTGGGAAGTGTCTGCAATAGACTGCGACCATGTGATTATAACTGCAGTGATTTGCATTTTATAACCATCATTTTACTTACTACTTCAGAAGTTAAAAACCTCAACAGCTTTGATGCAGCTTAATGTGCGTCACTGGAGAAAACATGAGGAAGTGCCCCTTTTAAAAGTAAATAGACCTGAATGGTCCAGAAATGGGGGAATCATGTCAGAATGTGGCTGAATTTGTGAATTATTAAATTGTGGCTGATCGTTCATCTTTTCCACTGTTTGGCTAATGAAATACTTATTTTATTTTTGAACCAAACTTCTGTGGAACAGTAGACAGTACAAGTTATACATCATAATACCTTATCTAGAAAGCACTTCAGGAATGATAAATAATGGCACTCCTCGTTTGTGAAAACTGATGTAATGCACTGTATTTCTCTACATACAGTATAACATCATTCACAGCACTTGACAGGTGATTGTGCTTGTATGTAAAAATGTGTCATTTCTTTGTTAAAAAGGAATGAAATCCAAGAGGTAAAGTCATCACTTTCATTAATACCTGATCAGATATCAATATGTTCTTTCATTTATTTTATCCATGTCCCATGGCATCTTCTCCTTGCTAAGAATTCAGGAAAATATGAGATTGCACCTCCATTTAAAGCCCAACTAAAAATAAGTCATTTTGGCAAAATTTACAATGGAAATTTGAGCCGGTAGGAACATTGTTTAGCGAAAACTCCTTTAGACATGAAACATTATGATGAGTAAGCAGATGTAAATAAATGAGCATGCTGAACACCAGCTACAGAAATCAAACAAAAGTTGGGAATAGTCACAAAACTAAATGAAAATAAACATGTGCAATGGAAGAAATAACTTTACCCCCTGAGATATTAGTCCCCTTGAAATAGCAAAGATCTATTTTAAAGTGACAAAACTGTTTAGTACTCAAGAAGCATAAAAGAAATACCTTTGAGTGACTTTCAAAATGGCACTCAACATTAAAAAATATTTTTCTGTATAAGGGACTCTTCTTGCACACACAAAAAAACCATGGCTTAGCTTTCTGCTGGAAAATTTTGACATTTAAAGTCTATCTGTAATGTCGAACCTGTTTTGTCAGAGTAGTAAGGTTGTTTTTTGGTAGGCGCTGTCTCCAGAGTATCACTTGAATCAGAGACTGTAATTGGACTATCCCGGGCAAAGACTTCAGAAGACTCTCTCCATACGCAGTCAGCTGTATATTTGCACATAAAGTTTGCACGCTTAGGCCTGATTTGCTGAGACGTGCTATTAAAAATTTGACGGCTGTTTGAAGTGGCAATTTTAATTTTTAAGGCAGCATCAACGCGATCGACCACAGTGTAGGTCCCAATGCTGCCATCATCAAAACCCACAATAATGTTAAGGTGTCGCTGTGACAGACTAAGAAAAGCAGGTGTCTTGTAAAGTGAGCATGCTCCAATATTTTTACCATCGGCCAATCTGACAACTATTAAACTAGACACAGCCCCATTATCATTTTCTTCACTGTTGTTTCTGAAACAAATGTATACCAGGTAACGACCATCACGTGATAATTTCTGACGCCAGATGATTCCAGTGGCTGGGACAAGGCGCAGTTTTCCGTTGTTCAGATCCATAATGTTAATGTTGTCATCACCTCGGGACAAAATTCCCAGTTTCCCATTGGGAGATATCTGAAAATCTTCGAGGTTTTTCAGGAAATTATTAGGGAGCTGCACACGTCTGCACACGGCTTCCTCCGTCACACTCCAAACAAACAGTGTTTCAGCAGATGTAATAAAAACCACATAGTCTGGAGAATCAGGGATGAGCTTGACATTTACAATGGTTGTACCATCATCACAGCAGAACTTTTTTGTTACACTTCCTGTCCACAAGCTTACAGCCAGCAGCTTGTTTTTTGAAACACCAATTACAAACGTGTTAGGATATGTGATAAATGCATTCTGCATGGGAACCAGAATATTGCAGACTTTGTGACCAGTGGACAGTCTCCACACTCGAGAGACACCTTGGTTACAGAGTGAGACTACAAACTGATCATTGTGTGTAATCAGTAGTTGGGAGATCCGCTGCCCATTGATCCGAAAGATGTTGTCCCCAGTAACTGTGTTCCAGATGTATTGGGTGCCTTTGTCATCGGAAGTGACCATCAACTCTCCAGAGTATGTGAGAACACAGTTTTCCACAATGCCGTCATGTTTAAACATGGCTTCAATATATCCAGTGCTGAAGCTCCATTTATGAACAAATTCAGAGCCATCCAATGTGTAGATTAGCTCACCTCTGCCTGGCAGGAGAATACTTTGAATTGCTTTGCCTGTTTTGTCAATGTTCGAGATTGCTGTTATTATGTCTATATCCCAGACAGAAAGGACACCACTGGATGTCAAAGACAGTAACAAATTGTGTAGATTTGACTTGACCAACTTTACAATGGCCCCTGAGATTTCCTGCAAACTTGCCATACACTGTCCAGTGTCTCTCCGCCACACGAATATTGATGACATATGTTCCATGGAAGCAATAATTGAGTCACCATTTTTGGAGAGGACTGCTGATATGAAACGCTCATTTCGTTTTGCTTTGAACTTCTCAGCCACTTTCCAGACATTAGTGTCCAACATTTCAATGCTGAGTGTCTTACAAATGAGGATTGCACTTTGGTCTTCTGCCAGCTCTAAACTCACCACTTCATTATCCTTTCCCTGACAGTCAAAGTCCTCAATAAGTTGAGGGTTAGTAATTTCATCAATATTCCAGACGGACAAACTGCCTTCATTATCAATCATGACCATTTCTTGAGCTGCAGCCAGGATGAGAAGAGATTTCACATACCCACCAGACAGCTCAGACGTCACTGTTGAGAGCTTCTCACCACTTCCCAGGAGGAAAATGGTTGTAGTGTTCAGGTATTGGCCACAGAATGCATAAACTCCATCTGGAGAACTTTGGACACAAGTCACTTCATACCAGCAATGGAATTGGTAGAGTGGCCAGCCATATATTAAATCAATCACATGCACGTCTTTACTCCCTTGCAACCATGCGAGGGCATGGTTAATTGATAATGTGAAGCCACGAATAAAACAGTTACCCCCACCTGCAATACAGTGCTTGGAGCCCTTGACTTCCACCTCTGATAACAGACATGAGTTATGATTGTCATATATCAACAATGTGTTTTTTGTTGTTGATACAACAAGATACTTTTCATCATGAGTAAGTTTCATCCCTAACACGGCTGAGTTTGCAGTTGTAATCTGGCGCTGAATTTGTTGTGATTCCACATCCCAGGTAGTAATTGAACCATTTTCCAGTGCAGCAATGATCACACTGGGGCTCAATGTAGGCAGCACCTCAATCACGTGGATGTAGCTGGTTGTTAGGGGGAGTCTTTCAGGGCTATATGTCACATCCAGTGAGGAATGCAAAGGCACTATTGAGCAATACTTTGGGCCGTCCTTGTCGCACTCTAAAAGAAGATGTCTAAGCTTTGGTAAAGAGCTAACAACAGGTAGAAGCCTTTGTTGCAGCTCAGCAGACAGAGAGCCTGGGTTCCTTGAAACTTTCAATTTGATACCTCGCAGTGTCCTTCCCAGAAATTTCAGTTCTTTCTCCTGTGAATAATTGTAAGCAAGATCTATGTCAGAAAGGACTTTGTCAAGGTGACCAATTTTGATCATGGTGTACAGCCAACTGAAATTCATAATGACACTGTACATCAGATCATCTGTCCTCCCACTTCTAGTCAGATGATGCAGAAGCTCAGTACTTTTCCTATGATTCACAAAAAAGATGTCGGGCTCTAATGAGTTGCACTGAAAGACCCACGGCTGCTCAGGGGCTTGCCTGTCAAAAGTCTTTTCACCAATTTGTTTTTCATCATTAATGCTTTTATTGTTAATGTCCAGAGATTGGCTGTGACTTTGCTCAGGATGAAATGACCTTGGTCTCCCACCAGCCCACACTCCTAAAAAGTAATCGGCCATGATGCTGTGCATTTCATGTATTTCTTCCTGATTCTGCAGGTATAGTTTCTGAGCAATTAGCTGAAGGTGGCGATTTGCCCACACTAGGAGTGTGACACTTCTCACCTGCCTCTCCACTAAGTAACCACGTAGCTCCTCTTTCAATCTTGAGATGAAGTAATACGGTAACCGCAGTGGATTCTGAAGTTTAGTGTTTGCTGTGATTTCATTTACAACATAATTATCAAGTGAAAGGACATCTTCCAGCTCCATTTCACTCAGTCCAGTTTTGGACATTGTGATGAAGCCAAGTGCTCTTGAGACCAGCCTAGGGCCACACTTATTTTCGAGGGACCAGAAAAGGTGCTCAATACTTTCATGCACTGTCACACAAAGGGAAGTGTCATCAACATCCTTGTGTGATCTCCATTGCTTCACCTCGTGGTAAATCAGATTAACAAACATAGGCAGAGTACATTTTGAGAGTGCTTCATTGACATAGATCTGCTGACCTGAAGTGACCTTTCTTTTCACTTGTAAAAGCTGATGTTTAAGAATTTGGCTGCAGATCTTCCTGTCACGTTGAGGCAGTTCAATGTAATTATCATTGTCCTGTATCAAGCACCTCAGTTTTTGCAGAATGCCATGCTTGTTTGGCAGAGTTGATAATATCACACGTACTGAACGAGGAAGGTGAATGGGAAGCCACCATAACTTGCGTGCCTCCTCACCATCTGAAAGCTGCTCCAGAGCATCAAAAATTAATACCAGTGGTCGATGAAATGAAGACTCGTTCAGAAGGTTGACGAATAATTCCCTCAGGTCTTGTATTTTTTGAGGATAATGGTGTATGAGGCATCGATAGTTAATGGCTAATTGTTCACAGAGACTTTGCAGCAGTGGTTTGAGCTCTGTACTTAACTCTGTTGTTCCCAAAAATCTCACTGTTATAACTGGTTCTGAATTGGGGCCCAGTTCCTCTTGAAGCCAAGAATAGGCCTGAAATATAAAATGACATTACAAGTTTTTAAAAGACATTTGGCGACACATAAAATGGTTTAATGATTATTCTTATTATTGAAAATTTGCTCCTGGAGTATATACATTAATTTTGATTGAACTGCTGGATACCGATAAAAACTCCATCAGTGTTAATCACAAACCAAATAACAGTTATCATCATTCTTTAAATTATGGATTATTATTCCATTCTGATTAGTGCCAAGACACCAAGCAGAGGTTATCATCTCTTGATTACTTCATCTTTAAATACACTCTCTTTGGGATGTACCACAATTAAATTTTAAATTTTAAATTTCAGATATTCTGAAATTTTGTACTTTGTTTTACACTTATGTTTTTAAAATGAAAAGAAAAGTCTCTGACATTAAAATTATTGTTTGTAACGCAGAGTTCTGATTAGTGATTCTCTCATTCACTTAGAATGCATTTTCCAACACTGTCATAAAAATATGTCCACTTGAGCAATGCTGTATAAAGTTTGGCAGTAGTCATTAACCAGTGTTTGGCAACCGGTACATCACTTGTTCGCAAGCACACGGCTTTCTGGCTTACCTTAATTTCCAAAATAAAAGCCTTATCAAAACTGCTTGTGAAGAACAGTACTATATTAACAAAAAAATGACACAGCTGCATCCATGAATAATCTTTTATTAGTTATTGAAAACATAATCTAACAATTACAATATCTTCTGTTCTTGCCTGTGGAATAATGATCACCTGGACACAAAACATGGATGGAAATCTAATGGAAAGGATCTTCCTGTGATGGAGCTCATGCAGTGTGACACGAAGCTGCACACAGAATTATTACAGTTTTATGAAGTTCCTTTAAGAATGAAAAAGAAGTAGAAGGGCTTAAGAGACGGGTGTGAGGCAGGGAAATGAATGCACATTCCATTGTTAATTTTAAGGAAGAATGATTAAAAGTTGTTGAATGAAGATACGAAGAGATTCAGGAAAAAGTGAATGTATGAAATTAAATTATTGAACAGAAATGACCTGATTAAATGGTGGAAATGTGTCAAGTAGCTAAATGGTCTACTTTTGCACTCCTACATTCCTATTCTGAGATCAAGGGGATAAAAAGCTGAAATATAAGATTATTTGAATCCTAAAACGAGTTGGTTAAGAGTACCCTTTATTAGGTTGTAACAAGAAAATTAAGGTATCGAGTAAAATTAATAGCTGGCTGAAAAATATTACTGCATCCTATGTTATTGCATCCAATTTCCTTAGAAACTTTCACATTTAGAAAGCAAAGCAATCCACAACATGCTGCCAAATATCTTTCTTCGAGTTTTAAACAAAATAATTGGGATACTGGCAATGGATATCTGCTTTTGAATATGGATTTGTAGAGTAGTGTAATGAAGTAACTTAGCAGTTAGTGACACCTGCCTTGTAAATTGTATTATTTTGCAACCAAAGTCAATAAGAGAGTAAATCATCACTGACTGAGCCTAGATCCTGGGACATCAGCAAACAATTGGCCATTGGAATGTCAGCAGTCACCAGCTGAAATGTCTGAGACATTGTTATAGCTTTCTTCAGCTGCTTTGTATAATATTGTATACTGTGACACCACTTATCCTCAAGTACACCTGTAAACAGTATAAGGATCGGACTACATGCAGCTGTGCTAATCTATCTCTCTGATATATAATCAAATTTTAAGAATACCTCATGATTGTTGACAGCTAAACAATAAATGCTGTGGGCAAAACAATTCGTGTCTATGGTTACTAAAACAAAAGGATAACTTAAAGTGGAAAATATTGAAAAAATTCAGCAGGCCTAACAGCATTGGCAGAGAGAAACAAAAGTTAATATGTTAGGTCAATGACCTTTTCCCAGAACTGGAAATGGTTAGAGGCATGGCAGATTTTAATCAACGACTGAGACAGAGAAAGAAGAAAGGTGACAAGAAAGAGTAAAGGGAGGGTCTGTAATAGGTTGGAGGACAAGGCAGTTTAAATGGCCAAATGTTGATAATGATATATGGCAAATGGAGAGGTTAAAAAGGGGAAGTTGTAAGGCTTGTGTCTTTTTATTTTTGTGACTTTAGAAGCAGTGGACTGGAATGTAAAAGCATTATTTTTAAAAACAGAGTTTTTAAATTTCATAGCAAGGAATCTTATACCTCGTTGTCTACAGGAATAGTGCCAGAAGACTGGAGGATAGCAAATGTGGTTCCCTTGTTCAAGAAGGGGAGCAGGGATAACCCTAGTAACTATAGGCCGGTGAGCCTCACTTTTGTTGTGGGCAAAGTCTTAGAGAGAATTGTAAGGGATAGGATTTATGAACATCTGGATAGGAATAATGTGATCAAGGATGGTCAGCATGGTTTTGTGAAGGGCAGATCGTGCCTCACAAACCTTATTGAATTCTTTGAGAAGGTGACTAAGGAGGTGGATGAGGGTAAGGCGGTAGATGTGGTGTATATGGATTTTAGTAAGACGTTTGATAAGGTTCCTCATGGTAGGCTACTGCAAAAAATATGGAGGTATGGCATTGAGGGTGAGTTGGAGGTTTGGATTAGGAATTGGCTGGCTGGAAGAAGACAGAGGGTAGTAGTTGATGGTAAAGGTTCATCTTGGAGTGCGGTTACTAGCGGTGTTCCGCAAGGATCTGTTTTGGGACCATTCCTGTTTGTCATTTTTATAAATGACCTGGAGGAGGGGTTAGAAGGTTGGGTGAGCAAGTTTGAGGATGATACGAAAGTCGGTGGAGTTGTTGACAGTGAGGAAGGATGTGACAGGTTATAGCGGGATATAGATAAGCTGCAGAGCTGGGCAGAAAGGTGGCAAATGGAGTTCAATGTGGGTAAGTGTGAGGTGATTCACTTTGGTATGAATAACAAAAAGATGGGGTACTGGGCTAATGGTCGGATACTTGTTAGTGTGGATGAGCAGAGGGATCTTGGTGTCCATGTACACAGATCTCTGAAAGTTGCCACCCAGGTAAATAGTGCGGTGAAGAAGGCATATGGCATACTGGCTTTAATTGGTAGAGGAATTGAGTTCCGGAGTCCTGAGGTCATGTTGCAGTTGCATAAGACTCTGGTGCGGCCGCATCTGGAGTATTGTGTGCAGCTTTGGTCGCCATACTATAGGTGGGATGTGGAGGCACTGGAACGGGTGCAGAGGAGGTTTACCAGGACGTTGCCTGGTATGGTAGGAAGATCATATGAGGAAAGGCTGAGGCACTTGGGGTTGTTTTCATTGGAGAAAAGAAGGTTTAGGGGTGACTTGATAGAGGTGTACAAGATGATTAGGGGTTTAGATAGGGTTGACCATGAGACCCTTTTTCCACATATGGAGTCAGCTATTATGAGGGGGCATAGCTTTAAATTAAGGGGTGGTAGGTATAGGACAGATGTCGGGGTAGATTCTTTACTCAGCGAGTCGTGAGTTCATGGAATGCCCTGCCAGTAGCAGTGGTGGACTCTCCTTCTTTATGGGCATTTAAACAGGCATTGGATAGGCATATGGAGGATAGTGGGCTAGTGTAGGTTAGGTGGGCTTGGATCGGTGCAACATCGAGGGCCAAAGGGTCTGTACTGTGCTGTATTGTTCTATGTTCTATGTTCTATGCTCTATTGTGAACTCTTTTTTTGTGGCTGTGGGTTCCTTCAACATACAGACAATAAGCAGCCATAGTTTCCAAGTGAAGCTGATGAGTTCTCAGCTAACTGAGCAGTGTGGAAGTGGAAACAAGTTACTGAGACACAAACATGCAGAGAGAGAGAAAGGCACAGAAGGATGTGCTGCTGTTTTCTCCAGAAGAGTCTGGTCTCTGCTGTAAAAGAAATCTTAGTTTAATTTGAAGAAAACCAGTTACCTTTTCTGCTGTGAACTGTGACTTCTGAATTGATAAATCAGAGACATTTTCCAAGTGAACCACAGGAGGCTTCCAGAGAAAGACAAGTGAACACTCAGGGCCTGACTAGTCGAACTAGGATCATCTCAGCATTAGAATTGGGAAATAAAGACCACTGAACTAACATTCCATTTTTTCTACCTCTCAATAACCTATTTTTCGTGTTTGTGTGAGCATGTAAGGGGGAGCTTATGGGATGATTAGCATTTTAATTAGTAGTGCTTTATGCCAATAGTTTTTATTTGTTTACCTAGAGTCTAATTACTTATGTTACAACACAGGTTCAACCCTCCTCCTTTATTTAAACCAGCAACACAGACAAGATTTATCCCGTGCAGTAATCTGTGAAAATTTGAGAGGCCAAGAACTATTTAAAGTAAAAATTAACAACTTTATTTCTTAAAGTATAACAGAGAATAATTAACTCACAACTAATTATACCTCCTTCCTCTAACCTATCTGTTACCTTCCCTTCTATAATACTAGTCCAATAAAACTCCCAATTAAGATTTACAGGAAAATTCAAATTTTAAAACCAGTCCGTGGCTGAATCTTCTTGTTATCTTCATCGGTAGATTTTCTCTCCAGGTTGGTGTTGATATTTTACTCTATGCAAACTCCTTCTCTAGATCGATACCTCTCAGAAAGTTCTGACCAGCAGTCTACAGCTGTTGGTCTGGTGGTAGTTCTCCTCCCAACTGTTCAATTTTTCCCAGTCTTATACCCCAGATTGTGTCATTGGTTTTTAAGATTGTCCATATACTTAATTCAAACTTGATTGGAATTTAGTATTTTATTGGGATATAATTTAAACTGATTAGCTGAATTTCAAACTGTTTTGTTGTTTCCAGACAACTAGGTACCCTGTAGCTGGAGCACATGTTACATTGTATCTTGTTGAGAACACTTGGTGCTGTCACTGCTAGCTTTTACTCTCTCACATCTTCACTCACATCTTCATAACACTTAAAATAAATAGTAATTCTTATTTTGTACAGAAACCTAATCTGTGCTTTCTAACAACTTTGGTTTGACAGTCAGGTAAACTGGGATACTGTGCATACTTAAAGAAAATTCACATTTGATATGATTCTTAGAGTAGCAGGCTCAATTTATATCATGGTCAACAATGCCCTCCACTGCATCTCCTCCACTTCCCGCTCCTCCGCTCTTGAGCCCCACCCCTCCAACCGCCACCAGGACAGATCCCCACTGGTCCTCACCTACCACCCCACCAACCTCCATATACAGCGTATCATCCGCCGTCATTTCTGCCACCTCCAAACGGACCCCACCACCAGGGATATATTTCCCTCCCCTCCCCTATCAGCGTTCCGAAAAGACCACTCCCTCCGTGACTCCCTCGTCAGGTCCACACCCCCCACCAACCCAACCTCCACTTCCGGTACCTTCCCCTGCAACCGCAAGAAATGCAAAACTTGCGCCCACACCTCCCCCCATACTTCGCTCCAAGGCCCCAAGGGATCCTTCCATATCCGCCACAAATTCACCTGCACCTCCACACACATCATTTATTGCATCCACTGCACCCGATGTGGCCTCCTCTACATTGGGGAGACAGGCCGCCTACTTGCGGAACGTTTCAGAGAACACCTCTGGGACACCCGGACCAACCAACCCAACCATCCGGTGGCTCAACACTTCAACTCCCCCTGCCACTCCACCAAGGACATGCAGGTCCTTGGACTCCTCCATCGCCAGACCATAGCAACACGACGGTTGGAGGAAGAGTGCCTCATCTTCCACCTAGGAACCCTCCAACCACAAGGGATGAACTCAGATTTCGCCAGTTTCCTCATTTCCCCTCCCCCCACCTTGTCTCAGTCCCAAACCTCGAACTCAGCACCGCCTTCCTAACCTGCAATCTTCTTCCTGACCTTTCTGCCCCCACCCCACTCCAGCCTATCACCCTCACCTTGACCTCCTTCCACCTATCGCATTTCCAACGCTCCTCCCCCAAGTCCCTCCTCCCTACCTTTTATCTTAGCCTGCTGGACACACTTTCCTCATTCCTGAAGAAGGGCTTATGCCTGAAACATCAATTCTCCTGCTCCTTGGATGCTGCCTGACCTGCTGCGCTTTTCCAGCAACACATTTTCAGCCCTGATCTCCAGCATCTGCAGTCCTCACTTTCTCCTCAATATATAGAGCACCACATCAGTTGATTGTAGCAAAGTAAAGAATGAAAAGACTTGGTCTAGATTATGTGTAAACAGGACAAACAGAAAATTATCAACAAGTGCCATCAAACCAAAAATAAGAAAAAAATTATGGCTTGAAATTACTGACGTCAATATTGAATCCAGACAGCTGCAAAATGCCTAATCAATAGATAAATTACAATTCCCCAAGCCTACATTGAGATTTGTCATAGCTCCTTTGTCCTTTTCACCCTGGCACCCTACTTCCTTTTCCCCATCATCCAGTAGCCTGGCACCATATGCCATCTGGCACTTTTCTTGCCTTGATATTTCTTTAGCATTTGTTGCATTTGTAAATGTTTCCAGCTCTGATAAATGAATGGTCAATGACATGAAGTGTTATCACTTTAACTGGTATGAACATGACTAAAACCTACAGAATTTAAAGAAAATCATGGTGCAGATTTTCCAATGGTCAGATAGTTGTTATTCCAGTGTGGTTGGGAAATGTGCATGGGGATGCTGCAGAATTCCCCATTGTCGCAGATTTTGATGGACTGCCTCTGCACATTGAACTTTCTACTGGGCAAATCCTCTCCACATGGACTCTTCCACAAATATCCAAAAGTTCCATCAAATATTTTGGAGGGTTTAGATTAAATTAATTAAATAATTACTCAGGACATGGTCTAACTCTTGAGTAACAAATCAATTGACCCTATTCTTACCTCACACATCCCCAAGTACTTATTCCATTCATCTTGTAGGACTGAGCGGAAAATTTCCCATCATCTAAAATATTGGACTAAAACTCTGGACTTTTCTAATATCTGAAGTACTGGACAAAATCTTGAGCTCAGACTGCAAAAAATACAAACAGAGCCAGAATGATTTTCATCTGGGACTATTGTTCCAATTTATGCCTCCACTCTAAGAGAACAATGAACTAAAACCTAACACTGACCAGAAACTAACTTTAACCCCTTGGGCAACCCAACACAGACAGTTTGGAACCTCAGAGATACTGGGCATTCAACTTCAATCAAAATACATTCACACTCACCCTTGACGATCAGGAAGCTCGAGTGACCACAAAGAGAATACCAAAAACACAATGAACACAATGGCAACCCAGATTTGAGAGAAGATAACGGCGCACACAGTCTGTATAACAGTGAGCCCTGATCTTACCTGGGAGAGAGTCTTTTTTTTCATCAACAAGCTTCTGCAGAAAAAGCTTCCCCATAGGCTCCCAGCCCCAACAAGCAACTTCCCCATAGGCTCCCAGCCCCAACAAGCAACTTCCCCACAGGCTCCCAGCCCCAACAAGAAACTTCCCCACAGGCTCCCAGCCCCAACAAGCAACTTCCCCACAGGCTCCCAGTCCCAACAAGCAACTTCCCCACAGGTTCCCAGCCCCAACAAGCAACTTCCCCACAGCTCCCAGCCTCAACAAGCAACTTCCCCACAGGCTCCCAGCCCCAACAAGCAACTTCCCCACAGGCTCCCAGCCCCAACAAGCAACTTCCCCACAGGCTCCCAGTCCCAACAAGCAACTTCCCCACAGGTTCCCAGCCCCAACAAGCAACTTCCCCACAGCTCCCAGCCTCAACAAGCAACTTCCCCACAGGCTCCCAGCCCCAACAAGCAACTTCCCCACAGGCTCCCAGCCCCAACAAGCAGCTTCGGAACCAATAACTGCAGAGGCCAAACAGAGAAGCTGAATCAGGAAGCCAACCAATGGCATCATCGGAAGAAATTGGGGGGAGGTGGGGGGGGGGGGGGAAAGCTAACCAAACGAGATTCAAACAGGAGCTTCCACACACAGACCTGTACCAAACTAGGAGAACCAACAACAAGAACCTCAATAGCTAGCTGTACTTTAAGACTGTGTTTTCCTCAGTGGTGAGCTGAAACTCTGAAGAGCCCAAAAGATTGACCTAACTAGCAGGGAGGGGAAGGCGGGTGGTGACAGTTCAAGCCTGATTGAAGTTTGCAACTAAAACTGCTGTTTAGCTTCTAATAGTGTTTATTCTGTCTCTGATTTAATAGTGTCTTTAATTATTGCCCTCATTGTAACTGATTATATCAATTTCACCATTTATTACATTTGCCTTTACTTATGGTGTTATACTTAGCTTTTGTACTTAATAAACACAGAGATTCCTTTGCCCTGAAGCACGTGTCTATTGCCTTCTTCATTTCACATTCCCTAAGTCCAGGATCAGAACCCGGCAGCTGGGGGTGACTTGAACCACCTGAATATCAGCAAATTTCTGATCGCGAATCAGAACTGTACAACCCCCAAGCACTCCTCTCTCAAACCACTCCATTCCCTGACCTTGACCCAACAATCACTGCTCTCTCTCCTGAGTCCTGATCCCCTCAGCCAGGCTCCGCACCAACCACTCACTCTTCCCTCACTCTCGACCCAACACTCCTCTTCCCAATGAGTGAAAAGATTCACACTATCCACTAGTCTGAGCTGATTTAAAAGTCATATGTGAACGTGGAACCTATTATGTTGACTCTCCAGACTATTTCACTGTTTGTTTTCTCTCAAGCCAACACAGACTAATTTTGTAAATGTAAATAGATTTTGACTGATTCAATAAAACCATCAAATATTAAAATATTTTGATAAACCACTTTTACCTGTTCGGCCACTTTTGCCAGTAGGAGTGTTTTGCCTGTGCACGGTCCACCGTAGACAACAAGTGGACTCATATGTCCTGCTTTACAAGGCAGTATATACTTGTGTATGAGGTTCAGAGCCTCACATTGGTACTGATAGAGAGAGGAGTACATTTTACAAAGGGACAAGTGCTGCAGAACCTCATCATAAAGTGCATCTGTTTCAATATCAAAGTTTTGTTGAACTGTAGACTGGATAATGTCAATCATATCATCGTAGAATTGTTTACAAAGACCTTCAACGTAGTGATTCTCCACATCCTCTGAATATCCAAGTTTCATATTGCAGTGAGTAATCGATGTGTATACTCTCAAGTTGGATGAGGCAACAATCATAGGAATAAACTCATCCCTGAGCTTCTCAAGCTTTTCATTTGCAACTGGGTCTCTTATACGCTTCCCATTGACCTCGATAACATCTGTGTATCGGCTCATAGCTGGATTCTTCACATGGCGATCAATATGAGCAATTTTCCTGATGTAACACACGCACTTTCTTAGAAATGCTGGTGTTTGGTTTCCCAGGGCAAATTCAAACTCATCCTCGATTGCTTTAAAAAAAGAGAAGCCAAGATCAATATCTTTTGAGTAAACGGTTATAACAAGTAAATATATTTCAAGATTAGAGTGGTGCTGGAAAAACACAGAAGGTCAGGCAGCATCCGAGGAGCAGGAACAATCGGTGTTTTGGGCAAAGGCCCTTTATCAGAAATGAGGCTGGGAGCCTCAAGGGTGGAGAGATAAATAGGAGGGGGTGGGGCTGGGCAGAAGGTAGCTTAAAGTGCAATAGGTGGATTGAGGTGGGGGTAAAGGTGATAGGTCGGAGAGGAGGGTGGAGTGTTAGATAGGAAGGAAGATTGACAGATGGGACAGGTCAGAAGGACAATGCTGAGCTGGAAGGTTGGAACTGGGGTAAGGTGGGGGAAGGGGAAATGAGGAAACTGGTGAAGTCCACATGGATGCCATGGGCTTGAAGGGTCCCAAGGTGGAAGATGAGGTGTTCTTCCTCCAAACGTCGGGTGGTGAGGGAGCGGCAGTGGAGAAGGCCCAGGACCTGCATGTCCTCGGCAGAGTGGGACGGGGAGTTCAAATGTTTGGCCACAGCACAGTGGGGTTGATTGGTGCAGGTGTCCCTGAGATGTTCTCTGAAGCGCTCTGTGAGAAGGCGTCCGGTCTCCCCACTGTAGAGGAGACTGTATCGGGAGCAATGGATACAATAAATGATGTGTGGATGTGCAGGGGAAACTTTGATAGATGTGGAAAGTTTCTCTGGGGCCTTGGATGGAGGTGAGGGAGGAGGTGTGAGCGCAAGTTTTGCAATTCCTGCGGTGGCAGGGGAAGGTGCCAGGAGGGGAGGGTGGTTGTTAGGGGCGTGGACCTGACCAGGGAACGATCTTTACAGAAAGTGGAAAGGGGTGGGGAGGGAAATATATTCCTGCTGGAGGGGTCCATTTATCGGTAGCGGAAATGTTGGCAGATGATGCGGTTAATGCGGAGGTTGGTGGGGGGAAAGGTGAGGACCAGGGGGGTTCGGTCCTTGTTTTGGTTGGAGGGGTGGGGTTTGAGGGCAGAGGTGCGGGATGTGAATGAGATGCATTGGATGGCATCTTCAACCATGTGGGAGGGGAAATTACGGTCTCTAAAGAAGGAGGCCATCTGGTGTGTTCTGTGGTGGAACTGGTCCTACTGGGAGCAGATGCAGCGGAATTGGGAATATGGGATAGCAGGACCTTATCCCTCCTCACCGACCTATCACCTTTACCCCACCTCCATTTACCTATTGCACTTCTAGCTACCTTCTCCCCAACTCCACTCCCCTCCCATTTAACTCTCCCATCCCAAGGGTCCCAGCCTCATTCCTGATGAAGGGCTTTTGCCCAACACATTGATTTATCCTGCTTCTCAGATGCTGCCTGACCTGCTGTACTTTTCTAGCACCACTCTAATTTTGACTCTAACCTCCAACATCTGCATTACACACTTCTACTCAGTTGATTTTAACCTTACTGCGAATCCTCTTCCAAGGATGTCTACCTTGCAGAAGTTCTCCTCCTCTCTCCACAAGAATCTCAGTGAGTCTCTCTCTCTCTCACTGCAACTCCCAGGTCATCTCCTCTACCCTGAAGCTCTTCAACTATGTCCTGAAACAGACTCGCTACCACAGCCACATCTCCTTCCTCAGTGCCTGCCTTCGGAAGCAATTGATCCCACAAGGACTCCAAACCACATTCACACCAACATAGTTTGGATCTGAACAGGACAACCAGTGCAGATCATAAATCCAAAACCTCCAGCAACAGTTCTCATCCCGGATCCTCTGCTCCACACTTACAGCCATGCGCTGCCACCTAACCTCTCTACTGTCAGCTATGGTTCAACTGAGGACCACATTCTCTCAGAACTGCAAAGGACCCCTACTGTATTATATCCTCAGAAGAATTCATACTCTCAACAAACAATATTTCTATACCATTTCTAACATCAAAAGCTGTAAGTACAACAAACTTTTATATTCCCACCTCAATAGTCAGCGCTCTTCGAACATTCCAGAAACTTTCCCCGGCCTCAGGAACTGCTCGGCAGCCATCAGCCACGAGGCTGTGCCAGCCACCATCACCACGGCGATTGATGTCACTTCCACCCTCACCGACCGGCAGCTTGCAGCCATGGCTACACATGCCGCCTCCGCGACTGCCAACCAGACAACAGCCACTGCAGCCGCCAGACAACCAACCACCCACGCCCTTCACCTCCAAGACTTCTGTTTCCTCAGCCTCCAACACCTCATCTTCACCATGGACATCCAGTCCCTCTACACCTCCATCCACCATGACCAGAGCCTCCAAGCCCTGTTTCTTCCCTCCTGACATCCCCACCAGTACCCTTCAACTGACACTCTCATTCGTTTGGCTGAACTGGTCCTCACCCTTAACAATTTCTCCTTCAAGTCCTCCCACTTCCTCCAGAGGAAGGGGTAGACATGGGCATTCGCATAGGCCCCAGCTATGCCTGTCTTTTTGTCGGCTACATGGAACAGTTGATCTTCCGTACCACTTCCCACCTCTTCCTTCGCTACATTGATGACTGCATCGGCGCCTCCTCGTGCTCCCGTGAGGAGGTTGAGCAATTCATCAAATTCACCAACACATTCCACCCTGACCTTAAATTCACCTGGACCATCTCTGACACCACCCTCCCTTTCCTGGACCTCCCCATCTCCATCAACAATGACTGACCCAACACTGACATTTTTTACAAACCCACCGACTCCCACAGCCACCTGGATTACACCTCTTTCTACTCTATCTCCTGCAAAAATGCAGTCCCTTATTCCCAATTCCTCCACGTCTACCATATCTGCTCTCAGGAGGACCAGTTCCATCACAGAACACACCAGTTGGCCTCCTTCTTTAAAGACAGCAGCTTCCCCTCCCACGTGGTTGAAGATGCCCTCCAACGCATCTCATCCACGTCCTGCACCTCCGCCCTCAGACCCCACCCCTCCATCCGCAACAAGGACAGAACGCCCCTGGTGCTCACCTTCCACCCTACCAACCTTCGCATAAATCACATCATCCGCTGACATTTCCGCCACCTCCAAATGGACCCCACCACCAGGGATATATTTCCCTCCCCACCCCTTTCCGCCTTCCGCAAAGACCTTTCCCTCCGTGACTACCTGGTCAGGTCCACGCTCACCCCCCCCCCCCCCCTTCAACAACCCACCCTCCCCTCCTGGCACTTTCCCCTGCCACCACAGGAATTGCAAAACCTGCACCCACACCTCCTCCCTCACCTCCATCCAAGGCCCTAAAGGAGCTTTCCACATCCATCAGAGTTTCACCTGCACTTTCACACATGTCCTTTATTGTATCCGTTGCTCCCGTTGCAGTCTCCTCTACACTGGGGAGACCAGACGCTTTCTCGCAGAACGGTTCAGAGAACATCTCCGGGACATCCGCACCAATCAACCCCACCGCCCTGTGGCCCAACATTTCAACTTCCCTTCCCTGTCTGCCAAGGACATGGAGGTCCTGGGCCTCCTTCACTGCCGCTCCCTCACCACCTGCCGCCTGGAGGAAGAACGCCTCATCTTCCACCTTGGGACCCTTCAAGCCCATGGCATCCATGTGGACTTCACCAGTTTCCTCATTTCCCCTCCCCCACCTTACCTCTGTTACAAACTTCCAGGTCAGCACTGTCCTCCTGATCTGTCCCACCTGTCAATTTTCCTTCCCATCTATCCACTCCACCCTCTTCTCCGACCTATCACCTCCATCCTCCTATTGGCACTCTCAGCTACCTTCTCCCCAGCTCCTCCCCCCCCCCCCAATTTACCTCTCCACCCCTGGGGCTCCCAGCCTAATTTCTAATGAAGGGCTTCTGCCTGAAACATCGATTTTCCTGCTTCTCGGTTGCTGCATGACCTGCTGTGCTTTTCCAGCACCATGATAATCTTCTCCCTGATCTCCAGCATCTGCAGTACCCACTTCCGCCAAGTAAATATATTTGTCAATGATGTACTTTAACATAATTTAAATCTGTTGCCTATCGGCACTTTTAGGAGTTTGCAGAATGTCTTAAAACTATTAGGTACACACATGGCTCAAGCATAACATCCTCTGCTAATATAAAGTTGCACCATAATTTGTTAGACTTTCTATATCGTGAAGCCATGACAAAGCAAAACATTACAAGGAAGGAAAGTATAGTTGTATACAAGTGTGGGAAATGTGGTTGTTATATTGTGGTCAAGGGTTAACTGTGTATGTACTAGCATGAACAGAATAATGAACTCATCTTCAAAATGTCAATTTAATATTGACACGTTTAATGTAGTTAAATTAACCTAATGTGAGTGGGATTTTGTTTTTTGTTATTGAATTTGAATGATTGATTGTCACTTGCATTTTACAATGAATAATACAATTAAACACAGTGACAAGCTTCAACTATCACCACAATCTGGTGCCAGTTTGAATAGTTTAAGAATCTAATTTAAGAATCCCCTGTCTCTGTCATGAGCCTTGAGTTGGCTCAATAGTGCCACCTGTGCCACCACGCTGCTCCACTGCCTTGCCACTGTCTGCGCCAGACCCACCATCGTAGGAGTCACCACTCTTTAGACGCTATCTTTTTGCTGTTTGACACACCTTTCTGATGCTGCCGTAAAATCCCATGCTGAACCCAAACTTGCCCATAACTGGCAGTCCCCGGCTCTGCTGCCAGTCTAGGGTAGGCCAGGCCACCACCAAACCAAGCTTCCCACTCCAGCCACTCTCCTCCGAAATGCTGCCTTGCTGGCGCCGCCAACTTGAAGAGTCTACTGCCGCCACCTTTGGTCACCAGAAGGTGCCGTATGCCACCTCTGACCACGAGGAGGCAGCCACCCCCATTCCGAACACAGCCTGCTCTTGCTGCTGTGCTGATATTGCCAACTAACTTGCCAAAGTAAAGAGAAAAGAAGAAAAAGAAAGAAAAAGAGCATAAGTGAACAGATAAAAAAGAAGTGAATGCAGATGGGAGCAGATGAGCCCCAGGTAAAAGCCTGCATGCAGCCCTGCTACTCTGTTGCCATCTTGTTAATACATTGTCTTTTTGCTCTATCTGATGATGCTTCCATTCTTAGATATGCACTGATCGAGGCTTCCACTGTCATGTTGTCAATTTCCCTATCCCTGAATGTCTGCCTTCCTGCTGTGAGCTTAGAGGGGTCAGAGTACATGCCAGTGTGATAAGCAAACATTAAAATAAATCAGGATGGGACGTGGAAAAATCGCAATATTTTTGTTTTCAGCCCTTAATGTGGATATACCAGCTTTGCTAAAATAGTCAAGGCTATTTTTGCTTACCTTTCTGATAGAGAATGGTAACTCTTCCTCAAATATTTAAAAAAACAAAGGGTGATAATTAATATGCTGTTGTGAATATCTAGTTCATGGTTCAAGCAATTTAGTTTTTTTTATTAGAAATTACAGCAGAACTTTAGAAAATGTGATAGATACAATTGAAACACCTAAATGGTGTTGCACTTAAAAACATATGATCACACTACTTGAAGAAGTTAACAGCTAGAAGGCAAGGAAATTAAATTGCTGGGCTCTAGTAATTGCCAGAACATTTACAACAAATGTAAATTCAGAAGATTACCCATGTGTGTTTAGAATTAGAATAGAAGGGATGGAGCTATAAAAGCAGCAGGTAGATCCCTTAGCTGGAAACGGGGCATTAGCAAAATGTGCAGTCATAGCAATTCTGAGGGGATTTGAAACAGAATAGGTTAAAAGCATTCAGTAAACACTAAGAGGATGGAATACGGATTTCAGATCATGCTACATTGTCTTGGGGGCTGTGGAGTTTAAGAGGTCTTTGATTTCAATTTATTTGGATATATGCTTGCTGGGAGAAGAATTGTAGTTTGAAGGTGGGAGAGTGCTGATGAAGTTTATACCAAGTTTATATTTGGCAACTCAATGAAAGTAAATTTGTAAATACGTAAATATTTTAGGTATGTTCACCAATATTGTTCAGTTAAGTTTTGTAGTCTGGAAAACATGTTCCTCAATCATAATACAACTGTTTTCATTGTATCTTTAAAAAACATTGTTTCACAGTGACAATGAAAAGCAAACCAAAATTCTTACCTGAGCAGAGATACTTCCTGGCCTTGCTCCTATTCATTGTCCCTCGCTGTTGCAGTACGGTTACAGCAGTTTTGAAAATGTTCTTGATCTCCTCTGATATTTTCATCCATTTCTTGTCATTAGGAGAATTTACAGATGTATGTATCTATGGAACACAGAGGGAAAATCTTATTTCTTTTCTTTGTTCATGGAGGTGTGCATTTATTCCATTCCTATTTTCCCTTCAGAAAGTCTTGATAAATCACTCCTTGAACTGATAGGGAATTCCAGGATCTTGCAAGGGATGATCAAAAAGTGATAAATTTCAAAGTCAGGATGGTGTGTGATTCAGAGGGAAACATGTAGGTGGTGGTATTCCAATAGATCTGATGCCCTTGTCTATCTAGATGGTCAAGATACATGGTTTGAGAGTTACTGCTGAAGCAATCTTGAAAGTTGGCATAATGAATCTTGTAAATATTACACAATGCAGCTACCGTGCAATGGTGTGACAGGAGTCAATATTTAAGATACAGATTTAGTGCAAAATTCCCATTAATTTGTAAGAGCAGCCTGCATTGCATTGGTTGATACATGAGTTGTGAAGGCATGCTTATTAACAAGAGAGAAAGTAAACTGTTGGAAAGGTTGACCAAGCCACTTACATGCATCTTCTTATGGTCAGTCAGTACAAGCTCATTAGTAATGACTGAATTCCACTTTCTATAAAGTGAAAATGATTCTACCAACAAAGATGATGTCACAATGATTTTGCAATTGTATCAGGGTGTCTGGAAGACATGTTAACTAAAGAAAATAGCATTGAGTGAATACACACAGAAAAGACTTTTGCAGAGAAGGAAACAGGCTGCAGGGGACTGTGTTGTAACCTGTTTCACATTCATGAAGAAGGTTAATGAAATAATAAATTATTTGCAATTTTATGAAATAGGTTTTGCTACCTATCAACAGTTAAAATAGTACCTCAATATACTACACTACATCAGGGACTTGAGTATAATGTGCGGATCTCTGCTTTATCATTGTTTTGGGTTCCAGTATAACCTAAGGAAGCTTGGACCTTCCTATGAAGCTTGTTCAAAAGCTCTCGTATCAAAGAAGAACTTTAAAAGTTAAGCATATGGCCAAGCTTAACAAAGAGTGATGATGCTGGTGATATTGATTGGGATAATGTTAATGAGTAAGGATGGAGAAGAGGTTCTGAACTGTGTTTCTATGAACTTCCTTGTACTGAGGACAATTGAAGGAAGGCATTGTTGCATCTTATGCCAGGGAATGAGATAGGCCATGTGGACCATGTGTCTGGGTGGAAGCATTTGGATAAGAGACAACTGCTGCAGGAAAGCAAGGAGTAATAGAAAGCTGAACATCTAAAGTGGCAAAGGACAAACTTAAATAATATGATTCAGTATCGAGCAAGCCTAAAATGAAACTGATGGGAAAAACTATAATGGAACAATATGATTGATGATCTTTAAGGAGAAGATGCATCAGGTACACTCCAACAAGAACAGGAGTAGGAGAACCAAATTCAAGTCCGATCCCGTGTGAGACCTAGCTTGATAGACGATAGTTTAGTTTTCCTTTGGTTTACTGTAGAGGTTAGTCGAGGAGAAAGTGAGGACTGCAGATGCTGGAGATCAGAGCTGAAAATGTGTTGCTGGAAAAGCGCAGCAGGTCAGGCAGCATCCAAGGAACAGGAGAATCGTCATTTCGGGCATAAGCCCTTCTTCCGGAATGTAGAGTTTAGTCACTGAACATATTCACAAGTGGCTGCCAATGTGCTTTTAACAAGTGAAAATTAAAATCTATTACATGCAAAAAGAAAATATAAACAATGCTACACTATATAAAAACTATTTGAAATTATCTTGTTACAAAAATCAGAAAGAGAGATTCAATCCTATTATCCTCATAACCACATTACACTCAAACCTCAGTGAAGAGTGATCTCTGTCACCATTTCCAATGCTCCTTTGCAGCTGGAATGGCTGCAGCCTGTTTCCTTCTCTGCAAACGTCTTTTCTGTGTGTATTCACTCAATGCTATTTTCTTTAGTTAACATGTCTTCCTGACACCCCGAAACAATTGCAAAATCAGTTCATTGGCAGCTTAGCATATGTTCCTTAAAATCATGTTTTCACTAGCCTTGCAGGATGTGTCTTCCTCTCTGACACCTCACCTTCTATTTCTGGAGCTTTCCTTGTTCTTGGAGCAAAAGAAATTTGATACAAGTATACAAAATTACAACAGGTTTGAATCAGGCAGATATGTAAAAGCTGATCTCGTTATCTTGATGGTTAAGGATTAAGCAAAACTGACTTAAGATCTGTATGAGAGATGTAGAGGAATGTAACGAAGAAAATATTTACATAGTAAGTCGTAATGATTTGGAGCCTACTATCTGAGGTTTTTGGAAGCAAATCAGTAAGGAAATTGCATGAGCACTTAAAGCAAATAAACATGCAGGGCTACTGAGATAGAGGGTGTAATCTTCTGCTCACTGAGGTGGCAGATTATGGAGGTAGGAAGGGCATGTATTTAGATGGGATGTTGACATACCCAAATTCTACCACCTTCCTTCCTCACCCAGGCAGAAAGATCCATGGTTAATATTACAACCCAGCAATTAATTCCAACTGTTAAATGTCCAATTAAGGATGAGTTGAGGTCCTTGGCTCACGTTGGTGTGAAGTAGTATTCTTGACACTGTAACCATTCAAGCAACTCGTCACATTGGAAGAAGGGTGTTTTGCTTGGGGTCCCTCAATTAAGTGCATGATTGAAGGGCTGGGCATCAGAAGCAGTTTCCCATGTGAGCCACACCATTGCTCTTGCGTCCAATTCCTGTACTCATCTTTCTGACCTCATCCTGGGAGACATCACTACCTTGCATCATACGCCTGCCTCCTGGTTCCACTGTGCTTTTGGTCTCTACAGGAGCACTTCCTCCAGCAGCCACAGCCTCCTCCATGGAGCTGCCAAGTACAAAATGACAGCAGCTCTGGCCAGGTGGAACTTCAGGGTCTAATCTCCAGGGATAGGATTGCCGATGGCCTCACCACTGCCTAGTTAGTAAGTAATTCTGGGAATCTTCCCTGGAAGAAGCAGTATGGGCCTTGCATCATCTCATGAGCCAGTGATGACACCTCAGCACCCTCAGCAAGATTTCGCCTACAGTGGAGAATGTGTCTGACTGACCTGCTCTGTGGAGAGTCAGTGGAACGCTGTTGTCTGAATGATCTCCTACAGTGGTATCAATGATTCTATGACAAGCTATACCTCATCAACATCTTGTAATTCATATAATGTAGCACGACCTACTTAATAAATGTGGGTTAATGATGTGACTGCTAATCTATTGCTTGCATCTCCAATATGCAAATGGGTTGAGAGTATTGGAAAGCAGACAAAATTTGATACTGGCTTTGGGAGAGATTCTCAACATTATTTTAGGGAATTGAGTAATTGGGTATGTGGCAAAAAGAAGTTTGTTAAATAGCATTCAGGAAAGGGAGACAATGTTTAAATTATATGCTGTTGTATTTCTAAAATATTACAAGAATACCAGGTAGCATAAATGTGGTTGACACTTTATACTTGCATCACTGTTTGATGCAGAAGAAAAACATTAAGAAATAGAATGTAAATTATAGCACCATATATGTATAGTCTGGAAACAGGAAACAAAAGGAGGTGAAACTTAAGATGATAGTAAATCATAATTTATTTATATAATTCATATATTGAGAAATTATACAAACTATTTGAGGAAATGTTTGTTCTTATCATTATCTCAGTTGGAGTTCTTCCTTTCACAGCTTGATTAACAGCCAAAGGAGTTTATTTCTGTGCAGAAATGGAGTTCTAATCGTAATCTCGCTGAACTATTAATCATCAGCTCTAGCAGATACTCGGGGAACATGGGTTCAAATCCCATGTTGGCAGCTGGAACACCTTGAATTCAATGAATATATCTGGAATTTAAAAAAAAGCTGTCTTAATAATAGAGGCCATGAAACTATCATTGAGTGCCAAAAACACCCCCTGGTTTATTAATCTGCCATCCTTACCTTGCCTGGCCTTCATATGACTCCAGATCCATAGTAAATATGATTGGCTCTTCACTGCCTTCTGAAGTGGCAAGGCAAGCCACTCATGTCCAGAACAATTAGTGATAAAAATCAAATGCTGGCGATGCCCACATCCCAGGAAACAAAGAAAGAGGATTAGCTGTCTTTTACAGGAAATGCACTTCTGGGAATTGAAATGTTTTGAAAGTCTTTTTTAATGGTATAAACTTGAATTAATATTTAGATATTTATTTCATCTCAAAATAGCTCCTGGGCTCTGTCTATGATGGGAAGTGGGTGAGCTGACTCGGTGGCTGTAATGGGTGGGCACGATGAGCAAAATACTCTTGATGCTGAAAATCTTAAATAAGAAATGAAAAGCTGGAAAAAAAATACAGCATTTGTGCAGAGAAATGGAGCTAACATTTCAGGCTGATGGCCTTTTATCACAATTGGCAGGAGTTACTGTTAAGTTGCAATGAAATAGTAAGTGGCATAGGGGGAGGTGGAGGCATGGGCTATCATGGATGTAGGAATGGCCATTGGGAGTGGGCTGGGTTTTTGTGCTTGAATTGGTGGGCATTGACGGGGCATGGAGTGTGGGCAGTGGGTAGAAGTTGAGAAGAGTAAAGACTATGTTTAACACAGCAACTGAGGTCTCGGAGAACTGAGGAGAACCAGACCAGCTTGTCATTCTGCAGCTTCTGTGCTGCCCCTTATCTTCATCTGGGAGTGAGCAGACCCAACTATATCCTGCAACTACCCTTCCTGGAGAAAGATCCTGCCATTTGAAGAAATTTACCCAAAGGCTGGCAGGTCAAACAGGGAGATGTCCTGACTCTCGCTACCCAATTCAAGAGCAAAAATCAGGGCCAAAGATTTGTAATGGTAAACAGGCACCTACTTGGGGATTAATTTAACCTTTACTGTGTTTACTTGTGGGATGTGGGCATCGCTGGCTGGGCGAGTATTTATTTGCCTATTCCTAATGGCCCTTGAGAAGGTGGTGGAGAGCTGCCTTCTTAAATCGCTGCAGTCCAGTGCTGTGGATTGACCCACAATGCCCCTAGTGAGGGAATCCTGGGATTTTGACCCAGCGACAGTGAAGGTACAGCAATATATTTCAAGTCCAGGTGGTGAGTGGCTTGGAGGGTCCAATCCAATGTCTCATGGGCACAAAGCTGATTTCCTCTCACCTTGAACTGTCATTGTTTGCCAACATCCTCTTCTTTGCAGTGATCTCTTTATGAATGGTATGGGAGGTGGCTGTTAAGGTATCAATAATCATAAAACACTTACAATCTTATGTTTGTATGATATGGCTTGTACCTCATTCATCGGGATAAGATTTCTATGTCAAAGGTCCATGTGGAGGCCTTCCAGTGGCCTTTCTTTTTGCAGTCTTTCATGTTCCACTCCATGGAGGAATATGCTAAATCATCAAGGGCTAGTTACTAGGGGACAAGGGCTAGTGTCTGAAACAATGGCTGATGACTCTATCACGCAATCCTTGACTGAGCCTGAGTGTAGATACAATAAAGCACATTCTTCCACCAGGGCTGGAGCAGATGACAGGCTTGCTAATTCTGAGGCTCCAGTGCTTGCAATGGTCTGACAGGGGAGAAGGTAGGGATGGGGTCTTGCAATACAGTGCATAACTGAAGCAGACAAAGAGAGGATATGATGGATTGTAAAGAGCTGTAAGAGTGGCAGCAGTCTTCCAAGGAAGAAGATGAGGTCATTGAACAAGAGGAGCATTACTGTCAACATGTTAGAGTACCGCATTGTCAGGCATAACAAGCAAGACAGGAGTTAATAGACACCGTGTTCCAATAGACTTGAGCTGGGTGCAGTGATTAGTCATTGAGTATAAATCTGTTGTTGGATTAAAGGAGAGCAGTCCATGTCTGTTTCTAGATTCAAGCGTAGCCTATGTTTGTTTTTATCTCACTTCTGCTGCTGTTGAATAGAAATGAATCTTTTCAACAGCTTTTCAATATGTGCTGGTCCCACATTGAACAATGAGGAGATGTTAGGGTACACTCAGCATTAGGGATTGAGTCACATTCCCTTAGAAGGGCTCTAAGATGGGATGACACTGAAGATGAGCAACCTGTGTAGCTCAGTCCCTAAACAGCAAATGAATTTGAATGTGCACTCATATTTGCAATGAAGTGTCAGCCATGTCACCTATGTACCCTGAGAAGTGTTTCTTTTTTGTCCCCTCCCACTATGCGCACAGTGAAGGACAGCACCAACATGACAGACCTGGTCCATGGCTGGCATGGGGAAACCAGGGAGGTCACAGCACTGGCAAGTACTCTGGCAAGAGGGACAATACGATGAGCTGAGGTGAGTTTCTGAGAATAGCAGTAGGAATCTTGGTCAGGCTCATATAGAAAAACCTGCCATGAAACATGCCAAAACTGATCTCAAGTAAGTTAAACTGTCCTCTTGACAGGGATTTGTCTGCTTTAAGGTAAGTGATGCTTTCAACTTTCTTTGATGCTATCATGAATGAAAACATTGAGGGTTGCCTTAGGTACTTTAGCATGATTTAAAACTGTAGACCACGCATTTCATCTGTACATAACTTGCATGCTGGTTGTTCGGGCATGACAGGCCTCATCAGTGCAATATCTTCTAGTGCTGTGTCCCATGTCATGTTCATGATAACTGTCTAATAGTCAATTGCTCATCAGGGGTTGATTAATTCAATGGACTGCTTTATTTTCTTTACTGGAATTAATTACCTTCAATACTTCTCCCAAACTATCTCAACCATCATTTCAAAAATAACATGGATTTCTTTCCCACAAGGACTATCTCTCTGATCAGCTGTCTTTTCTTTATTGTTCCAGTAAAGAAAAGCCAGGGAACCATAAACCGGTGAGCCTGACATTTGTGGTGGACGAGTTGTTGGAGGGAATCCTGAGGGATAGGATTTATGTATTTGGAAAGGCACGAATTGATTGGGGTAGTCAACATGGCTTTGTATGGAGGAAATCGAGCGTCACTAACGTGATGAAGTTTTTTGAAGAAGTAACAAAGAGAATTGATAAAGGCAGAGCGCTGGACATGATCTATATCGACTTGAGTAAGGTATACAACAAGGTTCTGTGTGGTAGACTGGTTAACAAGGTTAGATCACATGGAACACAGGGAGAACTAACCATTTGGATACAGAATTGGCTCCAAGGGAGAACTCACAGGGTGGTGATGGAGGGTTGTTTTTCAGACTGGATGCCTGCGACCAGTGGAGTGCCACAAGGATTGGTGCTGGGCTCAGCACTTTTCTTCATTTACAGAAATGATTTGGATGTGAACATATGGGTATGGTTAGTGAGTTTGCAGCTGACACAAAAATTGGTGTGTTGTGGACAGCAAAGAAGATTGCAATGGGTTCTTGATCAGAGGAGTTGAGGAGTGGCAGATGGAGTTTAATTTAGATAAATGTGAAGTTCTGCATTTTGGGAAAGCAAATCAGAGCAGGACAAATATAGTTAATGGTAAGGTCTTGGGGAGCATTGCTGAGAAAAGAGACATTGGAGTACAGGTTCATAGATCCTTGAAAGTGGAGTCCCAGGCAGACAGGATACTGAAGAAGGCATTTGGTATGCTTGCCTTTATTGGTCAGTACATTGAGTATAGGAACTGGGAGGTCATGTTGCAGCTGTACAGGACATTAGTTGAGCAATTTTTGGAACACTGCATTCAATTCTGATCTCCCTAATATCAGAAGGATGTTGTGAAACTTGAAAGAGTTCAGAAAGATTTACAAGGATGTTGCCAGGGTTGGAAAGTTTGGTTATAGTGAGATGCTGAATAGACTGGGACTCTTTTCTTTGGAGTGTCAAAGGCTGAGGGGTGACCTTATAGAAGTTTATAAATTCATGTGTGGCTTGGATAGGATGAATAGCAAAGGTTATTTCTTCAGGGCAGGGGAATCCAAAACTAGAGGGCAGAGGTTTAAAGTGAGAGAGGCAAGATTAAAAGGGACCTGAGGGGCAACTTTTTCACACAGAGGACAGTGTGTGTGTGGAATGAGCTGCCAGAGTAAGTGGTAGAGACTGGTTTAATGATAACATTTAAAAGGCAACTGAATGGGTACATGAATAGGAAGGATATGGGTCAAATGCCGGAAAATGGGACTAGATTAAATTAGGATATCCGGTCGACATGGACGAGTTGGACCAAAGGTTCTGTTTCCTTGCTGTACATCTCTGTGACTCTGAGTTACTTTCAAACAATTCAAAAAAGAATTCTGAAAATATGATAAGGGATTAAATCAAAATACTGTGAACACTTAGAATGTTTTAAAACTGTACCGTATTCTGGTAATTTTTCAGCATTTCAGACTTGGGTTTGAGGTAGTATGTTGGTGGAACGGAGTTTTCATCCCTACAATAAGAGTCCTCCAGGATTTTTGTGTCCAGTTGTGCCTCTACAGCAGCATCCAGAATCATTTCAAATTCAGAAGTCTCAACCTCCCCAGGTAGCCGAATGCTGCCATATTTTTCACCAAACAGACCCTACGAACCAACAAAGGTATCATTGTGTTAACATTGTCACATCTAGACCACCAAAGCTGATCAAAAGTAAAGCTGATGAAATCATTCAATTTTCTTTTGATGAATTTTAACTTTTATGGATTCATTATAATTTACTGAAGGTTCTGATATTTAATAATTCCTCACAACTAGAGACTAATTTTCCAATATAAACTAGGAACATAATAACTAGGAGCAGGGGTAAACCACTTCCTCTGAATGACTCTATCCTTTGATATTTTCATACACTGAGACAGATCTCTAGCCACCATCTGAACACTAATTTGATGAGTGGAACAGCCCAACTTCAGAATTTCCGATTCCCATTCCAGTAAAATCATTGGGATGAGAGTTGAGCATTGATTGGCTCCCCAGATTACTGTCTAAATACTGAGGTCAAACCTTTACCTCAATATTGTTATGCTCATTGTAGATATGGATAACATTTAAAAAATAAATTTGAATTTTTCATTTGGGAGCTGAAACGATGACAAAACCAGCTTTCGTATTTAAGACTCTTACTGAAACAACCAGATTAAAAGCACTATTGACTAAAAAATAACTACTTTTGCGATAACAGGTAACATAAAAGGCAGAAAAGAACTTTGCTCTTTTACATTTAACATAACTGCAAAACTGGGTTCACAGATGTACTTTATAATGTTCGTGAAGAAGATATTCAATTCTCTCGGAACTCCAGACAGCTGGTGGAACAGTGGTAATGTCATTGGACTTGTAATCGAGGACCCCAGGTTAAGGTTCTGGTGACATGTGATTGATTCAGACTATGGCATATGGTAAAATTTGAAACCTAATAAGAAAATGAGAATTAATATGTAGCATAATAGCAACCATTTTACCACTGCTGAATGTCATAAAAACTCATTTAGTTCACTAATGCTCTCTGTGAAAGGTATCTGATATCCTTAACTTGGTCTGGCCAACATAAAGGAACAGAACCCCAGCAATGTGGTTGAGCCTTAACTGTCTTCTGAAATAGCCGAGAAAGCCACTCTTTTTTTAATACCTCTCTTTATGAAGTTCAACATCCCAAATGAATTGCTAATTACTCAGTCAATATGTCCTCTCACCTTGAAAGCCTTTGAAGTAGTTGAAAACCAGTTTTGTTATTGGCTGAACAGGGGGATGGGAACCTGAGGTGTAGTTATAGTGCACAGGAGAATGAGAGTAGGGAGGACAAGGTCAGGATTTCAGGGTCACAGTAATGTGCTGGCAGACAGCAAAATGGTTTGAAGTGTGTCTACTTCAATGCCAGAAGTATCCGAAATAAGGTAGGTGATGGATAGGTACCTGGGACTTCGATGTTGTGGCCATTTCGGAGACATGGATTGAGCAGGGTGAGGAATGGATGTTCCAAGTTCCAGGGTTTAGATCTTTCATTAAGAACAGGCAAGCTGGTAAAAGAGGGGGAGGCGTGGCCTTGTTAGTCAAGGATAGTATAACGGTGGCTGAGAGAACTTTTGATGAGGACTCGTCTACTGAGGTAGTGTGGGCTGAGGTTAGAAACAGGAGAGGAGAGACCACACTGCTTGGAGTTTTTTATAGGCCTCCGCAGAGTTCCAGGGAGGTGGAGGAGAGGATTAGCAAAATTATTCTGGGTAGGAGTGAAAGGAACAGAGTGGTCATTATGGGGGACTTTAACTTCCCCAACATTGACTAGAAATGCTATAACTCTAGTACGTCGGATGGATCAGTTTTTGTCCAATGTGTACAGGAGGGTTTCCTGACACAGTATGTCAAAGGACCAACAAGAGGGGAGGCCACACTGGATCTAGTGCTTGGTAATGAACCAGGTCAGGTGTTTGATTTAGTTGTAGGTGAGCACTTTGGACAGAGTGACCTTAATTCAGTTACGTTTAGTTTAGTGATGGAAACAGATAGGTACTTGCCACAGGTCAAGAGTTATTGGTGGGACAAGGGCAATTATAATGCGATTAGGCAAGAATTAGGATGCATAGAATGGGGTAGCAAAATGCAGGGGATGCAGACAATGGAAATGTGGAGCTGGTTTAAGGAACAGATATTGTGTCCTTGATTGGTATGTTCCTGTCAGGCAGGGAGGCAGTGATAAAGTAAGATAACCGTGGTTTACAACAGTAATTGCATCTCTTGTTAAGCAGAAGAAGGAGGCTGATGTGTTGATGAGGCAAGATGGTTCAGATGGGGCGATGGAGAGTTACAGATCAGCTAGGAAGGATTTAAAGAGAGAGTTATGAAGAACAAAGAGAGGACATGAGCAGATAATATTCTTTAGAATAAAGGAGAACCCCAAAGCTTTCTATAGGTATGTGAGGAATAAAAGGATGATTAGAGTAGGAATAGGGCCAGTCAAAGACAGAAGTGGGAAGTTGAGTGTGGACCCTGTGGAGATTGGAGAGGGGCTAAGCAAACATTTTTCATTGGTTTTCACTCAGGAAAAGGAGAATATTGTAGAGGAGAAGAATGAGGTACGAGATATTAGATTAGAAAGGATTGAGGTTAGTTAAGAACAAGTGTTATCAATTCTTGAAGGAGTGAAAGTAGACAACTCCCCTGGGCTGGATGGGATTTATGAGGATTTGGCTCTGATATTTGAGTTGTCATTGCCTACAGGTTTAGTACCAGAGGACTGGAGGATTGCAAACATTGTGCCCTTGTTCAAGAAGGGCAGTAGAGATGACCCAAGTAATTATCGACTAGTGAGCCTTACTTCTGTTGTAGGAAAGATTTTGGAAAAGATTATAAGAGAGAACATTTATGAGCATCTCGCAAGCAACAATTTGATTTCAGTCAACATGGTTTCGTCAAGGGCAGGTCGTGTCTCACAAACCTCATTGAGGCTTTTGAGAAGGTGACCAAGCATGTAGATGAGGATAGGGCAGTTGACGTGGTAAACATGGACTTGAGTAAAGCCTTTGATAAGGTTCCACAAGATAGGCTGTTGGAGAAAATGCAGCGGCATGGAATTGAGGGTAATTTAGCAGTTTGGATTAGAGAGTGGCTTTCTGAAAGAAGGCAGTGAGTGGGGGTTGATGGAAAATATTCAGCCTGGAGTCCAGTTACTAGTGGTATGCCACAAGGATCTGTTTTGGGACCACTGCTGTTTGTCATGTTTATAAATGACTTAGATGCAGGCATAGGTGGATGGATTAGTAAATTTGTGGATGACACTAAATACAGTGGAGTGGTGGACAGTTTGGAAGAATGTTACAGGTTACAGGGGGACTTGGATAAACTGCAGAATTGGGTTGAGGTGGCAAATGGAGTTCAATGCAGCTAAATGTGAGGTGATTCACTTTGGGAAGAATAACAGGAAGGCAGAATACTGGGTCAGTGGAAAGATTCTTGGTAGTGTGGATATGCAGAGGGATCTTGGAGTCCATGTACATAGACCCCTGAAAGTTGCCACCCAGGTTGACAGTGCTGTTAAGAAGGCATACGGTGTGTTAGGTTTCATTTGTAGAGGGATTGAGCTTCGGAGCCGCAATATAATGCTGCAACTATACAAAATGCTAGTGCGGCCACACTTGGAATATTGTGTACAATTCTGGTCGCCATATTTCGGAAAGGATGTGGAAGCATTGGAAAAGGTGCAGAAGAGATTTACCAAGACATTGCCTGGTGTGGAGGAAAGGTCTTATGAGGAAAGGCTGAGAGACTTGGATCAGTTCTCATTGGAAAGAAGAAGGCTAAGAGGGGATTTGCTAGAGACATACAAGATGATCAGAGGATTAGATAGGGTAGACAGTAAAAGTACTTTTCCTAGGATGATGATGTCAACTTGTACGAGGGGGCATAACTACAAATTGAGGGGTGATAGATTTAAGACAGATGTCAGAGGCAGGTTCTTTACTCAGAGAGTGATAAGGGCGTGGAATGTCCTACCTGACAATGTAGTGAACTCAGCCACATTAGGGAGATTTAAACAATCCTTGGATAAGCACATTGGCTAGTGTAGGGGGACGAGCTGAGAATAATTCACAGGTTGGCGCAACATCGAGGGCCGAAGGGCCTGTTTTGTGCTGTATTGTTCTATGTTCTATGAACATATACTTTTTTTGACTTCGTGCTAAAGGGCTGATCTTTGTGAGATCTAGCAAGATTTCTCACCATATCTTGTCAAATCCGCCTCATTAACTGCATACACTGCCCCTGTAGCATCTCTCTTTTCCATTCCAAGCCCCATATCACCATGCACTACTCCTGGAACATCTTGCAACTCACTGGTGACCAGCATCCCTTGTGCCCATGCCATTGTTGAAAGGCTGTGTTGTATCTAGTCAAACACTGGTGTTCCAAAGATGCCCTACTTGGTAACAGACAAACAAGGTAAAGATACCAGAGAAGGAGAATGTGGCACTGTGATTTTCCAACCAAGACCTGGTGGAGGTGCTGATGCAGAGGAGGCTGCATTGCCACCCAGGTCAGTACAGTCTCCACAGTGTGGAGGGACAGCCAGCAGTGCTGTAAAAAGGTCAATATTTTCTCCAATCCTCCATGGCACACTCTTCTCAGCCAACTCACACCCACTCTCCCTTTGCCACTGCACCCATCTTCCATTAAGGCCCATGCTCTCCCACTCTCACTATTGCCTGCGTCATCTTTCTTTCTTCACTCTCACCCACCCCAGTCTCTCAGACCATTAGGCCTGTACAACCTCTGTGCTGCCTACTCACTCTCTTGGAAAAGCTCATCACCTTTTCACTATCTGTAACAACACTATCCACTGTGCCATATAATTATACCTCACTCAATCCCTTCCTTTCTCTCACTCATTCCAGGAGAAGACAGGGCACAATAGGGCACAAAGCACAATGACTAATGGAATGTTGCCTGATTTCAGACTCCTCATCCAATATGTGGGTAGAATCCAGCCCATCACAGGACATAATCAGGATATCTATGTCCTGCCAAGTGACTATATACCATTCTTCATACCATTAAAACTCTCACAGTAACCCTGTTGAGTGCCATTTATTGGACACCACTTCTAATCATTGGCTGTGATACCTTCTATCTCCTTTATCTTGCAGGTACCAGCAGGATGTCCCCGACTTTGAGGGAGAAACAGCCTGCATTATCAGATGCATCTCCTTGACCCCAGAAGAGCAGAATACTGAGGCCATGGAAGAAACATGAGCAACACTGCTGCCTACAACACCAAACTGCACCCACCCCCTCCAAACACCTCTACCCTGCCACCCCCATCCCCCTCCCCCACCCCCCAACACACCAGATCAGATGCTGACAGCTTTGAGGGAACATTAGCGTTTCAAAGTTGGGGAGCACAATCTGGTGAGCACTTCAATGCAATAGCTTCATAGTTGGCCAAGGCAGAAATGCTTCAGGCAGGAGAGAACCCAGTGTGTTGGCAATCAGAGAGTCCATCTGCAGAGGAGTAGCAGATAACTATGTGGGAAGCCCAAAACATCCTGATCTCCCTCGTCATAGCCCTGTCCAAAATTCTTGGAGGCTTTGCATCTCCCCAGGTTCCAACCTAACCATCCACGTGAGCCTGCCCCTACCCACCTTTCCCATCCAGCCCTTGGCAATAAGCTGAGCATGCTGGGTGTGCTCATACACAGTCCTCCACCCTTAAAGCCCAGTTGTTCCTGACCATGGACAAACCCCCGTTCTCCCTCCCACATTACTGGTTGGTGGCATGGTGGCTCAGTGGTTAGCACTGCTGCCTCACAGTGACAGGGACTCTGGTTCGATTACCGCCTTTGGCAACTGTCTATGTGGAATTTGCACATTCTCCCTGAATTTACTCCAGGTGCTCTAGTTTCCTCCCACAGTCCAAAGATGTGCAGGTGAATTGGCCATGCTAAATTTCCCATAGTGTTCAGGGATGTGTAGGTTAGGTGCATTAGTCAGGGGTAAATGTAGAGTAATAGGGTAGGGGAATGGGTCTGCGTGGGTTATTCTTTGGAGGGTCAGTGTGGACTTGCTGGGCAGAATGGCCTGTTTCCACACTGTAGGGATTCTATAAAATTACCCTGTTGCCATCAGTACTGTTCTCCATTGGTCCCTGACAACATCTGTTGCCTCCTTCACAATCTTCATGAATAGATTCTTGAATCTCCTTCCCATGGCAATGTCCCCACCCTCCCCAACACCACCCGTCCTCCCTCTCCATTTGTTTCCTATATATGCCTTTTCGTTTAATTTCTCTGGATGTATCCAATGGACAGAGAGAGCCCACTCCTTTGACTAACTTAAGTGGACATCCCCAGATAAGACCAGATTCTTGACCACTGCCTTTACGTCATCCAGACTCGCTAGTCCTACTGCTTGGACTGGCTGCTGTGGACCCGCAGGATGGACCATGATCCACTTCCTGGACTGCCGAAACACAGACCTCCTGACTGATAACTGGTCACCTAACCATGGCCAATCCCCTGGCCTGGTACGAGAAGCAGCCCATCACTTAATCTGCTGGGACCCCCTGTCTGGTGGTGCCTCCATGGCCTTCAGTGAAGACATTGAGACATGTCTGTTTGCTCTCTGCACATGCAGTATGCATTGTGTAAGCAAATGGCCCATGGTGCTGCTATGAGATTGGCGTTGCACTCTGCTGTACATCCTTGACTGAGAACTGCTGACCAACAACACAAATTGCCTGGTTGTGTAAGATTAATTGGCACAGCAAGGCAAGGCATGAATGCTACAAGCATGCTGTAAGGCACTAAGTGAGTGAGCATTGAATATACAAGCGAGGAGTCTTGAGATGGAGCTTGGTGCAATCTATGAATTGGGGTGTCTGTCTGTGCGTGTGAAGTGTCCCTTACAGCATTCTTTCCCTGCAGGTCTGTGTTCTGAAGTGTCCTGCAAGTGGTTAAGAGAGGTGCCAAGAAGATCTTGACTGGTTGGCAATGTTGGATGCTAATGTCTGGGGACAAGAGGCGCATGCAGCTGATAGCTATGGATCATGTGCTTAGATGCTGTTTGGTGCTGAGCAATTTGGAGACTCCTTACAACCAGAAGAGAGCTGAAGTCACCAGGTATCTATCGGACTTTCAAGATATCTCGCTTGTTTGCTGCATTTGGTAAGACAGGATGCTGAATATTGCTGAGGCAAGTTGTGCTATTAACAAAGGCATTTAACAAGCTACACTTCCCTCTCACTGACAACTCATTTTTATTTAGTGAGAAACGTGTCTTACTGCTCGATCGATATATAAAAATGCAGTGAGTTGCTCCCTACAACAAAATTGGCCTTGCTAGATGTCTCGCACAATTCTACCACAAATCTCCCCATAGTCCATAACCTTCAGGCCCCTTTAAGATTCTGTCCTGTAATTCCTGAAGCTAAGTGCCTAACAAGAAAGATGTAATTATCTGAATTAACCAGTCACGTATCCAAAATTATTTTATTTCAATATGCATTCATTTTCTTGCTGAACTAAAATTGTTCAGTACTGATGGTGTAGGAATTAGTAAGCTGCTATTTGAATTATGAACGCTTTACAAGCTGTTCAAGTATATAGCATCTTATACTCGACAATGTATTCTTAGTTGAAAACCGATAAGCAGAGCCATTGATTTATAATAACTTAATAATTCCAATTCTATTATTAATGTGTAGCTTTGGGCATGTTTTATTGCATGATTTAGACTTCTATAATTCGGTTCAGTTGTTTTGTTAATTGAGTAATTCAAAGTCTCTTTTCATTATATGAAAGATTATAGAATATGCTGGTATTTTTAATTATATTTAATTTTCTGCAAATCCATCAATGTTTATTTATAACTGTAATCAGCGCTGAAAATGTGTTGCTGGAAAAGCGCAGCAGGAGAATCGACGTTTTCGGCATCAGCCCTGAAGAAGGGCTGATGCCCGAAACATCAATTCTCCTATTCCTTGGATGCTGCCTGACTTGCTGCACTTTTCCAGCAACACATTTTCAGTTCTGATCTCCAGCATCTGCAGTCCTCACTTTCTCCTTATAACTGTAATCAGTCAATTGTCTTCTTATCTGTGATTAAAAAAGGTATTCCACAAACATTCCACTAGATGGCAACCCAAGCAGACCTTTTCAATGGTGCACCACTTGACCAATGGCATCTTTTGCTGGTACATGAAAACGACAGATTCAAGAGCAAGCAAAAGGCTGGCGGAATACATTTATTAATGTCGAGTGTAACAGGAGCTCGGGACTACCATTCATCAAATTAGATGCATCAATGAAAATGGACTTTTTCTGTTGGCAGAATTCCAACATGATTGATGAAAATTGCAGTAAAAATTAAAGAGTTTAAGTTACATTAACTGTAATCCCTGAGATTGTTCAGAGGTCTAAAAAGCACCAGACAAGTCAGATTTGAACACTTCATGCTGCGTGACTTATCTTGGATGAGGAAATTCAGACTGTGACACTTCTTTTGTTAATTAAATCATACCTTGTGTACAACCTCAGGTTTTGCTTGAAGGAACAACCTAAACCGCAACACCAAATTCAAAATCAAACATGAAACAATAACTATAATAACTACCCCCTAGTTTTTAAGAAGAGTTTGTTTAACCAGTTAGGTGAATGTTCTTCAGTATTGCAGATACAACGCTAAATATTCCAACAGCGCTGAATGTTTATCCCTGTCATGTGCTATAGGCCAGGCTATAAGAAGTTGAGTCCACTGATGCAAGATTGGCTTAATTAACACAGAGGAAGTGTTCACATCAATTACATTACCTTTTCATGACCCAGGCAAGTGAGGTAGGAAAGTAAGCTTGAGCACAGTGTGATAAATAAGGGAGTTTCTCAGATTATTGTCCCTTCATCTTAAACAGACTGCAAATGCTCATGAATATATTTGAAATGTTGGTCTCTCACTTAATATCCAAATATGAATGAGATAACAATGCAGGATTACAGTTAATGGATCTCCAGAGTGTTTTGAAGAACAGGTGATCAATGTTAATGACAGGTAATTTCCAGGTAAGCCACCAGAGCTTATAGCTACAGGAGATCTGCAGTCTGGTGCCATCCTCACACATCACTGTAGCTCATTTGCAAACTCTTTCATATCCTTCATCTAATTACACTGAGGTTGATGCCTCTGTTACTCTCCAGTCTGCCCTCTGGAAGAATCGGCAAAAACGTACTACTTTCTTTTCTGGATCTCATTCATCAGTATTCTTCCTGCTTTTCCCTGGAGCGTCGAAGGCTTAGGGGTGACCTCATAGAGGTTTATAAAATAATGAGGGGCATGGATTGGATAAATAGACAGTTTCTTCCATGGGGTGGGGGAGTCCAGAACTAGACAGCATAGGTTTAGGGTAAGAGGAGAAAGATATAAAAGGGACCTAAGGGGCAACTTTTTTATGGACAGGGTTGTACGTGTATGGAATGAGCTGCCAGAGGAAGTGGTGGGAGCTAGTACAATTACCAGATTTAAAAGGCATATAGATGGGTATATGAGTAGGAAGGGTTTGGAAGAATATGGGCCAAGTGCTGTCAGATGGGAATAGATTAGGTTGGGAATCTGGTCAGCATGAATGAGTTCGAACGAAGGGTCTGTTTCTATGCTGTACATCTCTATGACTCAATTTTACAATTTCAAATACCTTTTTATTTGACTTATGGTCTGTAAATTCTTCAGTGTTTGATTTTTGCAATGGTTTGGAGATGCAGGTGTTGGACTGGGGTGTACAAAGTTAAAAATCACATAACACTAGGTTATAGTCCAACAGGTTTAATTGGAAGCACTAGCTTTCGGAGCGCTCCTTCATCAGGTGGTTGTGGAGTACACAATTGTAAGACACAGAATTTATAGCAGAAGTTTACAGTGTGATGTAACTGAAATTATATTTTGAAAAATACCTTGATTGTTTGTTAAGTCTCTCATCTGTTGGAATGACCATGACAGTTTCATTTCTTTCATACGTAAATTGCAAAACATTTTTAAAAAAAGTTACATTCTCAAGTGAACTTTAACAATTGGTGTCAGCCCGGATAATGTATTGGGTATTTGCATCTCTGTGTGCTGCTGTCTGTGCCATAATGTTTCGACCGATTCTAATCTAAAAATGAATTAACAGAATCTTACATGGGTTCATGCAGTTTTTGAACAAAGTACAATGTAACTTTGCAAGTACAAATTCACCCCACAAACTTATATGTGTATGTGTGCATATGTGTGTGTGTGTGTGTGGTGGGAGGTGGGGTTGTGAGTGTCTGTAAGATAGAGTGTGTGTGTGTGTCTTTGTATGTGTGTAAAGGGGTCTAAGTCTGTGAGAGGGTGCATGTGTGACTGTGCAAGTGTGTGTCTGTAGGAGTGTGAGTGTGTGTCTATGGGAGTGTCTCTCTGTGTGTGTTTGTATAGGGGTGCCTGTCTGTGTGTGTGTGTATATAGTGCAACGAGGTCACTTGCAGCGTGACATGAACCCAAGGTCCCAGTCAACACTCCTATGCACACGCGTGTGCAAGCACGCACTCACACATGCATCCTCTCACAGACTTTGACCTCTTTACACTCACACACATATACACTCTCTCTCACAGACACTCACAACCCACCCACTCCTCCAACACACACACACAGACACACACCCACATATACACTATCTCACAGACATTTGCAACCACCCCCTCCCCCTCCCACACACACACACACCCATATCCACACTTACACATATAAGTTTGTGGGGTGAATTTGTACTTGCAAAGTTAAATTGTATTTTGCTCAAAAACTGGATGAATCCCTGTAAGATTCTATTAATTCATTTTTCAGATTAGAATTGGTCTAAACATTATGGCACAGACAGCACACACAGAGGTGCTAATACCCAATACATTATCTGGGCTGACACCAATTGTTAAAGTTCACTTGAGAATGTAACTTTTCAAAATAAAAGTTTCGCGACTCGTATATGAAAGAAATGAAACCAACATGGTCATTCTAACAGATGAGAGACTTAACAAACAATCAAGGTTTTTTAAAAGTTTAATTTCAGTTACATCACATTGTAAATTTTTGCCATAAATTCTGTGTCTTACAATTATGTCCTCCACACATACCTGAAGAAGGAGGGGCGCTCCGAAAGCTAGTGCTCCCAATTAAACCTGTTGGACTATAACCTAGTGTTATATGATTTTTGCAATGCTATTCTATTCCACACTTTACAGAATTGCCACTGTTTTACTTTAGACAATTTAAACTTTGGAATGAGAGTTAGTTACGGAAAGAACCACTTCACCATAGGGAAATGAAAGCTGAACCTGGGAAAGTGGAATAGAGTGCACTTAAAACATAGATAAGGAAATAATATTGGGAGTAGACTTCGGGTAAGTGTGTTAAAAGAGGTGAGTGATACAAGTTTTCAATAAGGAGAAAAAAGGTGAGAAACAGATTCAGAATAGTGTGGATGAATGGAGAAGTAAAACCGAGCATGGTCAACAAAATATCAATGCAAAGCATCAACAAGGACAGGGAAAACAAGATCACTCAGACAGAAGTGAGATGCAAATTAGGGAATAGTAGTTGGGTCAACTAAGGTCAGCGTCAGTGTAAGCAAAATCATATTCAGGAGTAGAATTTAAGATCAAGTCTGCAAGCAAAGCAACTAAGCTGGATCCAGTTTGCAAAAATTAACATTCAACTTTCAAATGGGGTGCAACGGAATGAGTGAACTCAAAACTTTGGTCACTCAAATGTAACTTCCATGATTCAGTATGTTTATATTTAAGACCCCCTTTTAAGCAAAGGAGGAGCATAACAAGGAAATTATGATAAAACACTGTATTTATTCTTTATTTAATATTAGTTTATTCTATAATGGACTTTTGTGTATTTTATTGTATTATTGTGACAATTAACTTCTTCCTACGAAATAAACCTTTTTGGTTTCATTTCTGCTGAAGCTCCTGGACCAGGTGTGTAAGAAAGGATTTGGGCTATTGTATGGGAAATCTCAAAACTGCTACTGATTGGAGTAATATGAAATGCCGCTGAGCATGAAAAATCAGCACTATTTGTGTTGTAGGGATTACTGGAAAGTTACTACACTTTAGGGACAATTTTCTGAAGGTGACACTGAAGTTTGTAATCAGGACAAGCATAAAGTATTGCACAGGCTGAATTTAATTGATTTCTAATCTTGAAAAAGCTGAATTCTTAGCTAATTTATTGCAGAAACTGAATTACAACACCAATTTTTAAAGGAACAATTTTCTATTATGCTAGGTAGGCGATGTAATTGCTCATTCCTGGATTTTGAAGATATATTTCTTGAACTCAGAAGGGGAAGTAAAATTGAATCTATAAGAAAATAAGCCACTACAGATAATGTAAGCCTATAATCTCACATACATATGTGTACAAAATCACCACTAATAGCACTGAATGTTTGGGTTGTGTATCTGTTATCACTAGGTTTCGGTGTACAGATTTTACGAGACACTGGTCTTCAAATGTGGCCTTGCATTCAATTAAAATTGTCAAATCTTCTGGATTACTCAGGAATCTCATGGGATTGATTATTGGTTCCCTAGGAGAAAAGCTCCGATGTGCATAGGCAGTGCCTTGATGCTGTGCTGACTGCCTTCAATATCAGCCAATTAGTATTACATATTCATGTATCTCTTTGCAGGGTTTCCCAAAGCTCTGAAAAAGTTCCAGTGGCAGAGCTACCCAGAGACATGGAATCTCGATTTTGAATAAAGGGGTAGCGTTGTAAGGACATGAGCCAGGGATATCCAATGCAAATAAGAAAATCAGTTTTGAGTGCTATATGTTACCAGTCCGTTGGGTAAGTACCTATAAGTCATCTGCCTTTTGCAGTTTCACCTGGATTATTTTTACCTTGGGTGAAAAATATTAACTTCAAGTCAAAACATGAGTTGAACAAATGACTGAATATAAAATATATGTATCTTTCTTTGTCATAGTAATTTAGAGTTGAACAAATCTCTTGGGATGGGTGGTTGACTATCTCATGCCCCCTGTGGATTTGTTTATATGGCTCATGACCTGCCTGCTTCTGTAGCCTCGATTCTAAGTTCTCACTCCCTGCTCCCTGACCATCCCCCAGGCTTTACCTACCTTTAGTTTCAGGCAAATCATTTCACATTGGAATTTTCTGTCTGTCACCTTTCCTTGGAAACCTACATGTGGCTTACTCAAAATGCATAGGCACACAACACGTGATTTTTCCACCTACTCTCAATCCACCTACAAATTTCTAGAACACCGTGCAACTGTATTCTTCTGGTGGCCTCCAGGTATTAACTTTTAAGATGTTGATTTCAGATTCATCTCCCAAATTAGTGATTCAAATTTGGCTTCAAGAAAGACGAGCTGAATTGAAGAAAAGAGGAAATGAGTCTTATCATGAAAAGTGCATGTAAGTCTCTCACTGAGCTTTGTCATTTCACCCCAGATGCTTCTCTCTTTTTCCATCCTTCTGTGCTAGTGTTTTAATTGCCCTTTCAAAAGTGACCAATTTTATAAATGAGATTCAGAGATACTGCCATGACAAAACAGCCTGGAGATAAAACAGAAAGCACATTCACTGAAAATATTTTCAGGCCACACAAACACAGAATATCTAAGGCTATATGTAAATATTTATATACCCACAACGAAACATGGACCAGCAGATGTTTTCAGGCAATCTTCTAAGAGTTTCATCCGCATCCTATGGAGTTCTGGACTGTCCCATTCTTCTGGGTCCAGTCCCCAGTAAACATCTATAACCTGTAATTTAAATGTACAAATTGCAAATTATTTAATTCAAAACTCAAGGTCCACATTCTAGTGTATACAATATTTTTGGTTCTGCAAATAATACTCTGTACCTCATTCCAACATTCAAATGCAAAAGTATAAAATAATGTGTTCAGAATGAGTGCTAGTGAAATAGTGAGGGAACTATCAGGTAATTTTTGTTGAAGTACTGATATCGATGTGGTATATTAAAGTTGCACATAGGTCTTCATTATTTTCACAATTTTCTAGAACCATGATTCTATCATTTCAAACTTTAGTTACATTTGTATAGAAATTAGTTTCCCTTGGAGCACAGAAACAAAATGACAGGAAGAGGGTTGTGGGTTCTCTGGGTGAAAAGAATAAAGTTAACGGGGGAAATTGGGACCAATTACAATAAATAACAGAACTGTCTTCTGGGCAGTTACATACATAGAATAAAATTTCAAACTTCCCTTTGGTAAATTGCTGTGTTACATAAAATCTTGCTCTCAACATCAGTAACAATCACTGCTTCAAATGTAATTCATTGTCTGATAGATATTTCCATGTTGTATGATGTGAGATAAACAGATTTAATTTATTTAATTCTTTATGAGCTATAAATTGCTTTCCCAAACCAACTCAAAGTACTATGTACCATATGCTCAGGAGAAGAACACACTGTCAAAAGTGATCTTGATGAGCTGTGATGGGGGAGTTATAGTTGCTGCAGTACACATTAAGTTAGCACCATCTCACTCTCATTCACACTCAGGCAGAAAGTAAAGTAAGTGTGTAATTATTTTGAAGTGAGAACTGCCAATAGAAGTGAATTACACCTTTGTTAGGATAATGCTGAGGCAGCTGGCCATACCATACTTGGAACTGCAAGACTTCCCATGTGTTAAATTTGAGGCTGAGTGGTGTTAAAGTTGAATCTGGTGAGTCTGTCATAGCAGAAGTAATAATAAAATCTCACATTCTAGTACTTGGACTAAAAGTCTGTTTTGGCTGCCAACTGACAAGGAGCTGTGAAAGGCTGTGAAAGAGTAAAGATTAAATAAAGAAGACTGAGAACTGATGATGATTGGAGCAAGTCTGATTCTAACCTGCTCATTGTGTGATTCATAAACTCCCGTCACTTTTTCCTCCATATCTTGCTAACCTTGACCCTCTGCAAGTCCATATTAAAAACTGTAAGACCAGCAGGGGAAATTAGTGCAGTACTAGAGTCAGCAGTATTAAAGGGCTGCGGCAGGGTTATTTAGTGAACTGGATGGAATAGCAACACAGCGCATGGTGCTCCAGTTCAATGTGACCAAGATACTGTGAAATTCAAACCCCCTTCACACATCATTATGGAAGCACACATTTAATGACAGTATCAGTTAAATAAGTGAACATACTGTGATGAAAATTGTTTTTTTCCACACGAATGCCCAATTTGCTTTTCCACAACAATGCACATTAAACAATAAAATGTAGGGAAGCTGTTTAGTTCAGCCTCCCCATACAGACAGCAGCTCTCAGCATTCTTGACAGGAGATCACTAGCTGTAGGTGGCTAAGGGATATGTTTGAAGATAATAAGAGCCCAAGAACTAGCCACTCTTAGCTTGTTCCCAGAACCCATCCAGAAATCCATGTTTAAACCACATGGGGATATTCATTTTGTTTCCATCTTCATGCTGGGAAAGGGTTACAATACAAAGCTACAATTAGACCGACTGAAAATATGGAGAAGGGTTTATTAGGAAAAAGTGAAACACCTAGGTAATTACTCTAAAAATAAGAGGGCAGATATCCACCCAATCAGTGAAAGTGAAACTTAGATAATCAGACACCAATGTAAAGATATTAACTGTTTAGTACATCTCAGATGAAGATGTTAAGCATTCAATAGACAATAGGTGCAGGAGTAGGCCATTCTGCCCTTTGAGCCTGCACCACCATTCAATATGATCATGGCTGATCATCCTTAATCAGTATCCTGTTCCTGCTTTATCTCCATAACCCTTGATTCCACTATCCTTGAGAGCTCTATCCAACTCTTTCTTAAATGAATCCAGAGACTGGGCCTCCACTGCCCTCTGGGGCAGAGCATTCCACACAGCCACCACTCTCTGGGTGAAGAAGTTTCTCCTCATCTCTGTCCTAAATGGTCTACCCCGTATTTTTAAGCTGTGTCCTCTGGTTCGGCACTCACCCATCAGCGGAAACATGTTTCCTACCTCCAGAGTGTTCAATCCTTTAATAATCTTATATGTCTCAATCAGATCCCCTCTCAGTCTTCTAAACTCAAGGGTATACAAGCCCAGTCGCTCCAGTCTTTCAGTGTAAGGTAATCCCGCCATTCCAGGAATTGACCTTGTGAACCTATGCTGCACTCCCTCAATAGCCAGAATGTCTTTCCTCAAATTTGGAGACCAGAACTGCACACAGTACTCGAGGTGTGGTCTCACCAGGACCCTGTACAGCTGCAGAAGAACCTCTTTGCTTCTATACTCAACCCCTCTTGATATGAAGGCCAGCATGCTATTAGCCTTCTTCACTACCTGCTGTACCTGAATGCTTACCTTCATTGACTGGTGTACAAGAACACCCAGATCTCTTTGTACTGCCCCTTTACCTAACTTGATTCCATTCAGCTAGTAATCTGCCTTCCTGTTCTTGCCACCAAAGTGGATAACCATACATTTATCCACATTAAACTGCATCTGCTATGCATCTGACCACTCACCTAACTTGTCCAGGTCACCCTGTAATCTCCTAACATCCTCATCACATTTCACCCTGCCACCCAGCTTAGTATCATCAGCAAATTTGCTGCGGTCCCAGCACTGATCCCTGCGGTACCCCACTGGTCACCCCCTGCCATTCCGAAATGGAGCCGTTTATCATTACTCTTTGTTTCCTATCAGCCAGCCAACTTTCAATCCAAGTTAGTACTTTGCCCCCAATACCATGTGCCCTAAGTTTGCTCACTAACCTCCTATGGGGGACTTTATCAAAAGCTTTCTGCAAGTCCAGGTACACTTACATCTACTGGATCTCCCTCGTCCATCTTCAGAGTTATATTCTCAAAAAATTCCAGAAGATTAGTCAAGCATGATTTCCCCTTCATAAATCCATGCAGACTCTGACCTATCCTGTTACTACTATCCAGATGTGTCGTAATTTCATCCTTTATAATAGACTCCAGCATCTTTCCCACCACTGAGGTCAGACTAACTGGTCCATAATTTCCTGCTTTCTCTCTCCCACCTTTCTTAAAAAGTGGTATAACATTAGTCACCCTCCAATCTGCAGGAACTGATCCCGAATCTATTGAACTCTGGAAAATAATCACCAACACATCCACGATTTCTCGAGCCACCTCCTTCAGTACCCTGGGATGTAGACCATCAGGCCCCGGGGACTTATCAACCTTCAGATCTAACAGTCTCTCCAACACCAAATCCTGGCAAATATAAATTCCCTTCAGTTCAGGTCCTTCAGCCACAGTTACCTCAGGGAGATTGCTTGTGTCTTCCCCAGTGAACACAAATCTGAAATACCAATTCAATTCTTCTGCCATTTCTTTGTTTCCTGTAATATATTCCCCTGTTTCTGTCTTCAAGGGCCCAATTTTCATCTTAACCATTTTTTGCCTTTCACATACCTAAAAAAAACTTTTCCTATCCTCCTTTATATTTTTGGCCAGTTTACCTTCTTACCTCATTTTTTCTCTGCGTATTTCCTTCTTAGTAATTCTCTGTTGTTCTTTAAAAGCTTCCCAGTCCTCCGTTTTCCCACTTGTCTTTGCTATGTTATACTTGTTCTCTTTCAACTTTATATGTTTCTTAACTTCCCTCGCCAGCCATGGCCACCCATGCCTCCTCCTAGGATCTTTCTTCCTTTTTAGAAAGAACTGATCCTGCAACTTCTGCATTATACACAGAAATATCCGCCATTGTTCCTCCACTGTCATCCCTGCTAAGGTATTGCACCATTGAAGTTTGGCCAGCTTCTCCCTCATAACTCCATAGTTCCCTTTATTCAACTGAAAACTTGTCACTTCCGATTGTACCCTCTCCCTCTCAAATTGCAGATTGAAGCTTATTGTATTATGGTCACTACTTCCCAATGGCTCCTTCACTTCAAGGTCCCTGACCAATTCTGGTTCGTTGCACAATACCAGATCCAGAATTGCCTTCTCCCTGGTAGGCTCCAGCACCAGCTGCTCTAAGAATCCATCTCTGCGGCACTCCACAAAGTCTCTTTCTTGAGGTCCAATACCATCCTGATTCTCCCAGTCTACCTGCATGTTGAAATCACCCATAATAACTGTAGTAACATTTTTGCGACAGGCCAATTTCAGCATCTGATTTAACTTACATCCAGCATCCAGACTACTGTTTGAGGGCCTGTAGATAACTCCCAAGAGGGTCTTTTTACCCTTAGTATTTCTCAGCTCTATCCACACTGACTCTACATCCCCTGATTCTAGGTCCCCCCACGCAAGGGACAGAATATCATCCCTTACCAACATGGCCACCCCACCCCCTCTGCCCGTCAGTCTGTCCTCAATATCGTATCAGAATGCTTGCACATCATAATATGTATTTACTAGCTCTGTTTATTTCTTAATTGAGAAAAAAAGTTATGTTTTTCCACACAGAATCAACTGCAGCACAATACAGACAAAAAAGATTATATTGCATTTGGGTTCCTTTACAGGCGAATCCCACCTAGAACAGGCGGCAGGTGTAGGCTAGAAAAAGTCTGTGAAAGTGTGTTCACTGATACATGCATAGTATCACCAACTGACATAATAAACTAATGCATATACAATAAAACAACAACCAACCTCTGTATGAGAATGAGTGTCTGGCTGGCCATGTGAGTATATGAATTAAAACCAGGCGTAGTCTATTCAGCACTTTGAGTCTGTTCCACCATTCAGTAAGACCATAGCTCCTCTGATTGTGAATTCACTTCTGCATTCTGTTCTACCACAGACAACTATGGCCTCCTTTGTTGCTCAAGAAATCTACCTCTGTTTTAAAAGTAGTCAACGATTGTGGGTCTCCTACTTTCTACACTCTCCAAATTCGTGGTCATTCAAAACTCATCCCCATGTCTTAAATTGCAACAAATCCTATTTTCCTTTCACCCCTGTATTTGTTGACGTACACTTGCCTCCTGGTAAAGCAACATTTTAGTTTTTGCATGTTTATGCTTATTTTCTAATTGCCCCCCTGGCCTCACTCTCACTAGCTCACTAATCTAGTCTAACCTCACAACCCACTGAAATATCTGCACTCATTTAATTCTGGTTTCCTGACCATCCCTGATTTTAATTGCTCCATTATTGTGGACTCTGCCTTCAGTTCTTAAAGATCCAAGTCCTGGAATTTACTCCTTGCCTCTCCAGAATGCTTTCCTCCTTTAACAGATAAATCAAAACCTATCTCTTTTACCAAGCCAAAGGTCATTTGGCCCAACACTTCCTTATGTAGCTCAATTGTAATGAAGAGAGGTTTAGATTGCCTGGGACTTGGATGGGGCCAGGGATAGGGGTGTGCTAGGCGTAACTGCAGTTCTGTATGGCTTTGAGAAGCCAGTGTGGATTGGGGAGGTGAGGTGGATAAAGTGGAAAAAATGATTTTGGAGGATACAAGCACCTTTTGTGGGTACAGGAAGGAAGATTTCCCCCCCCACCCCATTTGCCCAGGGTGGGCTCACAACACCTCTGCCATCCTTGTAAGTTTTGAGATGGGGTAGGCCAGCAGGTGGTGGTGGGCAGGGCAAATATTAGATTTTAAAAGCTTCACCACTTTTACATCTGCCAACGGGGAAGCATAAAATCCAGCCCTAAAAGTTCACGATTTTGAGCAGATTATTACTGAATTCTGCAACAGACTGCAATACTGCAAATATATAGGATATAAATGACACAGTCCAAATACAGACTTTCAAAGTAATACTAATTCATCTTTCATAGAATCTCTACAGTGTGGAAACAGGGCCTTCAGCCCAACACATCCACACCGACCCTCCGAAAAGCAATCCAACCAGACCCATTCCCCACCCTATATTTACCCCTCACTAATGCACCTAACACTATAGGCAATTTAGCATTGCCAATTCACCTGGCTTGCACATCTTTGGATTGTGGGAGGAAACTGGAGCACCCAGAGGAAACCCACGCAGACATGGGGAGAACATGCAAACTCCACACAGTCGCCTGGTTCCCTGGTGCCGTGAGACAGCAGTGCTAACCACTGAGCTACCATGCTGCCCCTTTTTAGAGCAATACATTGCCAATCAGCCAATTAGCTATTTTAGAAAATTAATATTGAGACAAGATTAATTGTTGATGTCAAGTAAGAAATCTTTTGTCACGAATGATCTTAACATGATAGTATTTCATATTCAGCTTGAGAACAAGAAACTTAAGTCTGAAACTAATGTCCTTAACATAAATAAAGGCAATTATAAAATTATGAAGAGAGGTTTAATTAAAGTTGACTGGAAAATAAAAGAGTAATATGGTAGATCAGTGGTGATATAAATGTGGAGACTATAACGAAGAACTCCAAATGCAGTCTCATAAAATTCCATACAATTGTAGCAAGATCCTCTTTATTCCTGTCCTTCAGTTCTCCTGCAATGAAGGCCAACATGCCATTTGCCTTCCTAATTCCTTGCCTTCCTGAATGCTAACTTTCTGTGTTCCTTACATCCAAGTCTCTCTGAACTTTTTTAATTTCGGGTTTCACACTTTTAGGATATATTCTGTTTTTCTATTATGATTAAGGTGAATAACTTCACAGTTCCCTACATTATAAACTGTCTGCCATTTTGTTACCGAGTCATTTAACCCAGTATAGTTTCTCCTTGGAGCCTTTTTGTGTCCTCCCCACAGCTTACTTTTTTCTAACCAAGTTTTCTATCATCAGCAAACTTAGATACATTATTGTCTCTCATCACCTAATTTATCAACATAACCTGTAAATGACGGAAGCCCCAACACTGACATTTGTGGCACTCCCTTTTTCATTGCTTATCAACTTAAAATTGTCCCATTTATGCCCATGCTCTATTTCCTTACTGTGGACCAAACCTCTAATTATGCTTTCTTTATTATTAACTTTTTGTGTGGTGCCTTGTTGGATGCCTTTTGGAAATTCAAGTATACTGCGTCTACTATTTCTCCTTTTATCTATCTAATTATATCCTCAAAAATGGCAATAGATGTGACAAACATGATTTTCTTTTGTAAAGCTACATTTATTTGTTCTAGTCATACTGTATTTTTCTAAGTGCATTTGTTAATGATTTTTTTATTAATAGATTCCAGCATTTTCCCAACAAAATGACATTAGGCTAACTGGCACATAATTCTCTGTTTTCTCTCTCTGGCCTTCCTTAAGCAAAAGGTGTATTATTTGTGAATTTCCAAACTGATCGGAATGTCTCAGTTGAAGGAATTTTGGAAAATCACACCCAGCACATCCACTAGCTCTTTTCTGCAGCCATCTTTTCCAAAACTTGACAAGAGTAGGATTTGTTGGATTTTAGTCTTCTGCCTTTTTTGCCTGTTACTATTAATTTTCTTGATTTCCTTTTTATCAATTTACCATCTAGTTCTGATAAGAAACTTGTATCTGCTGTTATAAAGGTGAACAGATTATTTATTGAATGGCTTGGCCAGTTCTTCATTCCCCACAATGGTTCCCATCTCTGCTTCTAATGGACCAGCATTCACTTTGGATACCCTTTACCTTTTCATCTACTTATTAAGTCTGTCACAATCTATTTTAGATTTTGGGACAATTTACTCTCATATTTTACTTTCCTTCTTTTTATTGAGTGTTTTTGGTTTGCCTGTTTCTAAACCAATTCTAATCTTCAAGCTTGTCACTCTTTGTTAATATTATAAGCCTCTTATTTTGATCAAATACCGTCATCGTTTTTTTGAGTAAGCATGGAATTTTAAAATTCATTCATATCATATGGATGTCGCTAGTCAGGCCAATATTCTTTGCCCATCAGTAATTACCCAGCTGGCAGTTCAGTGTCAACCACAGTGCTATGGGTCTCGAGTCACATGTACGCCAGACTGGGTAAAGTGGCAGATTTCTTTCCATAAAAGACATTAGTGACTCAGATAGGTTTTTCCAACAACTGGTAATTGTTCATGATCATCATTACGTTGTTAACCTCAGATTTTTATTGAATTCAAATTCAATTTGCCACAGCAAAATTTGAACCTGGGTCCCCAGAATATTACCTAGGTCTCTGGATTTAAAGTCTAGTGATGATAACACTGGGCTAAGGGTATTTCTTGCTGAGATTTTGTTTTTCAAAGGAATTAACTTGTGTTGAATATTTTTAATTTTTCAATGTGTCGCCCACAGTTCATTAGCAGACATGCCTTGTAATCTATTCACCCAATTAGTCTTAGTCAGTTCTCCACTCATACCTACATAATTGGCTTTCTTTAAGTTTAATATCGTCATCTGTGTTTGGAGTATGCCACGTCAAAATTAACATGGAATGCAATGGTGTAATGATCCTTTTCGACAACATCTCTATTTAACTAGACTTAATTTCATAATACTGTATCTATTACAGCTTTATCACTGATCAGTTCCACAAGGTGTTGCTTCAAACAACTGTCATGAAAACCACTGCAAAGCTATCTTCAAGAGCATTCTTACCAATTTGATTACCTCAGACTGTGTGAAGATTAAAGTACCTCCAAATTATCACATTGCTTTTGTTGTAAACTCTACTGATTTCTTGTACAGTGTGTTGTGCAATTTCAGAACTATTGTTAAGGAGTACAAACTACTCCCAGCAGAGTTTTCTGTTTCTTGCTATTTTAATTTCCATCCTTACTGATTTTCTGCTTCATACTCTTCTGAGGCCAGAAAGTTTTCCACTAAAGCTTTTATGATTCCTTTAGTGTATACGCTACCCTTACCATCTGCCATTCTACCTGTCTTTTTGAAATTTTGACTAACTTTGAATTTAATTTTGCACCTTTGATCTCTTTAACCATATGTTTTTGTAATGATGATTAGATCTAAATCATTTACCTCAACAATTCATCTGGATTATTGTCAATACCATGTGTTTTCAAATAAAAGTTATTGTTACCAAAGTCCCATAGAACTGCTCTCTCATCAGAGAAAGATGACTGGTGATGGTTTAACCTGAAGGTAACAATGCCTCAGGTGAAGGGTGAGATTGAAAAGAGGACCTTCATGGTGACTGCAGTTGGGGTGGGAATTGGCATCATTCTACATTGCAAACCAGTGGTGCAGCCAATTGAGCTAATAATCTTTAATTAACCTTTTTAACCTTTGTTTCTTGTAACAACTTTGCTCGCTGGTGTACAAAGGAGACCTCCTGACATCAGTCTGTGCAGCCAAAGCTGCCAGTTTTCCCAGTTAGCCTGGGACTCTCCCCATCACAGGTCAAATTAATTAGCCACTTCAGGGTTTCAATAGGACCAAGTATTGGAGGACCCACCAATGTCAACATGTGTGCTCGTATAATGTGAGTCAAATTGTGAGCTGGCAGGGTGCTAAGAAGACCAATCACTAGATTTTTGTGTACCCTGTCTTCAAACCTGCCAGGAGCGGGGAAGGGACCATCCGGCCCAAGAAACTGCAAAGGGATATAATGACCAAAATATTCTGATGGCTAGATAGTCATTGGAGCAGCCTACCTTGATAGTCAATTCTCCTGTATCTGGTAATCCTCCAAAACAATTCATTAAAGGCAGAGAATTTGGAAGGTTCTGGTAAAGTAATAATTACCCATAAAAGGTTAAAAATTAAAAACCAAGCTGGGTAAATTGAGTCATCAACTCAACACACTGCCCCACAACTATATCTCCCTGATCCCTCACACCAGAACCCCCATTCCCTCCACTGCCTGGAGCCCTGACAACAACCTCCTTGTAATAAGTAATCCCTCTAACCCAGCATGTTTCCACCACCCCTGCCAGACTGACACCCCCATCTTCTCACCCCAGCATTGATAACACTGTCTCCCTCATCAGTCCTGACACCCTTTCCTTACTGCTGGCTCTGAAATTTGCCACAACCCTGCTGAGTGAAACATCAGTGGTTCTGACATACCCTCCTCATGGCCAGACTCAACACCTAATCCCCTTTCCTTACTAGTCGCAATGCTTCATTCCCCACTGTCCACTCCCCCCATAACCCCGACACCCCACTCTTCTGCTGAACCTGATACAGCCTCCCCTCCCGGACCCTAACCTACTCTTAGCACTCCATCACTTAGCTATGCTACTCCTCTGGTATCTCGCACACCTTAACCTCTTAACCAACTGCCAAACTAAACCCAACTTTGGCAACAGTTGTCAATGTGGCCAGATTTGTTCTGCCAGATTTTTAAAATCTCAGGACACGGCACACTGGGTGTTGCAAAAGAACGCATGGTTTGATCTTCTCCAACTATCCTGCACCCAAGGGAAACTTTGAGTCACGAAGGAGCCAGGATGGGCATTCCCACCTAGAAATATGCAGTGCAGTTGCAATCTGACTGTGAAAGTAAAAAGGAATACTGACAGAATCCTTGGGCCCACAAATACCATAGAAATGTCTGTCTCAGAGAGAAGTCGATGGAGAATTCAATATATTCTACACTGTGCAGTCAGTTTTTTTGATTTACAGGAATGTCATGGTTTATGAGTAATGGGCATGAAAGTGGAGTTATTTGATAAAAAAGGCTTGAAGAAATAGTCTTGCTCCTATTTCTTGTATACTTATATTCTGATGTAAGTTTCTCTTATCTGGGATATGCAAAGGAATATGTTGCTTCTGATCAGCATATTCTATTTGCAGTTTGACAATTTACCCTGTTTCCATGGCTTTTAAAAGAAGTACAGTTTAGAAACATCCTCTATCAGATCTTACCAAAGTCAGAAGTCACATGACACCAAGTTAGAGTCCAACAGGGTTATTTGAAATCACAAACTTTCGTACCACTGACCCTTCCATCAGGTGAAGTCACTTCACCAGATGAAGGAGTAGCACTCTGAAAACTTGGGATTTCCAATAAACCTGTTGGACTCTAACCTGGCGTCGTATGACTTCTGACTTTGTCCACCTCAGTCCAACACCAGTACTTCCACATCATGATCTTATCAACGGATAAGGATTATTGCTTATTTAGTTATATGAAATATTTTCAGTAATTCAATGCCCATCTTAACCATAAGCCTAACAATTTGTGTGTTTGCACTACACCAAGATTAGTTTTGATAAATATTGGTGGTCTGTGAATATGTTAGTTTAATAACACACTTTATTGTGGAATAAATAAATAATCAGAGGCAGAGCCCTAACAGTTATCCTCCTGATCACTATTGAGGGTATTTCCCTGAGATTTCTGTCAATCTTCTCACAAATGATATGGTTGTGGCTTATGATGTTGGGAGAATCCTGGTGGCTGAGTTGTGTCCCAATCTCAGACTCAGTCAGAGTCTGAAGCACCCATCTGAGAATGTCAATTTTCTACTGACATGAGACGGTAAAAGTGAGAATCAGCACTTTTGTGTCTCAATAAATAGCTGCATTCACAAGAGGCGGAATCTGTCTTGGGTGTAGGAAGAAGAAATGAACTCCTCTGGGGGTAGAAATCAGTAATAAAGTAGGGGATGTTTCAAACAAATTCAGAAGATCAGGCTACTTAGGAAAATAAGTACTTGCTGCAACAAAATAACATAACATTAAAATTGTGAGACTGTTCTCTTCAGAAGAATCTTGCTTGACAGGAGAGCAGTTCAAATTATCAATATAACACCATAAAACATAGGAATAGAAGGAGGCCATTCAGCACATCAATTCTGCACTATCGTTCAATGAGACCATAGTCAATCTGATAATCCTCAGTTCTACGTTGCTGCTTTTTCCTCATAACCATTGATTCCTTTAATGATTAACAATTTGACAATATCAGCTGTGAATGTAGTTAGTGACCCAGCCTCTACAATCTCTGTTGTAAAGAAACTTCACTACCCTCTGTCCTATTTTAGATAACCAGCCCTCTAGATGTGCTAACATACTGCCTCCAAATCCCTGGGCTCTTATGAAGTAGCCTTATGTGCAAACACCTTTTAAAAATCTGAATACATCTCCTGGTTCCCTTTTATCGATCCTGTTCTGTATCTTCTCAAAGAATTCTAATAAATTTGTCAGGATTTCCCCTTCCTGAAGCGATGTTAACTCTGCTTGATCATATTATGTATTTTTAAATGCTCTGCTAACGTTCGCCAAATGACAGATGTTAAGCTAACCAGCCTTGAGCTCTTGTTTTTTGTCTCTTTTGATTTTAAACATAAAAGTGTTACACTTGCAGTTTTCTAATTCACCAGGATTTTTCCAACTCTAATGATCCTTGGAAGATCACTCCAAGAGCATCCACTATCTCTGTAGCTACTGCATTTAGTTTCCTAAAATATAACCCATCAGGTCGAGTAAAGTATCCCCATTTAGCCACATTAGTTACCCTGGTTCATTTTCTTGAGTGATAATTATTATGTTTGCATTTTGTCCAATGATTATTTAATACTTTGGATTGCTGTTATTGACTTCTCCGTGAAGATTTATTCAGCTCCTCTGTAATTTATGGTTCCCTATTGTTATTTCACTGCCCTCATTCTCTAAGGCACCCAGGTTCACTTTCTCTTCCTTTGCTATACATTTAAGGAAGCTCTTACTTGCTCGTTGGCCCTTGAAATTTATTTTCTCCAACTTTTTTTGTTTGGTCATCTTTTGTTGGTTTTTAAATCCTTCCCAATCCTTTGGTTGCCATTAACCTTTGCCACATTTTATGCATTTGTTTTGTTTTGATTTCATACTATCCTTAACTACCTCAGTTAGCCATGGTTAGTGATTGTCTTCCAAGAATCCTTCTTTCTCACTGGGATATTTCTTCGTTGTGAGTCATGAACCAGTTTCTTTAACACCTATGCATTATACCTGAACCATTTTTCTGCTAAATTCCATCCTCAGTCCACTCTAACCAGCTTTGCTCTCTTTTGTAACAATTACCCTGATTTGTTCAGCATCTTTATTTCTGACCCACGTTTCTTGTTCTCACACTGAATGCTGAATTCTAACATATTACAGTGGCTGTTTCCCAGGGGACCTTTTACTCTGAGATCATTTATTAAACCTGCACATTATCAGAACTAAAATAATTGGATCTCTGTTTGAATCAATAAAATATTGTTCTTGGAAGTGTCCTGAATACATTCTATGAATTCTTCCATGGATCACTGATAAGTTGCTTTTTTAACATGCTCTCATTACGGCCTGAAGCATTCTCTGTCCTGCAATAGTGCTAATTTTAAGTGACTGTAAACTACTCCCAACTTCCTCCCTTATTATTTCTTATTTCAAACCATATGGATTCTACATCTTCCGATCCAAGATTATTTCTTGTTTGCACTTATTCCATCTCATACTCACAAACCTGCCAACCATCCTTTCCTTCCTGCCTGGCTTTCAAAAATTCACATACCCTTGAATATTTACTTCCCAGCTTTGATCTCCTTGTAATCATGACTCTGTAATGGCATTAAGATTGCAACATTCACCCCTATTTGTGCCACTTACTTTGTCAAAATACAATGGGTATTTAAGTGAAGAGCCATTTTACTATCCTTTCCTCCTTTGACCCTATTTGTTGCTGGTTTTGGTTCAATGCTTGTACACTATCTCTTCCTGCACTATTCTGGATTTGAATGGCACCAGCTGGACGGTTGTTTGCGAAGCAGTGCGATGCTGATGGTGTGGGTTCAATTCCCGGCCAGCTGAGGTTACCATGAAAGAATCTCCTTCTCAACTGCTTCCCTTGCCTGAGGTCTAGTAGCCCTCAGGTTAAATCACCACCAGTCATCTCTCTATCTAATGAGAGAGCGACCCTATGGTCTGGTAAGACTGTGGTGACACAATCCCTGTAATGGCACCCGATGCTTTTCTCTGTAACTGATGTTTCCTCTCTGACAAACCACCACCCACCCCCAAGTTTACTTGGTTGACAGCCTTCACTAAAGTCCCACTTATTCAATATGCCAGAACACTGGTCCCAGAGCAGTTCTACTGAAGTCTGTCTCCCACTGCCTTCCACTCAGTACTGTCCCATGAAATGAAACCCATTCCACCTTCCTCAATCTTTGAATCACATATTTAACTCACTGACCTTATTTACTCGATGCCAATTCTGACATGGCTCAGGTCATAATCCTGAGGTTACTACCTTGGAGCCTTTTAAATGAGTTCCTGACACTTCAAATTCTTTCATTGGAAATTCTTTTTAGTCCCTATCAATGTTATTGGTACCAACATGGTGACAACAACTGGGTCCCGACCTTCCCAATCCATGATCCTCTCCAGCCCTGAGCAGAAATTCTTAATCCTACCTCAGGGCAGGAAACACATCTTTCAGAACTCCTGATCAAGATGATGAGAACAGTAACTATACTCCTAATAATACAATCCCAAACCATTACAGAGGAACCTCGATTATCCGAATGAGATGGGCAGATATTTTGTTTGGATAATTGATTATTTGATTAATCGATTCAATGCCTTTCCTCTGGGGCTCAGAGTTTTCAATGAAGTCTGCTCCCCATTCAGGCTAGGCAGCAGCACACACCGCGCGTGAGCTTCCACCCGCCCAAACCCCGTCTCACACCAGCCCCCTGCACACCCCCTAACACTGCCTGCCACCCAACCCCATCCAACACCGCCCCTGCCCGCTCCCTAAACCCCGTCCAACACTACTCCTCTGCCTACCACCTGCCCGCCACCCAACCCTGTCCAACCCACCACCTATCCCCCAACCCCGTCCAACACCGCCCTCTGCCCACAACCCCGCCCGCCCCACCCAAAGCCTGTCCAACACCGTGCTCCACCTGCCACCGCCGAATCCCATCCAACACCGCCCCCTGCCCGCTCCCCCATCCGCTCCCAACACCAGACTGGACACCCACAACAAGCTTGCTGCTGCTGCCTTTTGAGGGGTGCGTCTCCAAATAGTGCGTGTGCATGTGTGCACACACACACAGCCACACACCCAACCTTTTACTGTAATGTTTTGACAGGTTCCACCTTTGCCCTGTCCAGGACAATGTTGGAGAGATTATCTGGGGAAGAGGGTTTTAGGGTATGTCCCTGTGTAGAACTCCAGGGCAAGTGTCGGGGGGGGGGGGGGGGGGTGTGGAAGGTCAGTCATTTAGAGACGGTGCCTGCACTCTCATTACTCCGGGACTGTTCTCAGCAGCACATTTAATCACTGTCAACAAAAGACGCAATCAGTGTTGGACACACGTCTTTGATGTAATGTTTCTGGGACCTCGAGATCTCCTTCGGATAATCCAATTTTAAGGTAATTGGTGTTTGGATAATCGAGGTTCCTCTGTGCGATGTTCCCATTTGCTTCTCTTTTGGAATGGCACTATCTCCTATGGTGCTGTGATCATTTCTCGCAGACTCCCTGCAGTCTCTCTTTGCCTATATGGCTTGCAAGAACCTCATAACTGTTGGACAATTGGAGGAGACGAATCTCCTTGAACACCACCTCCAGGGTGCCCAATTGTGCCTCACCTGCAGTCACAGCTTCCTGTCTAACATTGTCCAAATTTGAGTGGCCTAATCTGAGAGGTGTGAAAGCATCCTCCAGCAAAATCTCCAGGTAATCTCTCCCCCATTCATTGATGTGCTGCAATTTCTGCAGCTTGGACTCCAGCTCCTCAACTCAGATCCAAAGTTTCATGAACTGCAAACACTTAAGCAGGCAGTGTTCTTGGCTTTATTGCGACAGGGCCACAATACAAGAGCAAGGAGCTGACGTTGAAATTGTCCAAGACATGTGCGTTGGACCTCAACTAGATACTGTGGAAAGATGTGGATGCACTGGAGAGAATGTGGAAGAAATTTACTAAAATGATTCCAGGAATGAGAAACTTCAGCTATGAAGATAGACTGGAGTTGGAACTGTTCTCTCTGGAGAGAAGACAGATCAAAGGAGAATTGATTGGGCTTTTCAAAATCATGAACAGGCTGAACAGAGTCTGCTTGGAAAAGAAAGAAGAACAAGAGGACATACAGTGTGGAAGTGTCATGGAAATTAAATGGACTCGACTCGCAAGAGCAAAGGAAAAGAACTTTATTATTTTTTAACCTCTGCATGCAGAGGGACCAATACACTTGGCAAAAATGCCTTGTGTAAGGGCACTTGAGCATAATTCAGATACTCTTCTTATACCATTCTTATCACGCTCTCAAAGACAAAGACTGGAAAGACTTGAGTTGTTATTTTTTTCATTCCCTTGTTGTTGTCATACTGTTCTTATGTTTTCCCTTAGCTTGAATGTTTACAAAGTTCAAACAAAGACAAGCTGTCTCCTTGACTGCAAATTGCTTGCAAAGTTCAGCACAGTATTAAATGTAGAAAAGCATTTCAGATTTCACAGTAAATGTTAAATTTGTTAATTTTCCATTATATTTTCCCCCTTTTTGTCATTTTATGACAAGGACAACAAAAAACAGGAAGCAGGCCATTCAATGCCATGAGTCCATACCACCTCTCTGAAGGATATCCCACCTAAACCCGCTGCCCTATCCTAGATCCCTGTAACCCTGCATTTCTCAAGGCTAATATACCTCACCTATGCATCCCTGAACACTATGGGCAATTTAGCATGGCTAATCCATCTAATCTGCACGTCTTCGGGTAGTGGGACGAAATCGGAGCCCCTGGAGGAAACCCACGCAGACAAGGGGAGAATATGCAAACTCTACACAGTCACCTGAGGCTGGAATCGGACTTTAGTCCCTGACATTGTGAGGCAGCAGTGCTAACCACTGAACCACCATGACATGGAATTAAAGTGATATACAAACAAAGCAATGGTGATGTGAGGAAAAATATTTTCAGTTGTGAGGGTATGTAATGCACAGATTGGTAATGTGGTGGAGGCAGGTTCAATTGATGCGTTTGAGAGAGCACTGGATGGCCTTTTGGATCGCAATGGTCTGCAGTGATATGGGGAAAGGGCAGGAAATTGCTACTAGATACTAGGACTGGTGAAAGCACAATGAGCCAAATGCTTTTTTCCTTCATGATAATAATTTTGCAATTCTGTGTTATGACCGAGATGTTCAAACTGGATCACTTTGTGTCCAATGTATCACATGCTGCAGCAGCTTCATATCACCCCTCCTGCCATCACTATCGTATCACATTTAATTTGTGAACTAATTACTCTAGAATTCTAATAAGAAGTTTGATACCAGCCAGGAGAATGCAACCCCCTTGATTGTTACCACATCCAGAAATACTTGCTCCCTCCCATATTGATGCTCACAACAGCAGTACATACCATGCTCAAGACTACTGATCAATTCACAAAGGTTCCTTATATAGCACCTTCCAAATCCAGGACTGTTTCCAACTACAAGGACAAGGGCAGCAGATACATGGGAACACAACCACCTGCAAATTCCCCTCCAAACCACTCACCACCCTGAATGTGGAATATTTCCTCAGTGTCACTGGGTCAAAATCCTGGAATTCCAGCCCTAATGACATTGTAGATCAACCAACTGCACATGGAATGCAGTGGTTCAAGTTGCTCACCGTCACCTGCTCAAGGGCAGTTAGGGACAGGAAATAAATGCTGGCGCTGCCCACGGTGTCCATATCCCATGAATTAATACGAAATAATCAGCAAGCGATATCAGGAGTTTGATAAATAAATGTCACAATTTTACAGTTGCCTTTTTCATTTAAGCTATTTTAGCTTATTTGAAAGCTATTAGTTCGAGGTCTAAATTTGACTTTTGGTGTAATATTGAACTTGGAAAAGATTTACCAGATAAATTCCCACCTAGAACCTAGAATACTCCTGATTATATGAAGGTGCAAATTTTCTGCTCAAAAATGGAATCATTGCAAATTACAATTCAATGTATGAGCCTGGACTGTCCACTGAAATTCTCCCTTCCAGAATAACTTTTGTAAGGAAAAGAATTGTACATGTTGTTCTTTCTGCAAAAATCACAAGGCTCAGTGTGGGCTACCGGGGGAGGTGGGTGTTGGTTGAGTAAGATATGTCTGTACAAACAGTTACAAGCGTCTGTTTCCCAGTTCTGCAAAAACAAACAAAAAGGACCACCATTAGGAGGTCAGAAAACATGGTGTGAAAAAAGGATAGAAGGAAAGATTGTTTTGGTAAGCATGGAAACAGATGGCAGTGAAGAAGGATAAATAACAATAAGACCACAGAGGGAGGTGGTCAAACAGCCTTGTGAGGCCAGAGATAAACATTTTGTCACGGACAAGGCCGGATGAGTTCAGAGACGAACAGCCGGGTTTAGATTAGAAACAGATGTAAACAGGGGAGGAGCAATGGGAGGAGGGAAGAGAAACGAAATACATAAATATTGTGTACTCGTTGAATTCAGTGTGTGTGTGCCTGGCTGCCTCATGAACAGTGGACACAACACCTCTCTTGCAAGAGCGTAATAAAAGATACTACTGATTCAGATCTTGTCTTGGACTGAAATTATTGAAGTGAGTGAGCTTCGTTTCTCACACTGTGCTGGAACTGTAGCAGAGAACTCACATATGTGTCACTGAAGGTGGTAGGGTGGAGGATGCTAATCTCACTTTCAGCTGGAGGAGGGATGGAAAAAAATGATGCTATCTGATTAGCGTTATGAGCATTAGCATCATGAGTCATTACAATTCAAGAGTCCATTACCTGGAATTCAAGCCCATAGTTTTCCCTGCAGAATTCCCGCAACTTGGGGTACACATGCTCCTTTAGTGATTTCCTTTCTGCTTCTGTATCTGTGAGGAAACATGTATCAAAACATCAATATATCAGAAACAGAGATACATTGAGCACACCTTGGTTACTGACAATGTTCAATTTTATGACAGTAAATAGAATAGCTCCTACCAAGCTGTTGATAAAATCATACACAAACATTGGATCACTTGTTTTCATAAATTTGATGATGAGGAAAAAATAAAAAACTGCTGATAATCTACATGAGAATTTGAATTGTTTTATACTGGTTCCATTTGTAAAAGACTGCATGTGGAATTCTTGAATATTGCCATGAAACTTCTTATTTTTGAATTGATAATATCAATTTACCTGTAGGACCCATTTTGAACTATGAGCAGTGAACTAGGAATTAGATCCTAAACATATCTACTGCTGTAGGTGCTATAACCAAAACTGTTGCACTTGTTCATGCTCTTCATTTTCTGTTACTTTCAAACAGACAAATCATATATTCCCTCTAATGTTTTCTAAAACTGACCAAAAGCTGTTGTGTCATGTACTGAAATAAAACATGCAACTGCAGATGCTGGCAATCTGAAACAAAAACTGAAATTGCTGGTGAAACTCAGCAGGTCTGGCAGCATCTCGGGGAAGAAAGCAGAGTTAACATGTCGAATCCGGTGACCTCATCAGAAATGTCCTGACTTGAAACATTGATTCTGCTTTCTTCCCACAGATGCTACCAGATCTGCTGAGTTTTACCAGCAATTCCGTTTTTTGTTTCCGATCTCCAGCATCTGCAGTTGTTTGGTTTATTTCAGCACAAGAACCTTTTTACAAGGTTCTTGTAAAAGTGAGATTATGGCAAAGGAATGTGATGGTTTTGACTGTGAAGCAATTACTGGGTAGTGTTATCAATGCAAAAATATAGAAAACGTATTAGATTTTTTGTTCTAACAACAAAGGAACAGAAATTGGTGGTGAAACTCAGCGGGTCTGGTAGCATCTGTGGGAAGAAAGCAGAGTCAATGTTTCAAGTCAGGGCAGTTCCCATGAAGTGTCACCAGGCTCAATATGTTAACTCTGCTTTCTTCCCTCAGATGCTGCCAGACCTGCTGAGTTTCACAATTTCTGTTTCTGTTATGTCATTTCCTTTGTTGTTAGAACTAAAATCTGATATGTTTCTATATTTTTGCATTGATATCACCATCCAGTAATTGTTTCTCAGTCAAAAACATTCTCTTGCCATAATCTCACTTTTATAAGAACCTCACCTCCCTGTTAGAAGAGTAGTGCTAAAATAAGTGTCAGCAAACAATAACAATATCCTGAGAGCAATTATTTACTTTTGTACTTGGCTCTGGGGATTAAATTGCTGCATTTTACCTTCATAGTAGATCCAGCAACCATTCCTCTGGGTTGATAAATATGAATGTTTGTTTTTAAAGTACAGAATATCATAGAAGGTGTACATTCAAAGTCCTTCTGGCAGATGAACCGTGAAAGTCAGAGATCCAGATACAATGTGAATATTTTGGCTATGCCTGGTATAGTGTTAAAAAGCAGATAACATTTGAAAATTAAGAGCTCAACATTAATCTAGCAGCCTGGTTACAAATTTAAATGGAGTTTTAGCTAACACACACCAATATACTATGGGTTTTTAAAGTTTATGTTGATTTTAACTTTAGAAAAAATAAAAATGAATTGAAAGCTCAGTTTTCAAAATGGAAAATGGAAAATAAAGTAAGGAAAAAGTATCAAGAAAATAAATATTATATCTCTGAATTAGGTAACATTGACAGTCTTTAGGTCTGGTACCATCAGCCCAACCACTATTTAACCTATCAACTCGGTTAAGGACATTTTTTGGTCTGCCTGAAACTTGTTGATCTTCCTGAACAAGGAGATGACCTTGAACGAGTGTTGCAGACTGACACATTCCAAGGTCCACGACTATGTGTTGAGGGACGCAGTAAAGGTTGGAGCAGCTGCTGTCAAGGCACACTGGGGAAAGACTGAGGTCTTCCTGTTGAAGTTAAATGGAGATCCATTCAGTTATCAGATCCTTCTGGTGCTTCAAATACATGTAGATACAGTCTGGTTCAAGTAAGAGATACCTTTCGTTTGTTTGGATAATGTTAAACTCCAATGTTTGTTTGTTTGCTTGAAATGCTATTGTACAGAACTGAACTGTGTGACTATGTATATACAAAAATATTTTTAATGAATTAAGTAAACTTTTGAAATAAAAAAACCTTGCATCAAACACTCAATGGCCAACCTGTCCATGGCAGGGGGATTAAGGCACTAACTGGTTCAAAGATTTGCTGATACTCAAATGGAATCTGCTAAAGTCTAATGATTGTAATATTGTTTGCATTGTTTGATTCAATGATTGCCTTGTTCCTGGTTACCAGCTATTTATTAGTCATAAAGGTCTTCAGGACAGAAAAAGGCTCTTCAGCCAACTGAGCTTGTACCTGTCAAAAACAAGCATCTAACTGTTCAAATCCCATTTTCCATCACTTGGCCAAGAGGACTGTATGCATTGGCATCACAAGTGTATATCAAAAATTTCTTAAAGATTATGAGGGCTCCTGCCTCTACTATCCTTGCAGGCAGTGAATTACAGATTCCCACCAACCTCTGGGTGAAAAACATCCCACACATCCCCTCTAAGTATCTGCCCCTCATCTTAAATCTATGCTACCTGATCAAGGGGCAAGTGTTCTTCCTGTCTACTACTGAGATCATCACTTTTTTTCTTTTATTTTTCTCATTTTTGGTTTGGAATTGAGAGTTGCAGTTGAGAATTGAACTTTGAATAGCAGCTTGTTTTAAAAAAGTGCAAAAGGTAAGTTGGATGTTGAATTGATCATTCAAGGGAGGAGCAATGGTGGCCAGCTAGCCACAGACAGTGTTAAAAAAACAAATTAAAAAAAGAGTTGAATGGCTCCCTCTCAGTTTTGGGCATGAGGCAATTTTGCTTTAGAAGCTGGTGGACCAGGAAGCCTTTTTTGGTTTTGTAGATTTTCTTGAATTATTGCCTTGTTGAAGATTCTCAGAAACAGAATCTTTAGAAATAAGTAAAAAGTCTCCAGACATCTGCAGGAGCTGTTTGCATTGACTGATGACTTTGGAATTCAAACAAGATACACAGAAGTGTGTATATGCAATACAACCCATCCTTCAAGGATTTCACACAGGCCTGGTATACATTGTTGAAATGGTTATCTAAATGTCAAATTATTTTATCTTCTTTTTTGAAATTTATCTCTTAACTGTATCTGTCTGTCTTTTGGTATGAGAGTGGGGTTTCATATTCAAATAAGATTTGGTCTTTGATTGTACATATTAATTGGATTGCCTTGTAGTTTGTCATATTGAAGACTTGTTATTTGTACAGTGTGATTAGGAGCAATTTTGAGGGTCTTTGAATGTTCTAAGATCACTTTGTTGTGAATCCAATGAATGATGAAGCTGATTTGGTTTGGGTTGCTATCCCTGTGTTGTGACACTACCCTGTCATAATTTTATACATTTCAATTATGACCCCCTCAATTTCTGCTGCTCCAAAGAAAACAATCTACCCAATCTCCCTTAATATTACCCAATATTTATGCATAGTGTCACTCAGTTCAAGTTTTTGAAAAGTACTTTCCTGGTTGTGGGCATTGAAGGAAGGAGCAACATCCATCCCTAACTAGCCTTGAGAAGGTAGAGGTGAGCTGCCTTTTGAATCAAAGCAGTCCATGTGGTGTTACTCAATTGTGCTTGAAGAAGCTTCCACATTTTTGACACAGCAATTGTGAAGGAATAGTGATCTGGTTCCAAGTCAGAATAGTGTGTAACTTGAAGGAAAACTTGCAGCTAGGAGTGCTCTAGGGCATTTGCTGCCCTGGTTCTCTGAATGGTAGAGGTCATGGTTTGGAAGATGCTGTTAAAGGAGCCTTGGTAGTTGTTGCTTTGCACATTGTAGATGGTACACATTGCTGCCACTGTGTGTTGATGGTGCAGAGAGCGATTGTTTAAGATGGTGGATGATCTGCCAGTTAAAGAGACTGCTTTATCCTGACAGGCATTGAGATTCTTGATTATTGTTGGAACTGCACTTGTCGGCAATTGATAGGTATTCTATCATACTCCTGATTTGTGCCTTGTGGATGGTGGAAGCCTTTGGGGAGGGGTCAGAGGGTGAGCTGCTCATCACAGAATTGCTAGCCTCTGAACTGCTGTTGCTGGTTTGATCATAATGATGGAGTGGGGAATCTGCTGGGCCGTGAGTCTACAGATAGTGGTCAAATAAAATTCTGCTGCCACTGATTGCCTACAGCTCCTCATGGTTACCCACTTTGGAGTTGCAAGATCTGTTGAAACCTATCCCATTTTATAGGATGATAATGTCACACTGCACTTTGGAGGGAATTCTCAATGTGGATGCAGGCTTTGTCTCTATAGGACTGTAGATTGGTCATTCTTATCAATACTGTGGTTACAAAATCAAACACTTAAATGGCTATCCTGGACCATTTGCTACCCTTGACTCATTTCAGGGAGTTGGGGCCCGGAGGGGGGAGGGGGTGTTCAAGGCAATTGAGGAAGGCAAAGGGGTATTTGATATTCTGACCCAGAAGTGCCTCCCTGCAAGTTCATGGCAGGCAGCATTAATGTCCTGAGAGTACTATTCAAGAATGGTTTTCTTATTCAGACATTAAGTAAAACTTTGGGCTGATGTTCCAGTTCGAATGCTGAGTTATAATTGCAGCAACTATCTTTCTACTTTACCGGTTTAACACCACATGATTCTTCACCAGTCAGGACCTTGCTCTACTTCTCCATCTGTCTGTAAAAGAGCAGTGTTTTGCATAAGAAACAAAAGGCCGTTCAGACCAACAATCCTGTCACAATGTTTTGATCCACAATCAAGACTTCTTCCGTCCTTTTTCCTCTTCTTCTACTCAGTCATATATTCTGCGAATCTTTAGTTCACAATGGTTAGTAAGTGTTCCTTTATTCAATTAAACTTATCTCAGTACTGCACCCTTGCGATCTATTTTCTTCACCATGCTGAATTTAATCTTCATTTCTCCAATATTCACTTCCCTAATCTCAAATAGGTTGTTGCATTTCATCTTCACTTTTCTCATTCCATCTGTTTCTCCAGTTTTTGGTTTTGGTTTTGGTTTTGCTGCACTTTGGCATCTGTGTCTTGATAGTTTCTCTGTTGTTACACTGCTCATTAATTTTTGAACCACCTCCCCGTCTTTTAGTATTGCTAAAGTGTTTCTCTTTACACAGTTTTTTTTCCTTTAAGAGCCTTATCTCCTCTGTATCTCTGCCTACCTGTTGCTGCATGTAACTTTTCCAAATTACACTGCTCTACTGCAGAGTGTAAATTAAATCTACATTTCACAAACTGTATTCAGAACAGAATCATTAAACTGACACCACATTAATTTCTTAGTCTTCTGCAACAGTAGCCTCTAGAGAGAAAAAAAACATAGCATTGACATACAACAGCATTTGAGTTTTTTTTCCATTTGAGTTTCCTTGTGATAGAATGTGTTTCTTCTCACATTCTTTCCTGTAGGCAAGATGTCTGCAGAACATACAATGAACTAGTTTCTGCAGTTATTGTGGACAATGCCATTAAATCCACAGAAAATGTTGCACTTTAATGTTTTCTCAATGAATTTTCCAAAAAAAGTCTCTTGATTTTTAAAGTCCTGTCCAGTCAAGCAGATTACCCTACAGTTTTGTGTTGTCCCATCTATATTGACAAAGCAGATAAAATCTCTCAACTCCATTTTGTTTCAAAGCAGAGTGTTCATTCTTAATTTTGCTTTCAAAGTGAAGTGTCTATTTTTCATAAATCCATGAGCATTGTTGTATGGGTGTGGTAAATTTGCATTCTCTACAGAATGGAAATGGAAATTTATTTGCAAGTAATTAGAAGTAAATCAGAAGATCCAGGAGAAACTGTCCAAATGTTATACTATTGGGACCAGATTTTGGCTACAAAGGTGGTCAGCTTGTGGCAGGAGATTTCCCATTTCTCCAGACCCATCTTGCTTAATAGATTTTAAATGGTCATGGTAACAGGTAAGTACTGAGGCATGCTAGTTAAAAACATCCACTTTGGTTGTCTGGGAGTTGCTCTAATATTTGAGGCCCTTTCACCCTCAATCTTCATTCCTGATCCATATCCAACAGCCCCTAATATCATCCATGATAACAGGACAATTTTAGCTAGAAGGAAAAGGACAGATGCATAGAAGCAAGATCCCTTCCAAGCCACGCACTATCCTTACTCAGAACTGCTTCTGGGTTGAAATCCTGGAACTCCCTTTCTAACAGCTCTGAGAGTGTGCTCCCCATCATGTATTGTGCTGGTTCAAGACAACAGCTCACCACAACGTTCTCACGGACAGGTAGGAATGGGAAGTAAATTCTGGCGCAGCAAGCAACACTTACAAGGTGTCACTGAACAAATGAAAATACCAACTCACCCAGTATCCATCATACGGAGAACCCAGGAGCATTATGGAGATGGAGATAAGTTTCAAAAACTCTAATTCAGCTGTCTCCGTGCATATTAATTATGGTAAAAAACTCCCATTCATGATAAGATCAAAGCTTTTAAATCGCAAATGATTAATGAAGTTAATGAAACACAGCTACATTGTCATAATGAATATGGCTTCATAAAATGTGCAGAACATACAAGAATATAAGAACTAGGAGCAGGTGGAGGCAATTCAGCCCCTTTAACCTGCTTCGTCATGTGAAATGATCACGGATGATCTCACCTCAGCCTCAACTCCACTTTCCTACCTGCTCCACAAAACCTTTTAACTCATTACTCATTAAAAATCCATCCATCTCCTCCTTAAATTTATTTAATGTCCAAGTTTCCAACACACTTCGGGCTACTGAATTTCACAATTTACAACTCTTTGAGAGAAATAATTTCTCTTCATTGCATTTCATAATCAATGGTGAACTCAATTTGAACTGTTCAAGTAGATCCTACACAAATTGGCTTAACAATCAAAGTAGAATCATAGAGATGTACAGTGTTACGATACAGGGTAAACCCTCCTGCTCAATTTAAAGCAGCAACACAGAAAAGATTTATCTTGTGCAGTAATCTGTGAAAATTCGAGAGGCCAAAAATCCCGATTAAGATTTAGAGTCATAGAGTCATAGAGATGTACAGCATGGAAACAGACTCTTCGGTCCAACCTGTCCATGCCGACCAGATATCCCAACCCAATCTAGTCCCACCTGCCAGCAGCCAGCTCATATCCCTCCAAACCCTTCCTATTCATACACCCATCCAAATGCCTCTTAAATGTTGCAATTGTACCAGCCTCCACCACTTCCTCTGGCAGCTCATTCCATACACGTACCACCCTCTGCGTGAAAAGGTTGCCCTGTAGGTCTCTTTTATATCTTTCCCCTCTCACCCTAAACCTATGCCCTCTAGTTCTGCACTCCCTGACCCCAGGGAAAAGACTTTGTCTGTTTACCCTATCCATGCCCCTCATAATTTTGTAAACCTCTATAAGGTCACCCCTCAGCCTCCGATGCTCCAGGGAAAACAGCCCCAGCCTGTTCAGCCTCTCCCTATAGCTCAAATCCTCCAACCCTGGCAACGTCCTTGTAAATCTTTTCTGAACCCTTTCAAGTTTCACAACAGCTTTCCGATAGGAAGGAGACCAGAATTGCATGCAATATTCCGACAGTGGCCTAACCAATGTCCTGCATAGCCACAACATGACCTCCTAACCCCTGTACTCAATACTCTGACCAATAAAGGAAAGCAAACCAAATGCCTTCTTCAATATCCTATTTACCTGCGACTCCATTTTCAAGGAGCTATGAACCTGTATTCTAAAGTCTCTTTGTTCAGTAACACTCCCTAGGACCTTACCATTAAGTGTATAAGATTTGCTTTCCCAAAATGCAGCACCTTGCATTTATCTGAATTAAACTCCATCTGCCACTTGTCAGCTCATTGGTCCATCTGATCAAGATCCTGTTGTAATCTGAGGTAACCTTCTTTGCTGTCCACTAAACATCCAATTTTGGTATCATCTGCAAACTTACTAACTATACCTCTTATACTCGTATCCAAACCATTTATATAAATGACAAAAAGTAGAAGACCCAGCACTGATCCTTGTGGCACTCCACTGGTCACAGGCCTCCAATATGAAAAACAACCCTCCACCACCACCCTCTGTCTTCTACCTTTGAGCCAGTTCTGTACCTAGATGGCTAGCTCTCCCTGTATTCCATGAGATCTAACCTTGATAATGAGTCTCCCATGGGAAACCTTGTCGAACGTCTTACTGAAGTCCATCTAGATCACATGTACTGCTCTGCCCTCATCAATCCTCTTTGTTACTTTCTCAAAAAACTCAATAAAGTTTGTGAGACATGATTTCCCACGCACAAAGCCATGTTGACTATCCCTAATCAGTCCTTGCCTTTCCAAATACATGTACATCCTGTCCCTCAGGATTCCCTCCAACAACATGCCCACAACTGACGTCAGGCTCACCAGGCAGGTTTCGATTCTTCTCTGTATTTTGGTGTTTTTTTCTTGTTCTTGGGGATTCTGCTTCACAGGTTACTGATTGATAAAATAACCTTTATGAAAGCTAATTTTTGGGGAGTCTCTACATGCTGGCTTGGCAGTTCTCCTCTCAACTGTTCAACTTTCCCCAGTATTACACCACTCCCCCCCCCCCCCACAAAGCATCGGATTTTGTCATTGGGTTTAAGATTGCCATTACACTAAATTCAAACTTGATTCGAGTTTGGTATTTTTGGGGTATAATTTAAATGGACTGGCCAAATTCAAATTTGTTTTTGTCTCAAATTAACTCAGCCAGTGCTATCCGTTCTGAACCAAATGTTACATTGTAAAGTCTCCAGTACTTGGTGTGCTTGCCAAGTCCTTCACGTTATTAAAGGTACGGTATACTTCTATACCTTTAAAACGCCTCCCCCCTTAAGAAAAAAATGCAAAGGTTTTGAAAAGTTTGGTGTAGCTAAAACTGGTTTGTTGGTTAATATTGATTTCAAATGGTTGAATCCTTCGTGGCATGGTTCTGCCCACCAAAACTTTGTGTTCTTCTTCAGCAATTTGGTTAATGGTGTCACTATACTGCTGAAGTTTGGAACAAACTTGCAATAAAATCTGCTGAGTCTTAAGAATCGAAGCACCTCTTTGTTCAAGGTTGGTCGTGGAAACTCCTTGATGGCCTTTATCTTTGCGTTCTGTGGGGTCAAATTTCCATGATCGATGTTATGTCCCAAGAACGTCACCCATGCTTTCGTGAATTCTGTTTTATTTAAGTTTATCACCAGTTTAAAAACAACTAAACACTTCTGTCTAAACCTCTGCCTGTTCAGGTTTTTCCTGCACCATTACATCAACCAGATTATCCGCTAACCGAACCTCAACTCCTTCATCTTTCTCTTACTTTTCACTTCTTGCAGTAATTTAAAGCGTAATCTGGTTACCACACAGTCTGGGAAAATACCAGGATATCTCTGTTTTAACTCTTCAGTTTCTTGGTCTCCCTTGGGCTTCTCCACAACAAGGGGTGTCACACCCACCTTGGATCCTGCACAATCATTCCCAAGAACAAACTGAATTCCTGGAATTGACACTCTGTCAATCACTCCCACTCTAACAGTCTTAAATTGGTGCTCCAATCTGATCCTACATAGGGGAATGCTAAATATTTATCCATCTATCTCACAAATTACCACACACTCAGATAACAGATCAGAAAGAGTGCATATTTGCTCATCCCTTACTATCAGCGACTGGTTAGATCCTGTATCTCTCAGAATTATAATTTCTTGTCCTTCTCCTCATGTACTTTCTGAATAAACTTTACCCACAGAGGCGAATTCTTTGTAGAGATCAGGTACTAACTGCATACCCAGCTCCTGCCTAGGCCGTGCGCTCTCCTGCAGCTCCTCAGCACTTCTTGGGGTCTCCTTTACTACCTTCACCAATGCCACTGGCTTAGCTTCCTTTACCACATCTTTTTCTACAGTACCTTTAATAACTAGCACTTTATCTTTATGCGTCCCACCTTCTGTCAGTGAAAACACCTTTTCCCAGTGCCCTTCTGAAACCACCGGCACTGTAATTTTCTGTATCCCACTCCATTACAGTGAAACACTTGAAGCCTTTCACCTCCTGTCCACCTCTTGGGCTTCTATTTCATCCTGTGATAGATTCTTACCAGTGCTCTCTACTCTTAGTGTAGGATCTCCCCTTCTCCCAACTTCTCTCCATCACAATACAAAAGTCTGGCCAGAAGCTTGTCCTACGCACCAACATGTCCTCATCAGCTAATTCTGCTGCCCTTCTCACTTCCTGAACTTCTGTTCCTCCATGTGAATTCTTACCATCTCTGGAAGTGAGTTTTTAAACTCCTCCAGCAGAATAATCTCTCTTCAAGCCTCAAATGTCCTATCGATTTTCAAAGCACGCACCCATCGATCAAAATGACTATGTTTAATTCTTTCAAACTCAACGTAAGTCTGGCCTAGTTCCTTCTTTGTATTTCTGAACAACTGTCTATGTGCTTCTAGTACCAATTCAAGTACAGATGGGAGGTGGAAGACCTGGAAAAATGGTGCACTGAGAATAACCTAGCTCTCAATGTCGGCAAAACCAAGGAACTCATTATTGACTTTTGGTGGGTTGTAACTCATGCCCCCCCCTACACATTAACAGCACAGAGGTGGAAGGAGTGGAGAGAGTCAAGCTCCTAGGAGTGGTCATCCACAACAAGCTTTCTTGGACTCTTCATGTGGATGCACTGGTTACAAAGGCCCAACAACGTCTCTTCTTCCTCAGGCAGCTGAGGAAATTTGGCATGACTGTGAATACTCTTGCCAACTTTTATAGGTGTACCATTGAGAGCACTCTGTCTGGACGCATCATTACCTGGTATGGTAACTGTACCATTCAAGATCAGTTACAGAGAGTGGTGAACCCGGCCTGGACAATCATAAAGGGCAACCTCCCAGCTATAGGATCCATCTACCAGGCCCATTGTTAAGGAAAGGTCGCCAGCATTCTCAAAAATCCCTCCCACCCTGGCAATGTTTCACTACAACCTCTACAATCAGGGAGAAGGTACAGAAGCCTGAATAACATACCAGGTGGTTTTGTAACATTTTCTACCCTACTGTTGTTAGAATACTGAATGGACTCACAAACTCTTAACATTTGCCTGTAACTGTATTTTTGTTTTTGCTGTTTACCCATTATTTACTTATCTATGCTACTCAACTCTGTGATCTGCCTGTATTGCTCACATGCCGAAGCTTTTCACTGTGCCTCAGTACATGTGACAATAAATTCAAATCAATTCAATTATCTCTTGACGCCTCATGTGACAACACAGCAAATACCTCACTCGGTCTGCCTATCAGATTAGTCTGAACTACTATTACCCATTAAATCCTTGGACCACTCCACCTGCCTCGCCATTTTTTTGAATGAAATAAAGAAGGCTTCAACATCTTTCTCATCAAAATGTGGCAGAGTTTCTATATTTACATATATCACTACCATCTCTTTTAATCTCCATCCTGTTAACTTGACTTTGCTGACTAAGTCGCAACTTCTCAAGTTCAAATTCTCTCTTGTTGCTCAGCTAAGAACCTTCTCTCTCTCTCTCTCCCTATCCTTCTCTCTTTCCCCTCTCTCACTCTTTGTTTATTTTCTAACTCCATTATCTACCTCTACTGCACTTGTCTGTTTCTCTGACACACCTAAATGTTTGAATAATTCCCTGACAATTTCAGCTTTATTTTCTCTTTAGTTACACCCAAATCTAACTTATTTGCTAATTCTAAGTGTATGGCCTTTTTGTTTCCTTCTAAACTTGCTTAGCAAATTTGAGAATCATCTTCAAATCCCAGAACCTCTTTAGCAATTTTAAGAGCCACTTCTCTTTTAATTAACCACAAGTCATTAAAATTAAACAAATTGTCGCACCTATGTTTTATTTAAAGGTCTAAGACACTAACCTGCAAGTGTTTGAATCTGCTGGGATTTTTCGTACCCCCAAATCTATTCAAATCTGTCTAGACCAGTTGAAATCCCGGACGAACCCCCAAACTGTTACGATACAGGGTAAATCCTCCTGCTTAATTTAAAGCAACAACACAGAAACAAATTTATCCTGTGCAGTAATCTGTGAAAATTTGAGAGGCCAAGAACTATTTGAGGTAAAAATTAATAACTTTATTTCTTCAAGTATACGACAGAATAATTAACTAACAACTATTTACAACTCCCTCATCTAACTTATCTTTTACCATCCCCTTCTATAATACTAGTCCAATAAAACACCCAATTAAGATTTATAAAATAAAACTTCTTATCTCAAAACCAGGCAAGTTTCGCTTCTTCTCTGTATTCCGGTGTTCTTTTCTTCTTCTTGGGGATCCTGCTTCACAGATTATTGATTGATAAAGGTACCTTTAAGAGCTATTTTTCAGACAGTCGCTACATGCTGGCTTGGCAGATCTCCTCCCAACTGTTTAATGTTTCCCGGTCTTACGCCACCAAAGCATCGGATTGTATCATTGGCTTTTAAGATTGTCAATATACTAAATTCAAACTTGATTAGAATTTGGTATTTTCGGGGTACAATTTCAACTGATTGGCCAAGTTTGAATTTGTTTTTGTCTCAAATTAACTCAGCCAGTGCTATCTGTTCTGAACAAATGTTACATTGTAAATTCTCCAGCACTCGGTGTGCTTACCAAGTTCTTCACTTTCTTAAAGAAGAGCACTTCTACATCTTCATAACAACCGCATGGAAACAGACCCTTTGGTCCAACTCATCCATGCCGACTAGATATCCTAAAAAAACTAGTTCCATTTGCCAATATTTGGCCCATATCCCTCTAAACTCTTCCCATTCATGTATCCATCCAGGTGCCTTTTAAATGCTGTAATTGTACTAGCCTCTACCACTTCCTCTGACAGCTCATTCCATATACGCACCATCTTCTGTGTGAAAACTTTGCCCTTAGGTTCCTTTTAGATCTTTCCCTTCTTACCTTAAACTTATGCCATCTAGTTTTGGATGACCCCAAACCAGGGAAAAGTCCTTGCCTATTTACCCTATTCAGGCCCCTTAACTTTTTATAAACCTCAATAAGGACACCTCTCAGTCTCCAATGCTCCAGGGAAAATAGCCCCATAGCTATCCCCACAGCTCAAACCCTCCAACTCTGGCAACATCTTTGTAAATTTTTACTGAACACTTTCTAGTTTAAAAGTAATTCAATAGCTTTTTTTAAACAGACATGATTTTCCCTTCAAGAGGATTTGCAGCGAATCCATAAGTTTGTGACTTTTACACTGTGGGTTAAGGCCCTTGCAACAACCCAAATGATGTCAGCATTAATTAAAAGTTCCTGCTCCGTTTGGATTTCCCTCCTGTGTGGATTGCAGCCCACATCACACCCTTTCTACTGTTGCAAAAAAGGGACTTGTCAGAAAATCAAGTTTGATTAACACTGGTGCACCAAAGATTATAGCAACCATTAGGCAATATGATACAATTTTAATATTCATGTCTGTGATAAACCAAGAGGAATAGGATTGCCTTCTTTCACCACTACTAGCGGGGAGTTAGAGGAGGGAGGCGTGGAGTGGAATGCTAGGATGTAGAGATTTGGCATTCTTGCATCATTTCACCCAGCAATAAATGATGAGACAGATTTTATGTATGTTCTAAACAGGGCTAATCTGCAATCTGCTAATCCACACTGGTCATAAGAATGTACAGAGCTGTATATTTTTTATTGGCATTCGCTACTTTCTAAATAAGTTCTTGTAATCCTAATTTATTAAATGATGAAAAATTCCAAATAAAAGCTTTCATTCCATTTGATTATCTTCCATCATTGTTTTTAAATTAAACTGACTGTAACACAACATTTGACTGTGCTCTGTTGAAGGTGATAATACCAGAAGCCCAACTTCCTGTTGGCGAGGCTGGTACTACCTAGCACATTTGATGGGAAACTCCCAAGAATGTAACCCAACAAATTTACACTGAATCCTCAAACAGACCAAGGCTGTCATATTTCTGATATGAATTTGCATAAATGATATTCCTCAGTAAGAGGAAACTGCTTACCTAGATCACTCTGTGTCATGGTACCAGTGCAACAGGGAATTTTCCTTGCCATTTTGTGTGCAATATACAACAATTGCTGCCTTCATTCATATGCAGTGAAACCTCAAACCATCTGTTTTTAGCTGTAATTCACACAATCTACTAAAGTTTCACAAATTAATTTCACTTTCAGTGCTAAACAGCTGTTTGTACATTATTCAAAGCACCTTTATTTCTTGCTGAAGTGGAATCCTTATTTTACACAATGTAACAGTTACATAAGCAAAGGACCAGATGACCAACTCATTTATTTGAACAATTGAACAATACATGGTTTTTCATATTCCCTTTATTAAAATCTTTAAAATGGACAGCACACAAAATAAGTTTTAACACACTTCATTTGATTGGTGGAAATTCAAAAATAGCTAGAGGGTCTCTCTAAGGAGTTTGACCCACCACAGGTCATGACTGGTGAGTGAAGAAATGTTGGGTTTCTAACTAGTAGCAAGTTTAGCTGAATATCATGAAGAATCAGGAATAGTAGCTGAAGCAGATATTGACAAGCAATGTTAAGAAATAACTCAGTTGATGAAGAAGGAACACAATGCAATGTTCCTCACTACAGCAGGCTTGGCTGTAAAATGACCACTCTTTTGAAAGAACAATTGAAGGTTCCGTCTGTTATAGACAGGGATGAGAGAAAACTGAAACATCAATTCCGTCCCCTTACAATGTGTAATCAGTGTTTTCTGACAAAGGAAAATGTATGTCTTTCTTAATTATTAAGGTGTGTGGTTGAATCTGTCAGCTTAATTAAAGAGAATTACTGATAAATTACACACACACACACACACAAACCAAGCAAAAACAAAAAGTTATAAAAAAAAGGATACTTTGTACTTCATGTCCCTGATTCAGCCAGGGAAAGAGAATATTCCAGGCCTTGTGAAGAAGTTGTTTCACTTCAGAAGGGTGAACCATTCAATAGAAACATTATTATATCAGAATTGTTATGCAATTCTATGCATGCTGGCAAACTCACAATCGAACATTTACCTAGTCACGATAACTAGAACATGCATCTTCGCTTCAAAGAGTAATTTAAAATAGGTAAATAATCTTAAAATTAAAATTGATGTCAACAACAAGAGTTGGTGATGGAATAATGTTATCGCAAATCAATTTATGTAGTGACATTTTATATTTGTTTCAACTTTGATGGCCCTGGGCTAAACCTTGCCTTTAACGGTCAGTGTTTTGAGGGATTCTCAAACATGTTACAAACCACACTTCATTAACTCGCATCCTGTCCCAAAGACACCCCTTATGCCTGTCCTGAAAAACTCACTACTCACCGGGTATTTGCTGAAAGACGAATATCACTTTCACCCTTTAAAAACTCACTGCACCCGAACATACAATGTCACTACAGAACTGCTGAATACCCCTTCTATGCTTGCTTTGAGCAGAATTTCGGCGGAGGGGTAACACCTATTCTGATGAACCTATCCCAACAGTCACTGCATCAGAGGTCAGATCAGTTTTCCTTCATGTGAATCCAAGGAAAGCGATGGGACCAGATGTTGTACCAGGCTGTGCACTCAGGTATGCACAGAGCAACTGGTAGAGATCTTCTTGGACATCCTCAACCTCTCCCTGCAGCAGGCCACTGTCCCTGCCTGTTTCAAGACCGCCAACATCATCTCTGTGCCTAAGAAGGCTCATGTAGCATGTCTCAATGACTACTGCCCAGTGGCCCTAACCTCGGTGTCATGAAGTGCTTTGAAAGGCTGTCATGGTATTAACCAACTCCAGCACCACCCCCCCCCCCCCACCCACCCACTACTCTTGACCCACTCCAATTTGCCTATCGGACCAACAGATCCACTTGCCCTTCACTCCTCCCTGAAACATCTTGACACCAAGAACAGCTACGAAAGAATCCTACTCATTGACTGCAGTTCAGCCTCCAACACTATTATCCCCTCGAGACTGATTACTAAACCTAGTGATCTCAGACTAAGCCTCACTCTCTGTCACTGTTTCCTGACCCACAGGCCACAATCAGTGAAGATTGGGGACAATATTTCATCCTCACTAACACTCAACACTGGAGACCCCCAAGGGTATGTACTCAGCCCCCGACTGTACTCACTGTATACCCATGACTGCATCGCCAAATACCAGACTAATGCCGTTTACACGTTTGCCAATGACACCACCATAGTCGGTCGAACCTTGGATGGCGACGAAACAGACGGGAGGTGGAAGACCTGGAAAAATGGTGCACTGAGAACAACCCAGCTCTCAGTGCTGGCAAAGCCAAGGAACTCGTTATTGACTTCTGGCGGGATGTTACCCATGCCCCCCTACACCTTAACAGCACAGAGGTGGAACGAGTGGAGCGAGTCACACTGCTGGGAATGGTCATCCACAACA